>NW_020172316.1:1416649-1478810 GCF_003031525.2 Neophocaena asiaeorientalis asiaeorientalis | reverse complement strand
GTTTTGAGGGAAAATATTTATGGTGTGTTTTTTTTTTTTTTTTTTTTTGCGGTACGCGGGCCTCTCACTGTTGTGGCTTCTCCCGTTGCGGAGCACAGGCTCCGGATGCGCAGGTTCAGTGGCCATGGCTCACGGGCCCAGCCGCTCCGCGGCATGTGGGATCTTCCTGGACCGGGGCACGAACCCGTGTCCCCTGCATTGGCAGGCGGACTCTCAACCACTGCGCCACCAGGGAAGCCCTACCATGTAGTTTTAAAGCAAATGAGTTATTGGATATTTAGATGTGTGGAGGTTGGAGCCACTCACCTTCAGTTGCCCATATTCTATTACTAGACTCGACAAAATCTCACCCAGAAGAAGTGGATTTTAAAAAAGTTGTGGTTGCTGCGTGCATGTGTGTGTATGTGTGTGCATATGCATGCAAAAATATTGAGTGGTGTAACTAGTATAAATGGAGAGAGGGGAATGATTGTTAAGTGATTAGAAATGTGAGGTGTGATCCTTTGTGTTTTATATATGTTAGTAACATTTCTACCCCCACAACTGTCCTCTTCTGACCATAGTATGGGACACTCTGGAAGAACCTATGTGGAAAGGGTATCCTAACTCCTCTAAAATCATAACACATAAACCCCAAACACTGCAGGCATCTCAGCGTGTCAGGGTGTCAGACTTAAAGACAAAACAATGAGACATCATGAAATAATGTGAATAACAGTTTACTGTAACTTGCTGAAAAATTACCCCAAAAATCTATTCATATAATACTATAAAGGTTCCTTTTGTTTTTTTAAAGATTTTTTTTCTGATGTGAACCTTTTTTTTTTTAAGTCTTTATTGAATTTGTCACAGTACTGCCTCTGTTTTGGTTTTATTTCTAACATCTTTATTGGAGTATAATTGCTTTACAATGGTGTGTTAGTTTCTGCTTTATAACAAAGTGAATCAGCCATACATATACATATATCCCCATATCTCCTCCCTCTTGTGTCTCCCTCCCACCCTCCCTATCCCACCCCTCTAGTTGGTCACAAAGTACCGAATGATCTCCCTGTGCTATGCGGCTCCTTCCCACTGGCTATCTATTTTACATTTGGTAGTATATGTCAGTCCATGCCACTCTCTCACTTTGTCCAAGCTAACACTTCCCACTCCCCATGTCCTCAAGTCCATTCTCTTTGTATGTGTCTTTATTCCTCTACTGCCCCGACCTTCTTCACAACCAGTTTTTTTTTTTTTTTTTTTTTTTTTTTTTTTAGATTCCATATATATGTGCTAACATATGGTATTCGTTTTTCTTGCTCTGAGTTACTTCACTCTGCATAACAGACTCTAGGTCCATCCACCTCACTACGAATAACTCAATTTCATTTGTTTTTATGGCTGAGTAATATTGCATTGTATATCGGTGCCACTTCTTCTTTACCCATTCATCTGTTGATGGATACCTAGGTTGCTTCCATGTCCTGGCTATTGTAAATAGAGCTGCAATGAACATTGTGGTACATGACTGTTTATGAATTATGGTTTTCTCAGGGTATATGCCCAGTAGTGGGATTGCTGGGTCATATGGTAGTTCTATTTTTCGTTTTTTAAGGAACCTCCATTCTGTTCTTCATAATGGCTGTATCAATTTACATTCCCACCAACAGTGCAAGAGGGTTCCCTTTTCTCCACACCCTCTCCAGCATTTATTGTTTGTAGATTTTTTAAAATTAATTTATTTATTTATGGCTGTGTTGGGTCTTCGTTTCTGTGCGAGGGCTTTCTCTAGTTGTGGCAAGTGGGGGCCACTCTTCATCGCAGTGTGCGGGCCTCTCACTATTGCAGCCTCTCTTGTTGCAGAGCACAGGCTCCAGACACGCATGCTCAGTAATTGTGGCTCACAGGCCCATTTGCTCCGTGGCATGTGGGATCTAACCAGACCAGGTCGTGAACCCGCGTCCCCTGCATTGGCAGGCAGACTCCCAACCACTGCTCCACCAGGGAAGCCCTGTTTGTAGATTTTTTGATGATGGCCATTTTGACCAGTGTGAGGGGATACCTCATTGTAGTTTTGATTTGCATTTCTCTAATGATTAATGATGTTGAGCATTCTTTCATGTGTTTGTTGGCAATCTGTATATCTTCTTTGGAGAAATGTCTATTTAGGCCTTCTGCCCATTTTTGGATTGGGTTGTTTGTTTTTTTGATATTGAGCTGCATGAGCTGCTTTTATATTTTACAGGTTAATCCTTTGTCAGTTGCTTCATCTGCAAATATTTTCTCTGAATCTGAGGGTTCTCTTTTCGTCTTGCTTATGTTTTCCTTTGCTGTGCAAAAGCTTTTAAGTTTCATTCAGTCCCATTTGTTTATTTTTCTTTTTATTTCCATTTCTCTAGGAAGTGGGTCAAAAAGGATCTTGCTGTGATTTATGTCATAGAGTGTTCTGCCTGTTTTCCTCTAAGGGTTTTATATTGTCTGGCCTTACATTTAGGTCTTTAATCCATTTTGAGTTTATTTCTGTGTATGGTGTTAGGGAGTGTTCTAATTTCATTCTCTTACATGTAGCTGTCCAGTTTTCCCAGCACCACTTATTGAAGAGGCTGTCTTTTCTTCATTGTACATTCTTGCTTCCTTTATCAAAAATAAGGTGACCATATGTGCGTGGGTTTATGTCTGGGCTTTCTATCCTGTTCCATTCATCTATATCTCTGTTATTGTGCCACTATCATACTGTCTTGATTGCTGTAGGTTTGTAGTATAGTCTGAAGTCCAGGAGCCTGATTCCTCCATCTCCATTTTTCTTTCTCAAGAATGCTTTGGCTATTTGGGGTCTTTTGTGTTTCCATACAAATTGTGAAACTTTTTGTTCAAGTTCTGTGAAAAATGCCATTGGTAGTTTGATAGGGATTGCAATGAATCTGTAGATTGCTTTGAGTAGTATAGTCATTTTCACAATGTTGATTCTTCCAATCCAAGAACATGGCATATTTCTCCATCTGTTTGTATCGTCTTTGATTTTTTCATCAGTGTCTTATATTTTTCTGCATACAGGTCTTTTGTCTCCTTCAGAAGGTTTATTCCTAGGTATTTTATTCTTTTTGTTGCAATGGTAAATGAGAGTGTTTATTTAATTTCTCTTTCAGATTTTTCATCATTAGTGTATAGGACTGCAAGAGATTTCTGTGCATTAATTTTGCATCCTGCTACTTTACCAAATTGATTGATTAGCTCTGGTAGTTTTCTGGTAGCATCTTTAGGATTCTCTATGTGTAGTATCATGTCATCTGCAAACACTGACAATTTTAGTTCTTCTTTTCAAGTTTGGATTCCTTTTATTTCTTTTTCTTTTCTGACTGCTGTGGCTAAAACTTCCAAAACTATGTTGAGTAATAGTGGTGAAAGTGGGCAACCTTGTCTTGTTCCTGATCTTAGTGGAAATGGTTTCAGTTTTTCACCATTGAGAACAATATTGGCTGTGGGCTTGTCATATGTGGCCTTTATTATGTTGCGGTAAGTTCCCTCTATGCCTACTTTCTGGAGCGTTTTTATCATAAATGCGTGTTGAATTCTGTTGAAAGCTTTTTCTGTATCTATTGAGATGATCATATGGTTTTTCTCCTTCAATTTGTTAATATAGTTTATCACATTGATTGATTTGCATATATTGAAGAATCCTTGCATTCCTGGGATAAACTCCACTTGATCATGGTGTATGATCCTTTTCATGCGCTGTTGGATTCTGTTTGCTAGTATTTTGTTGAGAAGTTTTACGTCTATGTTCACCAGTGATATTGGCCTGTAGTTTTCTTTTTTTTTGATGTCTTTGTCTGGTTTTAGTATCAGGGTCATGGTGGCCTCATAAAATGAGTTGGGGAATGTTCCTCCAGCTGCTATATTTTGCAAGAGTTTGAGAAAGATAGTTTTTAGCTCTTCTCTAAATGTTTGATAGAATTCGCCTGTGAAGCCATCTGGTCGTGAGCTTTTGTTTGTTGGAAGATTTTTAATCACAGTTTCAATTTCAGTGCTTCTGATTGGTCTGTTTATATTTTCTATTTCTTCCTGGTTCAGTCTTGGAAGGTTGTGCTTTTCTAAGAATTTCTTCCCGGTTGTCCATTTTATTAGCATATAGTTGCTTGTAGTAATCTCTCATGATCCTTTGTATTTCTGCAGTGTCAGTTGTTACTTCTCCTTTTTCATTTCTAATTCTATTCATTTGTGTCTTCTCCCTTTTTTTCTTGATAAGTCTGGCTAATGGTTTATCAATTTTGTTTATCTTCTCAAAGAACCAGCTTTCAGTTTTGTTGATCTTAGCTATTGCTTCCTTCATTTCTTTTTCATTTATTTCTGATCTGATCTTTATGATTTCTTTCCTTCTGGTAACTTTGGAGTTTTTTGTGTTCTTTCTCTAATTGCTTTAGGTGTAAGGTTAGTTTGTTTATTTGAGATGTTCTTGTTTCTTGAGGTAGTATTGTATTGCTATAAACTTCCCTCTTAGAACTACCTTTGCTGCATCCCATAGGTTTTGGGTCATCATGTTTTCATTGTCATTTGTTTCTAGATATTTTTTGATTTCCCCTTTGATTTCTTCAGTGATATCTTGGTTATTTAATAGTGTATTGTTTAGCTTTCATGTATTTGTGTTTTTTACAGATTTTTTCCTGTAATTGATATCTATCTCATAGCACTGTGGTAAGAAAAGATACTTGATACAATTTCAGTTTTCTTAAATTTACCTAGGCTTGATTTGTGACCTGAGATATGATCTATCCTGGAGAATGTTCCATGAGCACTTGAGATGAAAGTGTATTCTGTTGTTTTTGGTTGGAATGTCCTGTAAATATCAATTAAGTCCATCTTGTTTAATGTATCACTTAAAGCTTGTGTTTCCTTATTTATTTTCCTTTTGGATTATCTGTCCATTGGTGAAAGTGGGGTGTTAAAGTCCCCTACTATGATTGTGTTACTGTCAGTTTCCCCTCTTATGGCTGTTAGCATTTGCCTTATGTAATGAGGTGCTCCTATGTTGGGTGCATTAATATTTACAATTGTTATATCTTCTTCTTGGATTGATCCCTTGATCATTATGTAGTGTCCTTCTTTGTATCTTGTAATAGTCTTTATTTTAAAGTCTATTTTGTTTGGTATTAGAATTGCCACTCCAGCTTCTTTTGATTTCCGTTTGCATGGAATATCTTTTTCCATTAGCTCACTTTCAGTCTGTATGTGTCCCTAGGTCTGAAGTGTCTCTTGTAGACATCATATATATGGGTCTTGTTTTTGTATCCATTTAGCCACTCTCTGTCTTTTGGTTGGAGCATTTAATCCATTTACATTTAAGGTAGTTATTGATACGTATGTTCCTCTTACCATTTTCTTAATTGTTTTGGGTTTATTATTAAAGGTCTTTTCCTTCTCTTGCATTTCCTGCCTAGAGAAGTTCCTTTAGCATTTTTTGTAAAGCTGGTTTTGTGGTGCTGAATTCTCTTATCTTTTTCTCATCTGTAAAGGTTTTAATTTCTCTGTCGAATTTGAATGAGATCCTTGCTTGGTAGAGTAATCTTGATTGTAGATTTTTCCCTTTCATCACTTTATATATGTCCTGCCACACCCTTCTGGCTTGCAAAGTTTCTGCTGAAGGATCAGCTGTTAACCTTATGTGAATTCCCTTGTGTGTTATTTGTTGTTTTTCCCTTGCTGCTTTTAATATTTTTTCTTGGTATTTAATTTTTGATCGTTTGCTTAATATGTGTCTTGCAGTGTTTCTCCTTGGATTTATCCTGTATGGGACTCTCTGTGCTTCCGGGACTTGATTAACTATTTCCTTTCCCATATTAGGGAAGGTTTCAACTATAATCTCTTCAAATATTTTCTCAGTCCCTTTCTTTCTCTTCTTCTTCTGGGACCCCTATAATTTGAATGTTGGTGCATTTAATGTTGTCCCAGAGGTCTAAGACTCTCCTCAATTCTTTTCATTCTTTTTTCTTTATTCTGCTCTGTGGTAGTTATTTCCAGTATTTTATCTTCCAGGTCACTTATCTGTTTTATGCCTCAGTTATTGTGCTATTCATGCCTTCTAGAGAATTTTTAATTTCATTTATTGTGTTGTTCATCACTGTTTGTTTGCTCTTTAGTTCTTCTAGGTCCTTGTTAAACACTTCTTGTACTTTCTCCATTCGATTTCCAAGATTTTGGATCATCTTTACTATCATTACTCTGAATTCTTTTTCATGTAGACTGCTTATTTCCTTTTCATTTGTTTGGTTTGGTGGGTTTTTGCCTTGCTCCTTTATCTGCTGTGTGTCTCTCTGTCTTCTCATTTTGCTTAACTACTATGTTTGGCATCTCCTTTTCACAGGCTGCAAGTTCATAGTTCCTGTTGTTTTTGGTGTCTTCCCCCAGTGGCTAAGGTTGGTTCTGTGGGTTGTGTAGGCTTCCTGGTGGAGGGGAAACGTACCTGTGTTCTGGTGGATGTGGCTTGGTCTTGTCTTTCTGGTGGGCAGGACCGCGTCCGGTGGTGTGTTTAGGGGTGCCCGTGATCTTATTATGATTTTAGGCAGCCTCTTTGCTAATGGGTGGGGTGTGTTGCTGTCTTGCTAGTGTTTGGCCTAGGGTGTCCAGCACTGTAGCTTGCTGGTCGTTGAGTGGAGCTGGGTCTTAGCATTGAGTTGGAGATCTCTGAGAGAGTTTTCACTGCTTGATAGTATGTGGAGCTGCGAGGTCTCTGGTGGATCAATGTCTTGAGCTTGGCTCTCCCATCTCAGAGGCTCAAGTCTGATACCCAGCTGGAGCACCAAGACCCTGTCAGCCACATGGCTGCAACTTGAGACATGACCATTCGCACCCCACTCACCTGCGTTGGTCAGGTGGCGTCTTCTTTTTCACTACCTGTGTTTTATGCCTTGTGTTTTTGACTGCAAGGCATGTGGGATCCTAGCTCCCCAACCAGGGATCAAACACACACCTCCTGCATTGGAAGGTGAAGTCTTAACCACTGGCTGCCAGGGAAGTCCCTATAAAGATTCTTAAAATGATTTTTTTATATTTATTTCTCTCAAGATCTTTCTTGTCCTTCAGCTGCCATGGAAACTTTTTATTTATCTGCAAATTCCTAAATTTCGTCTGATAATTATATTTCCCTCCTGCCCTCTTCATTTTATTTTTTGTGATAATATCTCTTAACATAAAATATACCCCCTTAGCAAATGTTTAAGTATACAACACAGTATTGATAACTATAGGCACTATGGTGTATAGTAGATCTCTATTATTTTGAATGCTCTGATTTTCTCCATATCCCCTTCCTTCTAGATCTGTTCGTTGTTGTTTTCACCAGTAACCGTATACTGGCTTTCCAAAATAAGTAAGTCAGGGTCCTTTTATGGTATCTCAGAGTTTCACCTCATCCAATTGTCAAATTCTTCACAGTAAATGTCCAGGCCCCAAGAGAATGATATGGGAGAGAAGAGAGAGATTGTGAATTCACACAAGTAAGATTCTCTTTTGCTGCCCTACATCCCAGGAACTGGTGAAAAGGAGCTATCACCTTACATATAAGGTGTCAAAGAAACCTATGGTCCTTTTTCTTAGTATATTTAATTATATGTATTTATTAATAAGTTGAGAAACTAGGAAGATATTGACAGCAAAGGTAAAGATGATCTTTTCTAGATAGTAAAATGTGGCTGCTTTGGTGTACAACAGTTAATTTTAAGTTTCAGAGAAAAGAGCTGTTCAAAAGTCAATTTGCCATCAAAATGCTGTGTGAAAATAAACCCAGGCTCACCACAGCTGTCCCGGTCATCCTATGCTTGAGTACAATCATTCATTGGTATCCGAGGGGGATTGTTTCCAGGACCCATCCCCCTACACAGGTACCAAAATCCATGGATGATCAAGTCTCTTATGTGAAATAGCGTGGTATTTGCCTACAACCCACCCCTATCCTCCTGTTTACCTTAAATCACGTCTAGATTACTTATAATACCTGATACAGTGTAAATGCTATGTAAATAGTTGCCAGTGTTGTTGGTGTGGCAAATTCAAGTTTTGCTTTTTGGACTTTTCTGGAATTTTTCGAATATTTTCAATCTGCATTGATTGAATTGGGGGATGCAGAATTCTTGTATAAGGAGGGTCAACTGTAATCTATTTGTGGGTCTATCTCTACAGCAACAAATTTAAATGCTGCATTGTAATTAATACTTAGGACAGTATAAATGAACCCTCAGAGAAGTTTAAATTTTCTTCTGTACGTGTACTTTGTTTTAAATGACTGGAAAATAGATGGTGCATATAGAAACATTCCATCTGAAAAGTTTAGGTTTTAGGAATTTTGTGTTAAATTTGGTAGTTTAGAAAATGTGAATATATAATAGAAGCTACTGTGAATTTTCCCAAAAACTGAAGCTAGGTTCTCAATTTTCACATTTATAACTAAACTGGAGTATATTTCATTTACCAATTATATTTATAATTATTTCAGAATTGCCCAGAATTACCTTCCAGAGAATTTAAAGTGAGAATGCTTTACTCACTACTGAACATGAAATGATTAAACATAAATTCTGAAAGTCAAATAATGTCATTGAAATAATTTAACAATAGAAATTATCACTTTTGGTTTGTATAGCTCTATACAGGTAATTAAGGTGAAATGCTGTTTTGTCTTTCCTACATGTGATCATCAATTCTATAAAAATAACTCTCCCCCAAAAAAGTTTCATCAGAGTTCGAAACTTTGGCATTGAGAGTCATCATAAAATAGTGGTAAAACTGCTTCATGTTAATAGTATTTACCCTACAGGAAAGTTTAGGCTTCATTTACAGTGTGCAACCATTCAAAACAACATAACTTTGCTATGCTATTAAAGTAATCATCCAATTTAAGAACATATTACTTTGAAGACACCATCTGGCATAATACAGAATCTAGAGGGAAGAATTGGTCTTACTATGGATTTTCAGAGAAAGTATAAAATAACATGGATAATCTGTTCAACAGCCCTGTTCAATATTAAAAATTATCACAAGCTCAGGAGGTTGACACAAAAGCACATTAAAGAATATTTTTTTCTTTTTAAATAAAAACATTGTAAAACTATGTTTACATACATTTAAGTGGAAAATGGTCTACATGATAGGAATTTTTTAAAACTGTATTTTCTGACATATATTACATGCTTAGCAACATACCTGCATATTTCACTGTAATTGGCATATGAGGATATTCTCCAAAAGGAACTGAAGTGTAGCACAATATACCACCCCACAATATGCCTCTTAAGGATTATCTTGAGCTGGTTATTTTTGAAGAAACAGCAGATGCAGGAGAAGCTCTAAAAAATCAGTAGAAATTACCCTTTTGTTAGATAAATTTACTTTTATAAGGAAAATCTCCATTTGCAAAGGTGTCTCCCTCTCAGTACCAAGAAGAGGAGGATGACTACATCTCTAGAAACTCTCATCAATGGAGAGGGCAGCAGACCTAAATCTGCTTAAAAACCTTATCCTTATTTACCGTGCTATGCTTTTCCTATAACTTCCCATAACTGGTTCCCCACCCTCCACAACATCGTCTTCCGTCTTTAGGAGGAGATGGTACTTAAGGTGATGGCTTGGACCATTTGTTACTACCATGACTCACTGAAGACTCAGATGAAGGTCAACATTTTTTAGCAATAAAGTATTTTTGTTCTGTTTTGTTTTGTTTTTTGTTTTCTTTTTGCGGTACGCGGGCCTCCCACTGCTGTGGCCCCTCCCGTTGCGGAGCACAGGCTCCGGATGCGCAGGCTCAGCGGTCATGGCTCACAGGCCCAGCCGCTCCGCGGCATGCAGGATCTTCTCGGACCGGGGCACGAACCCGTGTCCGCTGCATCGGCAGGCGGACTCCCAACCACTGCGCCACCAGGGAAGCTCCAATAAAGTATTTTTAATGAAGTTATGTATGTTGTTTTATTTTTAGACATAATGCTATTGCACATTAATAGACTACAGTATAGTGTAAACATAAATTTTATATGCACTGGGAAACAAAAAATTTGTGTGACTTCTCCTTATTTCATTTTGCGCTTTATTGCAGTGTTCTGGAAGCCAGCCCACATTCTCTCTGAGGTATGACTGTACTCAGTTTTGGTTATTTCCCATGTATACAGGAGGTATACATATTGTAAAACTTCTGTTTGTTTTTCCCCTGTTAATCTGTCTTTTATTCTCAGCCAAGAACCTAGAAGTGTAGAGGGAAATTTATTTTTTCTTCCCTACAGAAGAAATAGTCATTTTATACTTTGATATTTCCATAAAATGATTTTCAAAAATGTTTAAAGATAAAACCTATCTGCAAAGAAGAAATTAAAACAGGTGTACATGGATTAAAAGCTCATTTTATTTTACATAGATTATAAAAGTTACTTTAGGCATAGTATAACTACAAGTATTGGGACTATAATCTTGCGTGAATATCAGTCTCATTATTTTATAAACATCTTACCTCTCAACAGTACACTTTAGTATTTTGATTTGAAATTGTAAAAACCCTGATATACTTTTATGAGGATATTTCTTTAAGTAAGCTGTTTATTTCAAACACATCTTCTTTATTGCTTTCAGCTCACATATTACTCTGTTAAATGCACATTTTAATCACTATGAAAACAACAGCTGCTTTCCATAGTTAAGTGGCAGTTTATACAATGCACAGAAAAACTGCAATGATTAGCATTAATACTTTCAGTGTTTTCTAATAATATTTTGTGCACTAGGTTGGCTTGTAATGGACTAGACATTTGAGGATTTCTATATCCAAGAAATTGTTTTGCTTTTGTTCAAATATTTATAAATGATAGATTAGATGAATGGATGGATAGATAGATTTTTTAGTTCTTTTATTCTGCAAAATCATTAATTGGCACATTGTCTTGAAAATGAACATAAATCACTGTGTAGTATTACAAATTGACAAAATCTTTATATAATGTTGAACTTGTGAGGTTCAACATACTTTTGGCAGTTCTTTTATATCCCTCATACATATATGTTTATTCTTATTGTTCTAGTTTTACTTCTCCTTCTCAAAATCTCTCAACACTTTTATAGAAATTAAATTTTTGCTAAGCTATGTACCAGGAAAAGGCCATTATAATCTTGCCTCAAGCAGCTTGCAGTAAAAGAAACATACTAATAAATGATGTTCATAAATTCTTAAAGATGGAACAAGAAATGACTTAGAATTACATTTATTACTTTATATAAGTAAATAAAGTATATAGAATATATGCATGTAATGCTCTATGCACATTTATTTGTTCTAAGTAGAGAAGAAATTACAGTTGCCACAATTTAAAATGATATTTATGAGTTTGAAATCATGGTAAGTGTCCTAGAAAGCAGAAGAGGGCATTATGGGTCTGATGGGATTACAAAATAATGGAAATCAGGCAAATAATCAGAGAATCTCCTAATACAGTACTACATAGAAGCAAGAGAAAATTTAGGAGGATGCGTGTTAAATAAAATTGCCTGGGAAACAACTCAAATTGAAAAGAGGTACTAACACTGACATTGGTATTGGAGAGAAAGAATTTTCCTCTACCCTTTAAAGGTTCTTTTGGCTGGTCTGATGAAATTGACATGAAGCAGAGTAACAGAAGAAATTCACATTAATTTTGTATGTATAGGAACCCCACATACATGGCAGATTCAAAGACAGAAAAGTAAAATGAGGTATCTATATGCCACACTGAATGGAAAGGGGGCTGGGGCTTCAAAGGGGAGGAGGGCAATTCACAGAGCAATAAGAACAAGAGCAGATGTTTCGTAACTGGATGTTTTCCCTGCCACACAGATGGGCCACTCGGGTCAAATTTATCTCTGGAAATAATTTTCATTCTGGGAAAGACTTCCAATTTAAATTCTTCTAGGTAATTAAGGGAGGGGCAGAAGTTTCTCTGGAGCCTACTGTTCTCAACTGCCTTTAGTTCAAAGTGGCACATGTTGAGAAGGTTCGTTGTGAACCCCTTCAGTGGTCAACTGAGTAACAGTCACTGTGTTATTCACCAAACTCTTGCTAAATACATACCTGGTGCAGATTGTACAAATGTGAATAGGAAGTAATTCCACCCCTAAGGGAGCTCACTATCTACTCATAGAGGGCATGTGAATAAATGGATTACAGTACAGTTAGAGCAATATTGGAAATGTGTACTTTGTACAGGGACAGCACAGATAAAGAAGGGGTGGAAAGATGGATGAGAGTTTGTCAGAAAGATAGGAAAGTAATTTTACAAGCAGGAATAACAATATTTGAAAAGGTTTAGTTAAAGAAATATACAATGTAGTGGTTTTAGGGCACTAAGCTAAAGCCTAAATTATAAGATAAGAATAAAGTGAAACAGTCATATTTCTCTATACAGATAACTTTTTAAATTTATTGAATACATGGAATTTTTCCTAGGAACATTTAGAATTTTTTAAGGATTAAAATGTTCATCACCAACATAGAAATAACACACAGTGGTTAGCTGCTAGGACTTTGAAATCAGACAGTCTTGCATTTCAATTCTGGATTTGCCTGTTAAAAATAGAATGACTTTTGGAAATTTCTTAGCTTTTCTAAATTCACTTTCATCTTCTGTAAAATGGAAATAACAGTACTAACCCATAAATTTGCTATAAGTATACATAAAAAGTGCCATTGGAGTATGTAAGATTTGATAAATGTTAATATATAACTATTAGCTTGTTATTATTATGTGAGGAAGATGTTGAAAACATAATTCTGTGTCTGCAAGCATCAGTATTATCTTCTCTATTCTTTAATAAAAGTTAAATATACTGTGCTCATCATTATGCATGATAAGATTTTTATTACCCAGGGGAGTAAAATGAGTATAAATCTAATGACACTGACATCAATTTGAGTAAACTTCTCTTACCTACAGGCATAATCTTCCACTGCCCAACATTTTTTATTAGAATTTCTAGAAATTTTTTATTTTTAAATATTTATAGATTCTCAGGAAGTTACAAAACCATTACAGAGATTTCCTGTGTACTCTTCACCCATTTGCCCTCATTAGTTGCATCTTCCATAACCATAGTACGATATTAAAACCAGAATATGACAAAGATATAATGTACAGTTCTGTGTCATTTTACCACGTGGGTAAATGTGTGTAACCACTACCGCAATCAATATGTAGTATTATTCAGTCACCAAAAGATCTCCCTCATACTGCTCCTTTATAGTCACACTCACCCCCTCCCTCACCCACTATCCCTAATTCTTGGAAACCAATAATGCATTTTCCATCTCTATCATTTATTTCAAGAATGTTATATAAATGAAATCATATATTATGTGACCTTTTGATATTGGCTTTTGAATTCAGCATAATGCCTCTGAGATTTACTAAAGTTGTTGGTGTTTATCAATAGTACATAGCTTTCTTTACTGAGTAGTATTCCATGGTATGGCTGTACTACAGTTTGCTTAACCACTCACCTATTATAGGACGTTTTGATTGTTTCTAGTTTGGGGGCTATCACAAATGAAACTGTAGTGAACAGTCATTTACATGTTTCATGGGGACATAATTTTCATAAATGCCTCGAAGTGCAATTGCAAGATTGTATGAAATGTATATTTTTAGAGTTTTAAGAATTTGTCAAATTATTTTTTAGAGTGCTTATGCCATTTTACATTCACACCAGCAATATATGAGTTTTTTCACATCTTCACCAACATTTAATATTGTCACAATTGTTTTATGTTAACTGTTCTAATAGAAGTTTACTGATACCTCATTATGGTCTTAATATATTTTCTATCAGAGGATAATATTCATTTTCATAGAAACATATTTCTAAATAGATAATAAATTCTTTGTCTTTCTAAAGTAAAGTATGGAATTGACGTTTGGGGAAAAAAGTTAATTTTGCTATAAGGTATTAGGCAACTGAAGAAATACAAGGAAAACAAAATCTATTTCAAGTTGGTTGAGATTCAAACCAGACATTGGGACTAGAGTGAAAAAAACATTCCACATTCCCATGAGAAAATACATAATTTTATCAATGATTTTCAAGAAACGCATTCACCAAAGGAAAAAAAAAGATGAACTTATCTCACTTATATGTGGAATCTATATAAAAAAAGTATAACATAGAAGCAAATGTAGTAGATGGTGATTGCCAAGGCCTAGAAAGTGGAGGAAATGGGGAGATGCTGGTCAAAGAGTACAAATTTGCAATTACTTAGGATGAATAAGTCTAAAGATATAATGTTCAGCATGATGATTATAGTTAATAATACTATAGTGGATACTGGAAATTTGCTAAGAGGATAGATTTCAAGTGCTCCCACTACACACAAAAAATAGTGACTATGTGAAGAGATGAGTATGTTAATTAGCTTGACTTTAGTAATCATTTAACTGTGTATATGTATACCAACTCATCATGTTGTACACCTTAGACAATCATTATTGAAAATAATAATACAAATCATGTCTGTTATCTATCTTCCTGCTGTACCATCCCGAGAACTTACATTCATTACCTAAATATAGTTCTGAAAAAAGAATACTTTTGAAAAAATACAGTTGTGTTCCTTGTGTATGACTGTCTTAAGTCTTATATGACTAGTA
Source organism: Neophocaena asiaeorientalis asiaeorientalis (assembly GCF_003031525.2). NCBI lineage: Eukaryota > Metazoa > Chordata > Mammalia > Artiodactyla > Phocoenidae > Neophocaena > Neophocaena asiaeorientalis. Next base: position 1,464,183 of record NW_020172316.1, on the reverse strand, counting down.
ACAGTTAAGAATTCTAAGGGTCTCAGCTTCATATTCCCTAAATTAAAAAAAAGAGTCTATGTGCAAAATATATTAAAAGAACAATTGTTTTTAGTAAAAAATGTGTTAATATAACATAATATCAGACAGAGTAAAACTCAGAATTTAGGTTCTCTAGCATTACTAACATTGAGAAATTTTGTGGCACTGGAAAATAGTTTCCTTGGTAATTTAACCAAAGTAAATCCTATCTGTAACTGAAATAGCACACACACACACAAACCCATAACATTTCCTTTGCATTTTCTTAAAAGGAATTCTTTTTAATTTTTTTTCAGAACATATGTTAGCATTTCATTTAGGGTCTTATTAAAAATGTCCTGGCATTTCTGCTTGTCTGAATAGAACTTCACTACCTCACACGTCTTAAGCATTATAAAATATCACATTAACCTTTCTAACAGAGCTTGATATGACACACAAGATATATTCTTCCAGGAGAATGTATTATTCATTAAGTAAATAGTAGAAGCAATATGAAAGAATTGTCTGAGTACTAAAATTTAATCAAAGCAATTAAAGTCAAAGGTGTTAATATATAGCTAGACATATTACAGTCATCAAATATTGTTGAACTTTTCCTTCAGGAATGAAATAGACTCCTACTTCAACTACTCATCTGAACTTTTATTACGTCTCATCATTTTTGTACTAAATCATGATGCTGAATTTATTCCAAGTACCTGTGCATAAGATACTGTGAACTTTGTATTATCTTCTATTGTGTCTATAGTTGATAACTCATTTCTAAGTCACTATTTATTTTAGAATTGCTTTACAGATCTACTATGATAATATGCCAGAGGAAATATTTTAAGCATAAATAGAAATGATTTTATATACCATGATATTAATAATTTTCAGAAAAAAATCATTGCACGCAATGCTTTATGAGTTTATAGTATCTATTTGAATGCCAAATGCTGTTTTGTAATTATACCAAAGAGTTTTGCTTATAGTCAAATATGATGACAGGAGTAATCAGTCTGTGAGCATCTACAATGTGCCATAGTTTATATGTGCTAGATAGTTTATATTCAGAATATCTTTTGGTATTGTTATTATGGGCATTTGAAAATGAAACAGAGAATAACTTACCCAAAAACATGCAACTAGTCAATAACAAACACAATCTATGAATTGAGAATATATTAAAAATAACCTTGGATGATCATCAAATACTATGACAGGAAATAACCAATATATAGCAGTCAGAATTCCCATACCTAAAACTATGCTGGTTGAGTAAAGCTTTTGAATAGAGTCCTCAAATAAAATAAGTAGTCATTTTAAAAAAGAGATGAATTTAGGAATGTATTTAAATATACTGCTCTTATGGAAAGGAAACACATGATACATGAAACCACCAGAAATATAAATAACTCAACAAATTTTTCTCAATATTAATAGGCATCTGTGATGCCAATATTAATAAAGTGTTATGTGGGGATACACAAAATTTAAAGCTGATTCCCCACCTGAAGCTATGCCATAGTTGGATGCTTTTAATTACAATAAAAGGGAAAACTCAAATCACTATATGATAGAGATCAGTCAATATGTATTATTGCTTGTATGGCCTATCAAACTAGTTCCCGGTAATAGGAAATATGCATTCTGCTTCCAGCTTTAAGGCTGTTATTTCAGAGTGGGGAATAAAAAAGTGCAAGGACTGCTGGTTCCCTGCCCAAGCACAGCTGTAGGATGGGCTCTGTGGCTGCCCAGATTTCCAGTTAGGCTTCCTAGTCAGGCAGTCTGGATGCTATCAAGTCATTATGTTGTACACCTTAAACTTATACAATGCTGTATATCAATTATATCTCAATAAAACTGAAAAAAAAAACCTGCAAGGACTTTGTACCTGGAGATTTCTTCTGTATGACAAACTACTTTCCAAAGATGGGTGTTGTTCTGATCCTTCAGTGCAGAAGTCTGAGCCATGTAGATAACTGTCATAACTCTCTTATTTCCTTTGTAACACGGAAAGAAAAGTTTCTTTCTATCTTGCAATAGAAACATGAAAAATAAGCCAGCATAATTTCCAAAAAGGAATTGAGTAAGTTAAGTGGCTAATGCTTTCTTTGTACCTCTGAGTTCTTAGAAAGAGGCATAGAGATCTTGATTAGCTTGCTTAAGAAAAATAGAAAATAATCACAATGTGTTAATCTCCTTTGCTTCCCTTTGGTAGGATGTTACTGTATGGAATAAGAGGACCTCAGCTTAGGAAGCAGTACTTGATGATCTCCCATAAAAGACATATTAGTAAATGTCAATAATGAAACCATCTTTAAAAATAGTACATATGAAATGGAATCCATGATTTCAAATCATTCAGTTGGTTCAGTTCATCTCTCAGCTTCTTGTTTTCAAAATTATTTTTAAAGTATTTTAATTTTCTCAATTTTATTCTTTGTAAGCCAATTTATAAAGCTCAAATAATTGAAAAATCATGTTGCTGTGTGAATTATTGAATGCAAAACTGAAAAAAATCAGACTTACTTGTCTGATGGAAATGAGATGCTTAATTGAATGTTGCATGTAGAAATCACTTTATTACTGGCACATTTTTTCCCTCAACTCTATGTATTTATATAGCACTTATTACTATAATGTCTAGACGTCTTAACAAATATGTCATGCCAATATAAAACACTATATTTTCTGGCCAAACCTGTAGGAAAACCATATGGCATTGAAGTTATTGAAAAGCAAACACAAAAATAAATCACCCTGCATAATCAGACATTGGATGTTATTATTAGATTTTGATGATGTGACTTTCTCTTCACATGTTTGTCTTAAATACTAATGCAATTAAGATATTTCATGGAAATTACTACCATTGGGCCTGGCTTATAAATAGTAACTAGTACTATTAATGTAACTACCAACATGGTTACCTTTACTTGCCCAAACTCCTGAAAATCTTGATATCAAGATTCAGTTAAACTTCAGGAATTATTTCAGTTACTCATTTTAAGAAGTTTATAGTTCCAGAAGCTTAAACTGTTTTCTAGGTAACTGACTAGAAAAGATAGTTTTCCTTGACTTGGTTACTTTAAAATGCATTTTAAAAATCATTCTTTTTCTTTCTCCTATAGGTCCAAAATTAGGCTTTAAATACAATTAACAGCCTGGTCAGTAAAAGGAATATTTATGTTATCCACAAAAATAAATTTTATGACTTATACACATATTACTAAGTAAATTTTGTAGTTCTCAGAGTTGAAGGTAAAAAATAATGGTATTTGTAGACTGACTGGAGAAAGTGCTCTTAAGGCAGTCTTCAGATTAGTGCTGATTCATGCTTCCTTTTCTAAGCAAATAAAATGAGGAAAATAACAAGAAAATATATACATACTATTACTGGCAGAACCTAGAATATGGAAGAAGTTTGTGAGAAATAATGAAGCAAAAGACTTAAAAATTTTTCTTTGTATGCTTTTAGCCTCCACCACTACCCAGGCACAGGGACAGAGAGTGGTATGAATAAACATTCCTACTTTTTCTATGTCATTGTAGTTCATTGCAATCTTATGAGATATAAATAGCCTGCAAATTGGGAAATGTACCAGATTCTGAGTGAAAGCTTGGCTGACTGATTATGTAGAACTTTTCATGTCTTGCAGTTCTGATGCTCATTCTCCCCTCTGATTGATTCCAACACATGCATTTGCCCCTTGATGTCTAGGCTATGCTTCAGCTTTTTATTGATTACTTACAGGATGAAAAACACAGCCCAAGGCAACAGAGGTGATTTAGATGTAATCCCAACCTTACAAATTTCCTAGTATAGTGAGGAGGAGACAATCTTGCTAGCTGCCCTTTCTTGATAATATTTTTTATGATATTTTATCCTTGCTAGTTTTGAACTTAAAAGGACCAATTTTTTTAATGAAAATATAGAGGTAATAGATAATAATGCTTATTATCTATTACCTCCATATTTTCATAAAATAATACTTAATATTCTAGTACTAGAATATACTTTGTATTCTACTTAGTATAATTAATATTCTAATACAGTATAAGTTATATACTGATACTATTATTGCTTATAGTATAAACAATAATACTTAGTATTCTAGTGTGTCTTTGTATTTTTAAATCAATATTGATTAATTCATTTTCTAGTAAGGTGCTTTTATCAGTTACAAATCATAAGAGCTATCTCTTCCCTTCTAATATTTAGACCCCTTATTTCTTTTTGTTTTTCCGTAGTGATAGCCAGCACCCCCATTATTATATTAAACAGCTGTGGTGTTAATGAACATCTTTGTCTTTTGGTCAATTTTAAAGAGAATGTATTAAACATTTATTCATTAAGCCTAAGGTTTGTTATATGTTTTGGTATTACTTATATCAAATTGTGAAAAGTCCCATTTACCACTAGGTTAGCTATTTTTTTTTAATTATTAAATGGTATTAAACTTTGTCATGTGAGTTTTCCATAACAACTGATAAATTGTATTTGTTTTCTTCTTTATCAGTGCAGTAAATTACAATGATAGGTTTTTTTCTGACGTAGAAACTTACTTTGTGATTTTAACCACATTTTTATATGTTCATCATTAATAACTCTAAAAACTAAATTGAATAAATATATGCCAAGTGTAGACTTGATTTTAGTTAATAAATATGTCCATTTTTCTTTCTAATATTTACTTCAAATTTTATTGTTCCATGTTGTATCTAAATACTAAGGTGTAGCAAGTATTTACTCACAAAACTTAGGCCTCCAGAGTGATGAAGTCTGTTTGCTTAGCCTAGATAAATGGATTTCTTGACCTGAATTAGTATTTACTGGGTAAGGGACTGGAATTGTTTTTGAGAACAGCAAATATATTTTTTCAAAAACAAGAAAATTAGATCCAAAAAGGAATGAAAGATAATAAAGTGAAAGTTATATTGGGAAAATAAGCAATAGAGATCCATAGCAAGGAAAGTTGAAAGAAGGGTAAAATAGACTGAGAAATTGATGGATGAGCATCACTCAAGTTGAAGACTCTAAAGGTAAAAGCTTGGATTTAATCTATCTAGGTTGCCCAGATTCAGGAGTGGTTGTAGAAGTTTTTAGGAACTTTGGAGAACTGAAAATTCATGGACTATGTTGACATCAAATTATCTCTGATGTCCTTCTATAGGTAAATTAGATTACCTAAGGATAATGAAATGGTTACTGTACAAAGGCATTGTGGCATTGTAGTAAATCAGAACATACTTCATTATGCACCCCTTGACCAACTTAGCTTTAATGTATTCTTTTTAGTCCTTTTATGCTCCATTTGCTGCATTTACTTTCCTCTGTGCATCTGAAGGACTGGTGATTCCAAGGATCCTACCTTTGCAAGTACCCCAAAGATTTATCAAAATAGCAAGTGGAGCTCAGGAAGAAATACAATCTAGGACTCCAAAGTACCTTTAAGATGATTTGTCCATACAAAATTTGGCAAACACAATGTGGGGAAATGTGTGATAAAAAAAAAAAAATTGAAGCAACACTTTTTAAAAATCACTATGGTGGGAGAGGCCACAACAGTGAGAGGCCCGCGTACTGCAAAAAAAAAAAAAAAAAAAAAAAAAAAAAAATCACTATGGGCAGGAAGAAGAGAGACCTGTGTTCATTATGATTGTATGTATGTTTTTCAGATACAACATACGAGACAAATTTCTACAGAGAAAGAACAATGAAAATAATTGTTAATTGAAATTCAATTAACATGCTATCAAAACACTCCATTTATTTATTATCTCTAGTTTGGAGGATCATTAGTAAAAATTCAGAAATAAATGTATGTCTAAAATTTCACACATGATTCTCCAAGTTGATTATAGTATAAACAATAAGAATTTGATACAGTAAACTTTTTATTGTGCTTACTATATTCAAGGATTGAGATCTTATTTTAGCTAACATGATTAACATAGAAAATAGTTGTATTAAAAGAAAATTAAAGTTCTATTTAATTTAATTAGGTTGATTTTGTCCTTGATTGTATACACTACTTATATAATTAATTACACACTCAGTGAAAAAAACAGCCATTTATTCATTCACCAAATAAAAATAACAGTTTACTCTGTACTGTAGTTTTATGCTGATTTGAAAGGCTTAGACATTAAGATTATTTGCTATGAATTGCCTTATGTTGTGTGATTACCAGTAAAATACACTATTTACTAAATATTCTTTGCACCAAAGTATTGTCAAGTATAGAAATACAATAGCTAATCTCCCCCACTCAATGTCCCTACTTCATCTCTCCTACTTTACAGACTTTGTATGTTTTAGCCTTTTTGTCTCTCTCTGAATGCCTCAGTCCTTTCTAAGTCAAGCATAATCAAATAATGGAAATCAGAATATTATTAGAATCAGTGAAGACATTCTCCAACATCCACTACCATATTCAAATACAGTTTTCCTTTAGAACATTAACTCAGTTGTTGAATTAGTTGAATAGGAGGTGAAAGAAAATTTTCTTCTAAGATATATCACTGTTATTTTCCCCTTATTTAGCCAACACTGTAATAATTGTGTTCATATCTTGGGAAATGAATTCTGACATTCATTCAATACTTTTTTCATGTCAATTTTTCAAGGGGCTTGTAGGCTCAAACTGTTGCCGCAGTAGTGCCGTGATTAGTAATTCTCAGTCAAATCTTAAGTGAAATTTCATATATAGTATATATTCTTAGGACTCCCCTGGTCACCTTCTTTCAGAATAGGGCTCATGTGCATTCTGCTAGAGATATGCAATGTGATTAATACCAGGTGAATGTTTTCTAGATATACCCAGTTGATTCACAAGATCGCTGTAAGCAAGGGAGATGCAGGAGTTGTGAGGATGTTAAGAAGCACATGCATCTTGATGGTGCTTATATTATATGTTTATTGAGTACTACCCAGAGACTGCACTCTGACTTTCTGATGACTCTGGAGAACAGGTCTCAATACACAGAATATTTCAGAAGCCAAATCTTTTGTTTCCCAAGCATAACACCAAAGTTTTATTTTTTTCTCGAAATTCTATTCCCTTATGATTAAGTAAAACCTCAGAAAACTTACTTTAAAAATGATATCTTTTAAAAGCAGAGTTGAGTCACATGTTCATTTCTTTATTAGGGCAAAAGAGAGGAGTTTCTATATTAATGTTTTATTTTTGTTTGTAAATTTAAAAATTCAGTAATATTCTTTTTCAAAAAATTCAGTAATATTCTATGTCTTATATTCTACTTGTTCCTAACTCAAGAATTTTTATTATCCGAATTGAATAGCATCATTAAGTTGGTATGGGGGATTTCAGCCACAAAAAAAATTACTTGGCCACTTCAGTTGCTTCATCTGTAAAATGGGCTTAATAATAATACTTAATTCAGCAGTATATTGCAAGGATTAAATGACCAATGGATGTACTTAATAAATATTAGTTATAAGATTATAAATATGAGTATTAAAGTACTTTTAATATTTGCAAAATCAGGAAACAATTTACAATACCATCCTCACTTCTGATACCCACTGCAAATTCAGGGGTCCTCAGGACCACCACTTCTGACAAAAAATGCAACTTTAGGGGTTCTGAAAACCACCCTAGATTTTAATAATTTGCCAGAGGGACACATTGAACTGACTGAAAGCTGTGGGACTCACAGTTACAGTTTATTTCAGTGGAAGGATATAGGTTAAAAATCAGTCAAGAGAAGAGGTGTCTGAGGCAGAGTCCAGGAAAGTAACATATATGCAAGTAGAGCTTCCAGTTGTCCTCTCCCCATAGAGTCATGGACAGCACTAACTTTCCTGGCAATGATGTTTGACAACAGTATATTTCCAACCAGGATAGCTCACTGGAGCCTTGATTTCCAGACCCTTAACTGTCATGTAAACATGGTTGACCCACATGTAGCTAACTTCAGTCTCCAGCCTATCTGGAGGTAGAACTAATACTGCAAGACCCGAACTCTCCATCATAAATCACTTCAGTAGATTATCTAGCATGACCCCAGGCCCTTAGCTAAACAAAGTTACTTTAATCCAGCAAGACATTCCAAGAATTTAGAGACTGCCTCTCAGGAGCTGAAGGTAAAGGCCAGATATCCCTTTGGGTAAGGATAATTCTTAACTATACACTGTTGACTTTCTGATTGCTAATATCAGTATTTCAAAGAGAAATTCAAATGTACAGACGAAATAGAGGTAGGAATTGCAGCTGCCCATTCTGTAAAAGAGTTAATAGTGTAAAGTTTATCGTAGGTTTTGCATTGAGGTAAACTGTTAATATTTTTAGAAGCAAAATGTTAATTGCATTAAAATAGTTTTTGTTTTGGCTTACAACTAACTAGAATTTTATTTGCCCTCTGGATAGCAAGTGACACTTTTCAAATTACAGATGAGGAATATAGTCACCATTTTGTGCTTATGTATAAAAAACATATTAGCATTTTAATTTACATGTTGTCTAGTCTTTATTTTTTTAGTCTATGTTGAGTTTTAGGTACTGCTCTTTATCAATAAGATGCAGACTGTGCTTTTAAAAAAGTAGCACTGTTGGCATAAATGCAAAGTACAAATTTACATATCATTTTGAAAGAAGTAACCTTTCGTTTTAATCAGTTAGTCTCAGATGAGGTGTGTAACTATACAAGTATTTTTGTGCATTCATTTCAATCATTGTGATAATAAGCTTAAAGACATAAAAGTTGTTCTATTTCTTCTGCTGCATTGTTAAACCTGTGCAAGTGTTTCAATTACCATAGTTCTGAAAAATTTTATGCCTTAAAATTTTAAGGTAATATATTCTCTTTCTTGTATTCAATTTTATTTTTTGTATTCAGTCTAAAATACCTGACAGCTGCTTTTGAATATGTTTTGTAGGCATTTGAAAAGAGACAAGTGTAGGGTAGGACTGAAAAAAGGCTAGAACAAAGCTGATTCTGACAACCTATCATGTGTTAAGAAAAAACAAGATATTTTTGCATATTACACGGTACTTTTATAAAAATAGCATGAATTTGCAGTAAAACTACTTTGTTTTTTAAGGTTTTTTTTTTTTTTTTCCACATTGAATTTAACTGCCTCTGAACCTGCTTGGCAGCTACTTGGTCTCTCCTTAGTTTATCTCTGCTTAGTTTATTCTTAATGAGATTTCTGCTAATTTATAGTAGAATAAAATAGGAAATGCTGCAAATTTGATAAGAATATTTTGAGAAACAAGAATAGTAACATTCAAAATAGGCATGGATTATAATCTAAGGTGAAGGGAATTTAGCAGCATGATTAGCTGCCTGGGGAATACTATAAGTAATGTGTGGTCATCATTATTCTGGCATCTGTATACTAGTTCTGGAATGTGCCAAGAACATAAATGGCCAGAGTGAAATAGACCCTACAGAACTCAGCCAGCAGTACTAATGTCAAAATTATATAGTAAAATATAATTATGAATAAATATCCTAGTGAATTTATTTAATGCTGCTTGAAACATTCACTTGTTAATGGGCAAAAATAACAGGAAGTAGACAACTTTTTCTGTTTCTTCTTTACCACTTCCTAGTCATGTGAGCCTAGACGACTGTTTTTTCCTCTCCAGTCTTCATTTTCTTTATCTGCTAATTAGGGCTAGTCATATCTGCCCTTTGTAGATTACAGATTATTGCAAAGACCAAAACCAACACATTACAATTACTTTTATTAAGTGCAGTGCAATTGCAAATGTAAGATATTATAGAATATTTTTAAATATGGTAAAATGGCTTCCTCGAAGAAGTACTAACAACCAAAGTCAGCATTAATTTACAAGAATGTATAAAATTGAATTAAGTAATTACCAATATGAAACTAACATTTTATTCCCAGCATTACCCATCCACCAAACAAATGTTTGCATAAATACACATAGTTATTTTTTAAAAATCAACTCCCGTTATTTTTTTCAGGTAGATTTTCCCTACCTAATACCAAACTTAAGTAATCATCTGGAGGAAGAAAAATAAAATTGTTAATAGCTCAGCCAATGCACTAAGAAAGCACTGGATTATAATCTTGTGTCTGCTATTTAAGTGGTTTTTGACTGTAGGCAAGTTATTTGCAAATATATTCAATGGAGATGATAAACGTATTTTTTTGCTTTGTTATTTTAAAGGTTAAATGAATTTTTATGTAACATTTTATATTACTTCATTGTGTCTGCTGCATAAACGTATGCTTAGTATATTATAGCTGTTTTATATGCCGGGGTAGTACAACAAAGATAACATATAAGATGCATAGCATTTGCTTAAAACTATTCAATATTGAAAGTAAAACTATTCAATCTGAGATTATGCCTTATATTAAAAGAAAAAGTAAATTTGATCCAAATGATGAGATTGGGGCAATCATATGGATGGATATTCCATAAATATGAGTTTGGCTGTACTATTTACCATGTACACTAGCTAAAGTTCTCAGTATAGAGAGAAATTTGAAGATTCAATAGTTTTTTCAAAAACAAGTATTTACTTGTTTTAATATTCTTATTTAAGTCAAAGTTCTACTGACATGTTTTTTCAAGAATGCAAAATTATCACGATCCCTCAGGGATCATATTTAAAGTAACTTATTTGTGTTGAGATATCAAGAACAAAAGCCTAAAGTGTTATTTATATGAAAAAAATGTCCTCCAACCAAATGTACTTACAAATAGAACATAAACTCATGAATATTTAGTTTTTCTTCTTTTCTCTAGGCATTAGTAAATATCCCATTGTTAGAATGTTTCATTTACTTAGCACAATGTGGAGCACAATGTCAGAAACAGTTTACTTGGATTATAACTTCTCATGGGCAAGATCATGACTTAACCATGTTTTTTTCTTTGTCACTGGGCATAATACCTGGGACAGAGTAGATAATGTAACATGTTTATTGAAAAAATAAATTATAACAAGGAATAAAATCAATTTATATCATATAAAATATCAAATGGTGTATGAATTATTCAAAGAATATATGTATTTTTTTCTGTCACAAATATAAGAAACTCTGACATTATTAAATAAAAGATTTGTTCTTATGCTTTTGTGAATCAGTTTTTTTCCAATAAAGATCATGAATCCAAAAAACTGTATTTTTGATGAATCAACCTGAAAAGGTTTTTTATTACATTTCAGACAAGCATGCAAAGGATTACAAGGTTACTGATAGTTTGTCTGAATAAACCCAAATCCCCCTACCAGAATCACACAGGAATCTATATTTTTATAGCCTTCAAGATATTTTCAGTAACTTTCCTTTGTTAGCATTTTTTTAAAACTAGTTCAGCAGTAACATTAGTAAAATTTAGTTAGACTTTTTAACGAGTGGAAAAGTTTCACTGTCCAGCCCTTTCTGCTTGCATCTGTGAAGAATTAAATACATAGGAAACTAATTAGAAATACACATATATAATGTTTGAGTAGACAAACACTTTTAAATATGTAAATGCTTTCAAAATAGAATAATTTTCTTTCACCTTTTGAAACATATAAAAAGAAGCAAGTTTATAATATGTATTTAAATTTTACATTTAGAATAACTTTTTATGTATGAAATAAATTAATCATATCTTTACATATTTAGTGAACAGCTTAATGTTCTTTTATCTAACATAAGTAGAAATGGAAAAAGGGAATGTTTAAAAATAGATTTAAATTTAATATATAAATTCTTATTTATTTTAAGCACAAAATATTTCCATATCAAATAGTGAATACCACTAATTTACTTAGGAACTTATCTACAGCTGCATACTGCTCTTGTTATTAATACCTACATTTAAATAAATTATATCTGTTATATTTTAAGAAGCTAATATATAAGTATAGCTCACAATTTTAATTATTTATTATTAACCTTTGGAATAGACCAGCCACTTTTTGAGTCTATGGCATTTCTTGTATTTCATTTGTTTCATAGGTTCTGAAGTTAAGTAACATTGTACTCAAATAAAACTTATTGATTTTTCATGTATTTAGCCTTCACTTGAGATTATCACTCATTGATTATTTTAATACTAAGTAACTCTTGCAAAAGATTTAAGGTCCCATAAAAGTATAAAGAAGATGTTAAATCTCATGGTTGTCAAAGAGTTTTACTAGGGTTTTTACAAAGGTAATGAATATTTATACAATTTCTTAGTCCTTAAATTATTTCATTAGAACTTAACATGATGGTTAAGTTCAAGTTTGGCAATTACAAAAGTTTGAGACTGTATAGAATGGGCTGTTCTTTCTTTTTATTAAATTTTAATGTTTTATACTTGTTTTTTTTTTTTAACATCTTTATTGGAGTATAATGGCTTTACAATGGTGTGTTAGTTTCTGCTGTGTAACAAAGTGAATCAGCTATATGCATACTTATATCCCCATATCCCCTCCCTCTTGCATCTCCCTCCCACCCTCCTTATCCCACCCCTCGAGGTAGTCGCAAAGCACCGAGCTGATCTCCCTGTGCTATGCAGCTGCTTCCCACTAGCTATCTATTTTATATTTGGTAGTGTATATATGTCATTACTAATAGCTTATCCTTATTAATTTCTTTAAATGATTCTGTAAACTAATGTGGATAAATGATAATGACAAAGAAAATTATCTTATTCACAACTCTGCATAGTTGTGTGGCTGGGCTCACCTTAGCAATGAAAATTATTTGTCTTATAGTGAAAAAAATTATTTGTCCAGTAGTATGTCCTGCACTATGCAAATCACTACATTATGCTTCATTTTGAAAAACTAATTGGGTTTTATTTGTGATGAATTTCTATTGGAGACATGATCAGGAGAGTTAATTCCCAGAGCCAATAATATAAATCGTGGTATAAGGTAATGATGGCCTAAACTGGGGTAAGAAAGATGGATGGAGAGGACCACAAAGAAATATTCCATGTCATGTTGATTAGGTAGAAGTAATGATTCCATGATTCTGAAATCTGGGATAGAAGATTAACTGATGAAATGATTTGATTGGGGTTCTGATATTTGCCCTTATAGTTTATACTTGTTTAATATTGTATTTTCTTATTTCAAGAAAAATATTTTAAAATTTGATGCTTATTATAAATTTAGGGAATGAATCTGGTGAAGTTTGATTCTGAAGGCAGTAGGTTGGAGGGTTCCTCCTTCCATGGCCTCCTAAAATGACAACAGAATTTAAACATAACCATACATATAATCTAGAAAACAATGCTGAATGGCATGAGTGTGCATCTTGCACAAGTCTCTTAGTCTATGCAATATCAATCCTCTTATTAACTTAGAAAATGTAGCTCTGTCCATCAATTTTAAAAATGTGATGAAAGCAGCTATACATTATCTTCTAAGGCTAAGATTGCCTTTCTCAAATACATGTGATACTCCACCACTGCCACTTTGTTTTCTTTAGTTGAAGTCTAATTCATGGCAGAGAGGTGTCTTGACAGTCCAGTTTTACCTGTGGCAGTGGAAGCCTGTTGTGGATTATTCGTGTGATAACTCAGGAATGTTAGCAACTTCTCTTTGAATATCGTCCTAAATCCAGTTTAGTAATCTCCAGCCTTATTTTGACAGAATTTTTTAAAAAGGAGAAGATGCTTAGAGGGATACTATACAAAGTTCTTCATGAAGGAAGTAAGTCTTAAGCTAACATATGGAGGAAGGATAAAATTTTAATTTTCTTCCTTGCCAAGTATTCTGGGACTAGAGTTGCCAGATTATCAAATTAAAATACAAGATACCCAGTTAAACTTGAAATGTAGATAAACATATTTTTTAGTATAAGTATATCCAAAATATTGCACGGGGCACACTATGCACACACTACATTGATATCTACATCTATATCGATACTGGTAGATGTCAACATAGATATCATATATATATACATATATATGTATATGTGTAGATACATGTCTGAATGAAATTTAATTTAGCAGTCTATATTCTAACTGGCAGCCTTACTTGGGACATAAGCTTGCATGGTTTAAGGGTATCCTCAGTACTCTTTATCTTATGTCCTGTACCCAGTTTGTGTCCATGGTTTATCTAAGCAAAGTTAGGTGCTCCTTCTCTTTTAAACATTGGAAAAATAGCCTTGGTGGATATCTTACAGCTCAGTTGTAATGTTTCAACCTAGCATATTTATGCTTAGCAATAATTTCATTCACTTATAGGCCAGTACCAACGTGTGAAACATGAAGGATTAGAAAATACCAACTGTAAAAAAGTTTATGATTAAAAAATTTGTACTTATATCTGAACTCATATAACCTTTATATAAACCTTTTGTCATTTTTTCTCTTTCAAGTGTCTAGTGCCTTCTTTCTGCACATTGTCCCTTCCAGTATCTGTCATTCTTGGTCACTTATTCATGGATCTTTAAAAGAAATAAATTTCAAAGCATTCTCTATTTCTACTATTTGTTTACATTTTAAGTCTAATTTTTCCCTTAGTATAATATCTTAGAAATAATAACATAGTTGTGGAAATGCCAATAGAAACAATTACTAGCAGAATTAGCTCAATGTTAAAGAGGACCCTCAATTTATAATAGGAAAAATTTGAAAGATCAGCCAAACCTGGTCTTTGAGGTTGGCTTCCTCACGCACAAAATGGCCCTTCTTTCTCTGGGGAATACGAACTATGATCTGTAGATCCATAATGTATGAGCATGATCCATAGAGGTTTAATACTGGAAAATATTGTTGACCTACTGGAAAATATCAAGGCTTCTCCTTAGAATATAGAGTCAATTTTGGCCAACTTTCTATAATGGGAATCCTTCCTATGAACTGGGTGCTTGTCTCTGTCTATTTTCCTTCCATAGTTCACAGGAGCCTCACGTAACTCCAGCAAGGCAACCAACTCTGCCCCTAAGGCAGTCATGTTCATATTTTATATTTCTTTGCCTGTTTGTCATTTTTGTACTGTGTTCTCCATATATTTATGAGGCTGTGGGATGAACCCATGCTTCCTGTATTGTTTTTTTTTTTCTTTCTTGAATATAACTGGTAGATTCTAGAAGGCAATAAAAATAGGTTCATTACTCTTATAGTGTTCTTAAAATAATATTGAGAGATGTAGTGCTGTGATTTAAAGATTTATTGATAGGTAGAGCAATGAATATTTTAAAAGCATGTATTAACGTAAAATAACCAATTCTGGATGCATTTGAAAAAGATTTGTGTACCTCCTCTGACTTTATTCACTTCAAATGCATTCTTGATTAGTTGCTTTGTTTTAGAATGGCTTATAATGCTTTAACATAATTTTATTTTGAAGTTGCGCTTAGAAAAGGAGAGATTATATTTGAAACATCATGACATTTATTTAAATTTTGCCATTATAAAAAGTAAAATATTTACATATTTTGCATATTTATATGCTATGAATATTTCTTCATAGCATATAAATCATTTATTTGATGTTTAATGAAAGATTAGTTTGTTTGATTGTATTTATTTAACCTTTACAAAAAACAAACTGAGTAAACGTAAGCACATTTTTACTGTAGGGCCCAGGGAAATATAGTTCCCAGTGTTCACGAGTATTCATTTCCTAGTCCTGCCTTCTAATTCAACAGGTTTTTGTACTATAATTTTTACTTCTTGGTTGAAGCTGTGTATTCATTATTTAATAAAATATTTTGGTAAATTTGATATAGTGACTATGTATCTGTGATTATGATATTTTGAGCTTTCACTTATATCAGATTGATATACTTACAGAATACCTTAATATAGACCTTTGTCCCTTAAGATTTTCTTTTCTCATTTTAAGTATAAATTTTCCAGGTTTGTAGAACAATGCTACTTTTATTCAATTATTTTTGGGAAGACAATATGATTCTAAATATCTAATATCCATAAAAGACTGCTTAACTTGGAAAACAAGCTTAAAATGTCTATGGATTATTTCATGTGTACATTTTAAATAATACTCCAGAAAATAACTGAGTGATTTGAATGTGTATATATATGTACATAAGTATTTAAATATATATGTGTATATATGTATTGTGTGTGTGTAAAGCACCTCTTTAATATATTTCTAACTTTGTATTTTTGCTGAACACAATTCTTACTTTTTTTTCTCTGCTTTTATAATTGGTATGTTGAACACACTAGAGAAAAAAGAAAATTGAATAGCTTAGTGTCATAAAATTTAGGAATTTAAAACTTATTTCTGTCTTCAATCTTTCTTAACAGTTCTTTTATATAGGTTTAATAAACAACGCCCTCCAGTTTCCTTCAAAGTCTAGTCTAGATATTCAACAGCTCTCAAGTCCCCTTCTAAATTCTTGCACCCTCGTCCTGAGCCCACATCTTGCTTCCTCTTTCACTACAAACTCTTTGAAATTCAAAAGTATACAATCCCATCATCTGAATACACATCCACAACCTTAAATATTGTAAACACAACTTCCTACTGTCATAAAGTAGTGGAGAATCAGGAAAGTGACCTTCAGAGGATCACTGCAATTCATGTCAGTATCAACTCCAGGTTTTGTTCCCTGCATCAAAGGTAAAATCACACATGAATCCTTTCACACAGTCTGTATTTTTCTTTTTCCTACACTGTACCAATTCTAGTCATCAAGTCACACCTCTTAAACACACTGAAATTCCTTCATTGCCTTCTGCCTGAATTACTTCAATGACCTCCACATTGGTCTTTCTGGTTCCTTGAGAGGTCTGTTTCTCTCAAATCAGTGTTCTATATTACCAGTGATTTTTTTAAATGTGGCCTTTTATTTAAAGATCAGGTAATCTGCTAATGACATTATTTCATTCTTTATTATGGCTGAGTAATATTCCATTGTATATATATCCACATCTTCTTTATCCATTCTTCCATTGATGGACATTTAGGTTTCTTCCATGTCCTGGCTATTGTAAATAGTGCTGCAGTGAACATTGGGGTACATGTATATTTTCGAATTATGATTTTCTCTGGATATATGCCCAGGAGTGGGATTACTGGATCATATGGTAGCTCTATTTTTAGTTTTTTAAAGAACCTCCATACTTCTCTCCATAGTGGCTGTATCAATTTACATTCCCACCAACAGTGTAGGAGGGTTCCCTTTTCTCCACACCCTCTCCAGCATTTATTGTTTGTAGCTTTTTTGATGATGCCCATTCTAACTGGTGTGAGGTGATACCTCATTGTAGTTTTGATCTGCATTTCTCCAATAATTAGTGTTGTTGAGCATATTTTCATGTGTCTCTTGGCCATCTGTATGTCTTGTTTGGAGAAATGTCTATTTAGATCTTCTGCCCATTTTTTGATTAGGTTGTTTGTTTTTTTGATATTGAGCTGCATGTGCTGTTTGTATATTTTGGAGATTAATCCCTTGTCAGTTGCTTCATTTACAGATATTTTCTCCCATTCATTTTATTTATGTTTTTTTCTTTTTCTTTATGGTTTCCTTAGCTGTGCAAAAGCTTTTAATTAGTTCCCATTAGTTTATTTTTGTTTTTATTTTCATTACTCTAGGAGGTGGATTGAAAAAGATCTGGCTGTGATTTATGTCACAGAGTGTTCTGCCTATGTTTTCCTCCAGGAGTTTTGTAGTGTCTGGTCTTATGTTTAGGTCTTTAATCCATTTTGAGTTTATTTTTGTGTATGGAGTTAGAGAATGTTCTAATTTCATTCATTTACATGTAGCTGTCCAGTTTTCCCACCACCACTTATTGAAGAGACTGTCTTTTCTCCATTGTATATTCTTGCCTCCTTTGTTATATATTAAGTGACCATAGGTGCGTGGGTTTATCTCTGGACTTTCTATCCTGTTCCATTGATTGGTATTTCTGTTTTTGTGCCAGTACCATACTGTCTTGATTCCTGTAGCTTTGTAGTATAGTCTGAAGTCAGGGAGCCTGATTCCTCCAGTTCTGTTTTTCTTTCTCAAGATTTCTTTGGCTCTTTGTGGTCTTTTGTGTTTCCATGCAAATTATAAAATTTTTTGTTCTAATTCTGTGAAAAATGCTACTGGTAATTTGATAGGGCTTGTACTGAATCTGTAGATTACTTTGGGTCATATAGTCATTTTGACAGTATTGATTCTTCCAATCCAAGAACATGGTATATATCTCCATCTGTTTTTGTCATCTTTGATTTCTTTCATCAGTATTTTATAGTTTTCTGAGTACAGGTCTTTTGCTTCTTTAGGTAGGTTTATTCCTAGGTATTTTATTCTTTTTGGTGTGATGGTAAATGGGATTATTTCCTTAATTTCTTTTTCTGATCTTTTGTTGTTAGTGCATAGGAATGCAAGAGATTTCAGTGTATTCATTTTGTATCCTTCAACTTTACCAAATTCATTGATGAGCTCTATTAGTTTTCTGGTAGCATCTTTAGGATTTTCTATGTATAGTGTCATGTCATCTGCAAACAGTGACAGTTTTAATTCTTCCTTTCCAATTTGGATTCATTTTATTTCTTTTTCTTCTCTGATTGCCATGGCTAAGACTTCCAAAACTATGTTGAATAAGAGTGGAGAAGAGTGGACATCCTTTTCTTCTTCGTGATCTTAGAGGAAATGCTTTCAGTTTCTCACCATTGTTAATGATGTTTGCTGTGGGTTTGTCATATATGGCCTTATTATGTTGAGGTATGTCCCCTCTGTGCCCACTTTCTGGAGTGTTTCTATTATAAATGGGAGTTGAATTTTGTCAAAATCTTTTTCTGTATCTATTAAAATGAAAATATGGTTTTTATTCTTCAGTTTATTAATGTGGTGTATCACATTGATTTATGTGTGTTGAAGAATGGGACCAAGTAATGCCTTTTGCAGCAACATGGATGAATCTAGAGATTGTCATACTGAGTGAAGTAAGTCAGACAGAGAAAGACAAGTATATGATATAGCTTATATGTGGAATCTAAAGAACATGGAACAAATGAACCTATTTACAAAACAGAAATAGAGTCACAGATGCAGAAAACAAACTTATGGTCACCAAGGGGGAATGGAGGGGAGGGATAAATTGGGCAATTGGGGTTGACATATACACATTACTGTATATAAAATAGATAACTAAGAAGAACCTACTATATAGCACAGGGAACTGTACTCAGTACTCTGTAATGGCCTATATGGGAAAAGAATCTAAAAGAGTGGATATATGTATATGTATAACTGATCACTTTGCTGTACAGCAAAAACTAACAGAACATTGTAAATCAACTATACTCCAATAAAAATTAATTAAAAAATAAAGACCTTTTATTTTTACATTTTACATTTAAATGCCTTATGTTTTCATGGAAAATGGTGACACTCTGCAATCAAATGACTGGAAAAGTTTTTATCCAATAAGTTGTTTTTCATAGTTTGAAGAGCGGAATGTTAATCTTAAAAAAAACTAGGCCTGTTCTGAAATTATCTTGAATTTGTGTAAGAAAATGTTCTCAGAGGATGTCCTACTTATTCTTCCATTCTTACCATGAGTTTCAAAATGACTATTTATAAAGGTGGGAAAAGAGCAAAATGAACAAACTAAAAAACTAATGTAAGCAGGTTGAATTTTTGATGTCTCTAGAATACAAATAAAAATACATGTGTGTCTCTTTCTGTTTAAGATT
This sequence comes from Neophocaena asiaeorientalis asiaeorientalis, assembly GCF_003031525.2. Taxonomy (NCBI): domain Eukaryota; kingdom Metazoa; phylum Chordata; class Mammalia; order Artiodactyla; family Phocoenidae; genus Neophocaena; species Neophocaena asiaeorientalis. Next base: position 1,444,566 of record NW_020172316.1, on the reverse strand, counting down.
TCCATGATTTTCTTGAAGAGAATTATACAAGTTTAGAAACTTCTTGAAGACTCCCCCTACTGTGTAGCCTTCTTTTATTTTGTTGACTCTATTTCAAACATTGCAAAGTCTGAAATGCATCACTGCTTAGCATTGTACAGGAAGAGCTATTTATTATTATTGAGAATTTTTAAAGAAAGAATTGTAATGTGTCCTTTTAATCACTACTATTTGGAAATTTGAAATCTGTTTTTGTATATTGCTACTTATTTCTGAGTATTATTAAAAAATCACATGAAAATAAATATTAAGCTTCAGTTAAATATGTCAATTTAACTTACCTTTAGTTTTATGACATAGAAATGAAAAACAACATATCATTTGAGATAGCAAATATAATATGGGAGTTTCTGATGATCAAAAACACTGATCATTATTAGTATTTGTATATAAAATTGTTATATAAAAATGATAACTAAGAGTATCTATTATTTACAAGTCATGGTTTTAGTGTCATATAAATTCAGTGTTCTAATCCTTCCAATAATCCTATAAAGTAGATAATACTATAATGAACTCAATTATACAGGTAAGGCGACAAAGGCTTAAAGAGATTAATTTTCCCAAGGTTCCCTTTTTTTTTTAACCTTCTATTTTATATTGGAGTATAGTCGATTAACAATGTTGTTATAGTTTCAGTTGCACAGCAAAGGGACTCAGCCATACATATACATGTATCCGTTGTCCCCCAAAGTCCCCTCCCATCCAGGTTACCACATAACATTGAGCAGAGTTCCCTGTGCTGTACAGTAGGTCCTTGTTGGTTGTATATTTTAAATATAGCAGTGTGTACATGTCAATCTCAAACTCCCTGACTATCCCTTCTTCCCACCCTTCCCCCCTGGTAACCATAAGTTCATTCTCTAAGTCTGTGAGTCTGTTTCTGTTTTGTAAATAAGCTCATTTGTATCACTTCTTTTTAGATTCTGCATATAAGGGATATCATACGATATTTCTCTTTCTCTGTCTGACTTACTTCACTCAGTATGACAATCCCAAGGTTACTTTTAAATGATAATGCTGGTGTTCCAAACAGATTGTCAGCCCTTGTATCCATGAAATTAATCACAAAGTTACAAGTAATTATCTTTTAATCTAATCTAATATTTTATGAGAGCATCTTTAAATAATGCTCTCATTCACTCAAATGATTTAAAAATTTTTAAATGGATTTAAACTTATTCACATGCCTCTGTATTATGACATAAACAATGATATGATACAATATATTATTAAAATAGAATGTTGTCTCTTCATTGTAACTTATCACCACAAGCTAAATAAGTATTTATATTTACAACTTAAAAATTGAATTTAGGTAAAAGGCACTATGAATTTTATGAAATTAAAAATGTTTAACTATTTGACTGCTTATCCTGTATATTGATGCTTATTTAAATTGTGTCTCTGCAAGAGAGTACTATAGTATGCAATTTTTTCCGTCTTAGTTGGCAGGTAATACTAACTCAGACACATGCATGTATTATTATACATGTGTATAAAATATATATGTACACAATATTTTATATGTATATGTTAGTGCTATAGCTCTTACACATGTAACATATATATAAAATATTTAAGCTATATATTAGTTATATACAATAGATTATATATAACATACAATATGTAAGCTATACATATGAAAAATGTATAATAATATGCAATAATACATATGAAGGTATTGTTATTCTTATAATGTCCTTTGGGAACTAATTATTAAGAATAGTATTTGTAATTGAAAATAAAATATGAACAACTAACAAAATATTATATTATAAATCTATAGAACAAATAAAAAGCATAGCATGCTAAATGCAATGTACCCCAGATTGAGCTGTAGACAAAGTAAGGACATTAGTGGAAAAAGTGATGAAATCCAGATAAAGTCTGTAGTTTAGTTAATAGTAATGTATTGATATTAATTACTTAGCTTTCTCAAGTGTACTCTGATTATGGAAGTTATTAATATTAAAGAAAACGTGTGAAGAGTACATGGATACTCTGCATACTACCTTTGTCTCTTTTTTGTAAATATACAATTATTCTGAACCAAAAAAACAAGTTTAAAGGAAACATTACATAAATACTAAATAGTGAATCTACCTATGGTTGGGAAAGATAAAAGATATAAATAACTTGACCCAATAGAGATATTAAGCAATATTTATATTCATTCTCTATGAATATTATTATATATCATGTAAAGTTGAAATAAAAAATCAGTAAGTTATGACTTTACAAAATGCCCCAAAGAGTCATATGTATATATGTCCAAAATTATATATATATGTTTTTATTAAAAAATATAGAAATTTCTATTGAGATAATATAGTTGAACTAAATTAAATCTCAGATATTTTCATCTTGAAAATAATTAATTTCTGTACTGTGTCTCTATTGGGAAGAGTTTTAGAAAGTCATAATGTACGTTTATGGCAGAGTTTAGGTGGGCATGAATGAGTTTTAAGGTGCTATATCTTATACTAGCCAAACATTATAACATTTCTTTAACATTGGGTCATACAAAGATATCTCAAAGCCCCTGTCTCCCTCTCCTGCCTCAACAGACTGAAAGACATTCTACCACAGATTGGCTGCATTTGGCTACATGCTTGGAAAAAAGAGATGACTGAGGCTAAATGGATGCTATAATAAGGCCCCAGCAGGGTTTTTCCCTGCCGTTTAGTTTTCTGTTTTCGTGGGTTTTTTTTTTTTTTTTTTTTTGGTTTTTTTTTTTTTTTTTTGGAGTTTCTCTGATTTTTTTTTCTCTCAGTATACCATATTGATTGTCTTGACTTCAAACCCCATGGTCTTATCAAATGTGTGAAACCTTTCACTTTGCCAGCTTCAGTGTTCTCATCTGTGAAGGGCTTGACTCACTGCCTAGCACATGGCAAATTTGACAAATGTTAGTGATTGTTATAAACTTCCATTCCATTTACTTTTCTCTTTGTCATATGAATTAAACTTTTTTTTATTTTTGTTAGTATCAGAGCTGTTAGTAAGCTTTATTGAGCCAAATAATGTTTTCCTTTTTGAGTTCTTACTGGAAATACTTTTCGCAAAAGTTAAATTAAGTTTACTACTTCAGCACATTTTGCTTGAGGTATGTTTGAAAGTCAAGAGATAAAGCTGGTTTGTGATTTCTATAGAAATTTTGCCAAACATAAAAGGGGCATAAAACCATTATGCATATAGGCAAGCACAGTTGGGGTATTTTCAGTCTGTCAAGTTTGCATTTTAAAAAATGTAGTAAGGCTTTATGAAAAAAAGTTTTTGCTTTTCCCTAGTTTTGTTATCTCTTTCTTTGAATGTCAGGATACATTTGTAAATCAAATTGTGCTCAGCCAGATAATGCTCAAACCAGAATCTTAAAGGTTTAAGGATGTTTTTTTAGGCACTTTCATAGGTTAGTTTGTTGTACAGAAAGTGATTAAATGAGCATTGTGAGTTTTCAAGGCAATACTGGGAATACAGTTTACTACTAATAATGGTCTATTCAGGTACATATTTTTCAATGTAATGGGAAAATCAATCCGGCAATTGTGTATTGAGTTCTTTACATGCTAGTCACTGTGTAAGAGGAAGGCAAATAGGAAAGGCAAATAGGAAATAACACCATAATTAGACAAAATGAAAACAAGTTCTCAACTCTCCATATATCACCAAAGATGGGCAAATAAATTTGGGTTAATATTTTTAAATGCTACAATGAAAATGTGTTTATGCACACAACATATACAAGAGAATTATCTGAGGTTGTTCAAGGGTGTCAAGGTCATATCTGTTAACCAGAACATGAGATGGACTTCGGGGATCTTGTGTGGATCTGACAGTGTTTCTGGCTGCTAGTTATCTTGGGTCCCAGTGTGATTCTAAGACTGGAATTATGAGACTAAGCTTCTGACGTGCCTTTCTCAGGAAGACTGTATCCTCAATCCTTGCGACCCAGTGGAAGCATATTCTGCAGGTGTTACTCCTCAAACTGTCGATATACAGCTTTGATGCTTAGAAGAAATATTTCTATTACATTCCATGATGTCTCTTCCTTTATTCACATTACCTCCTTCAGCATTCTCAGTCTCTTGAGAGAGAGTCCTGCCCCCCTCCCTCCCTCCCTCCCTTGGAGAACAGTGTTGTTGTAATACTAACTTTGCCTGCAGTCTTCTTCATTCCTTCAACAAATTTTTATAGAGCACCTACTATTTGCTGAGCATTGTTCTCAGTGCTAGGAATACAATGGCACACAAAACATACAAAAACTCTTTACACTTCTGGGTTTAAAAGAATACATCTTATAAGGTAATACAAGTTACAAAGAAAAAAAAAGTCAAGGAGCAGGGTCTGATTTTCTTTTCTCACTAATATTCTATTTCACAGGGTATCATCTACTGCCAACAAGTCTAAAAAACCTTATTTCCATGAACAATTTATTCAATCATTTATTTGTCTGCTTATTTATTAGCTTTTGTATTAGACATGACTGCTTAAGGGCATGACCATTTAAAGACAGGACAAGGCTTTTGTGTTGGATGCCTCAGTTTCCTTTTATGAATTGTTTTTTGAGCCCCATAGAAACTGCCTAAAAAATATTAATACTTCACATGAATGGCAATAGTTTAATGAAAGAGCCATACTTTTCAAACTATAAATATATTAGCCAAGATGTAGGTAATCCCCAGGGAAATGGCATAATTAGAGGGGAGAAAGACTTAGAATTTACTGGAAGATAGGTCCTTTAGCTGAATATCCCTGGCTGATTCCCAGAAAGCAAGGAATGCAAAAAGATGTGTATAGTTGTAGTAAAGAAACATGTGGAAGACCCTAATCATAGCTAAAATGATGTTCATTTATTTGATTGATAAATTGCTTAATTTTCAGACTACATCTGAAGCATCTTGTTTATCAAAGATCTTTTAGAGATGATCCCTTCATAAAACACTAGGGCTGGGTGACAGAGGAAAAGTGAGGTATGATTCTTACCAAATAATTTTGTCATCTACTGGGAGAGAGAAACTTATGAATAAAGTATTTATACAATATAAGTAAATTAATATGAATTAAAATGAGCATATATGTGGGCTTCCCTGGTGACGCAGTGGTTGAGAGTCCGCCTGCCGATGCAGGGGACACGGGTTCGTGCCCCGGTCCGGGAAGATCCCACATGCCGCGGAGCGGCTAGGCCCGTGAGCCATGGCCACTGAACCTGCGCGTCCGGAGCCTGTGCTCCGCAACGGGAGAGGCCACAACAGTGAGAGGCCCACGTACCGAAAAAAAAAAAAAAAAGAGCATACATGCAAAGAAGGAACTTATTTTGATCTGAGGTGTTTTTAAAGAAAACCTTTGAAGAAATAAATTGGTACATAAATCTAGACTTAAAGAATGAGTTTTTTCTGTTGGCAGGGAAAAAGACAATTTGAGACTTTTGTAATATCACATTTTAAGAATACCAACAAATCACTGAATTTTCAAACTGTGAGGAGATAGTAAGGGGAGTGACTGAGGGTGTCTGAGAATGTTAAACAAGAGAAAACTAAAAGGAGACCAAATAATTATATCAAGTATTTGAAAGCTTCCTGTGCAGGAGGAGAAAGAGGTTGGTTTTTAGAGAGCAGAAAATAAATGAACATTTAACAGGAATAGATGAAGGCTCAAATATTGAAATTTTATCTGCACCAATCAGAGTTCTTATTTATAAGCAATAAAAACTGATTCTAACCTAAGCAGGAAAAGGAAATTAATGGGAATACAAGAGGTAGCTAATAGACTTGGAATAAAGAAGAGGGTAGAAAACTGGCAGGAATTAAGGAAAAATGAGCCTAAACGTCTAGTTATAAGGCTGCACATTACCATGTTGCCAAGAAGCTTTTGGACAGTACAGCTGCAGGACACTTGACGCTGCTGCTGGGGTTTCCTACACCACACTGCCACTTTTTTTTTTTTTTTTTTTTTAGCGGTACGCGGGCCTCTCACTGTTGTGGCCTCTCCCGTTGTGGAGCACAGGCTCCAGACGCGCAGGCCCAGTGGCTATGGCTTATGGGCCCTGCCACTCCGCGGCATGTGGGATCTTCCCGGACCGAGTCACGAACCTGCGGCCCCTGCATCGGCAGGCGGACTCTCAACCACTGCGCCACCAGGGAAACCCACACTGCCACTTTTGAGAAAAATTTCTGAAATGTCCCTGCTTCTTTGAGGTCTCATTTAAGAAAGAGTCAGTGACTTATAGGTGGTGGTATTTAACTATCTTAGTTCAAGTCAAATGTATATTCGTCTTTTAAAAAGAATCATAGAATGTCTGAGTCTCTCGAAATTACAATCTAAAGGATTTTTTTTTTTAACTAAAAAATTGCCTTTTGGAATGGTCTCAATCACTTACAACTAAATAGTCTCCATACATTGATGCAAGCCAGTGAACACATAAATGTGTTATACATGTGAGATTAGTGAATGGTCTATAAGATGTCCTTCCTAAATTATACATAAAATTTTGGAAATATGTGTATGTGTTCTAAATTCTATCAAACGCTAAAGGAAAGCAGTGATCCATTAAGTATAACAAGTATTTGTTTATGTTAATTTGTTATTAATCATGATCTTTCAATTCCAAATTCCAGTTTTTCTCTAACCAAGAAGGGAATGAAATCTCAAATGAATATTCACAACGTAATAATAAAATGAATGAGTCAAAAGCTCACAGTTGCAAGGGAGCAAGTTGCAAACGTATCTATTTAGCTGTTAAATTGCTGTGAAGGGAGTCCAGACATATTTTGATCTTTTTTAATCAGAAATGTTATTTTTAGCCGTTGAATCATTAGAGTATGTTAAAATTTTATTATATCATATAAGTTAAAATGTTGCCTTTTTAAAATGTGTATGAAATTACGCCTTGTGGCTAAGTATTTCTCAAATCTTTCCATTTATCTCAATTCGTATGCCTGCTATCTAGATCTAAGTTGTTAGGGGTTAAATTGTGTCCTCCAAAAAAGATAGGTTGAAGCCCTAGCTGCCGGTACTTCACATTATAACCTTATTTGGAAATAGGGTTTTTAGAGAGGTTCTCAAGTTAAAAGGAGGACATGAGGGTGGGTCTTATTTCAATGTGACTAGAGTCCATATAAAAACTGGAGACATATGGTAGTTCTATTTTTAGATTTTTAAGGAACCTACATACTGTTTTCCATAGTGTTTGTATCAATTTACATTCCCATGCTGGAGGGTTCCCTTTCACCACACCCTTTCCAGCAATTATTGTTTCTAGATTTTTTGATAATGGCCATTCTGACCAGCATGAGGTGATACCTCATTGTAGTTTTGATTTGCATTTCTCTAATAATTAGTGATGTTGAGCATCTTTTCCTGTGCCTCTTGGCCATCTCTATGTCTTTCTTGGTGAAATGTCTATTTAGGTCTTCTGCCCAGCAATCCCACTACTGGGCATATACCCTGAGAAAACCATAATTCAAAAAGAGACATGTACCACAATGTTCATTGCATCACTATTTACAATAGCCAGGACATAGAATCAACCTAAATGTCCATCAACAGATGAATGGCTAAAGAAGATGTGGCACATATATACAAAGGAATATTACTCAGCCATAAAAAGTAATGAAATTGAGCTATTTGTAATGAGGTGGATAGACCTAGAGTCTGTCATACAGAGTGAAGTAAGTCAGAAAAAGAAAGACAAATACCTTATGCTAACACATATATATGGAATTTAAGAAAAAAATAAATGTCATGAAGAACCCAGGAGGGATAAGACAGGAATAAAGACACAGACCTACTAGAGAATGGACTTGAGGATATGGGGAGGGGGAAGGGTAAGCTGTGACAAAGCACGAGAGAGGCATGGACATATATACACTACCAAACGTAAAATGGATAGCTAGTGGGAAGCAACCGCATAGCACAGGGAGATCAGTTTGGTGCTTTGTGACCACCTAGAGGGGTGGGATAGGGAGGGTGGGAGGGAGGCTCAAGAGGGAGGGGATATGGGGACATATGTATGCATATGGCTGATTCACTTTGTTGTACAACAGAAATTAATACAGTATTGTGAAGAAATTATACTCCAGTAAAGATCTATTAAAAAAAAAAAAAGTGGAGACAGACACACACGGTGGGAAGACAATGTGAAGACCACCATAGGATGACAGAGGCCGAGATTGGATTGATGCAGCTACACGCGAAGAAACACCAAGGATTGCTGCCCATCCTGAGAAGCTGGGAAAAGGCAAGGAAGGATTCCATCCAGAGTCTCAGAGGAAGCACTGCTCTATAACATCTTGATTTCAGAATTCTAGACTCTAGAACTGAGAGGCAAGATTTTTCTGTTGTTTTAAGGTTATTGTATTCTGTTACAGCAGCTCCAGAAAACTAACAGATAAGCCATCAGGCCATCACTGTTGGGATAATGTGATCACAATATAGTAGTTACTAAATGGTATATATTTCATATGGCCTTTAATATCTCCTTAGGAAACAGTTTGTATATACAGTAAATATATACAGTATATTCTGAATTGCCCAAAGTAGACAGAGAAACAGGGGAATAAAAAATGATTGCTCATAAAGCTATAATTTTATAAGATCTGTTTTCAATTAAGATGTCAGGCAAGACTTATCAATAGCAAGATTGAATTGATTTTAAAAATAGAAACACTCCTATAAAATTTTTGAAAATTCTTCAAATTTTCTGAAAATCTAGAGTAATTAACAATATATATAGTTAAGATGAGAAGCAGGATATACGATTTACCAAGAAGTCAGGATAAAGTCAGGATATAGTCCAGATATTTATCAAGAAGTATAGGATATAGGGTCTCAATCCAGATGGGAAAAGAGTAAAGCTACTAAAACTTTTTGGTAATTAGAGTAAAAGTGCTTGAGGATATGTAGTTAACAAATTACTTCTCATAACTTATTATCATTATAAAGTAGATGAAGTAGTAAAATTAATAACTCACTATTTCAAAAGTATTTATAATAATGTTTCTTTTTATAGTTATGGTAATTTTAAAAGAATACATACTGTAGTTGTACATGTTAACTATCCAAAAATAATATAATATTGAATAACAATTTAACTAAACCATAAATGTAAGCATACTGTGTCTAACCAAAGTAGAAATTAAAAACATACAGAATAGGTAAATTATAAAATTGTATATAACTAAGTTAAACAACTTTCAAGTAGGATGTACAAAAAAAAGAAATGGCAACTTTTTGATTAAATTTGGCAATTAAATGACTATTAAATGGCAATTAATGTTTAAACTCATACTTGTTTTCTTAGTGGTTATAGTTTATTTTAAAACCCTGCATTCTGGTCAATGCCATATTATTAATGAGGGAAAAAATGAATAACAAAAGGCTTACCACCCTGACTCAATGTATCTCCTTAATTATTGTATTTCACTGCTTTCCTGTGAAGCACATTTTCTCTAAACATCACTCTTATGCCTTTCTCCCCTCTCATTCTCTCCAGGCCCTCTAAAATCAGGCTTTTCCCAGCCAAGCCCACCACTTATTAAGCTCATTAATTACATTTCCTGAATACTTAATGTAAGGTACCTCTCCGCCTCTATCACTTTACTTTTTTTCTTCAAAGAGCTTTTGCCTTTAATTTTGTATATCTCTAATTCATATTTGTCCCCTCCCACAAAAACTGGGACTTGGTTTTTGCTACTCTGAATCTATCCCTGAAACCCATAATCAGTGCTCAATTATTTTTTGAATAGTTCAGTGAATCTGTGTTATAAAACCCAATTAAATATGGAAACTTTTGTTAAAATCAAAACACCTTTCGAATAAATAAAAACATAAAAGCCATGTTATTTTTTTCATTTTTCTGGTCACGCTGAAGGTATCCTTGCTAAAATAATCATTAAACTATCTTTAGTTGGGGTTACGTGAGAGAGCGTTTTGATTAGTTGGCTCATTAGGTGTAGCCAAAAGTTTATCTAAATTGATGATTTGAATTAAAAGACTCATAAAATCAACCCAAGGAATTTTAGTGTTTCGTACTGCATTTCTCATTTTCTCATTATGAACATGCCACCTTTATTTTCTTGAGCCATTAACCATCAAACACAGTCTTAGGAAAAATTGTGAATTGATTTTCAGGGTTTAAACTGGGCATAAGAAACTGGCCAGCAACTGGGCTTTGAACCTTCTGTGAATCCGAGAGCATTCGTTAGCTATTTGTTATATGATCCACATGCATGATTTTTCACTTCGTTTTAGAAAAGAGCCACAACCACAATTTATATAGGTATATCTACACTGCCAGTCAGAAATGCCACATCTATAAATAGACTATGTACAATATAAAAGCATAAGACAATAAAGCTCTTTTCATAGCATCAAATCATTCCCTTGACACTTGTCAATTATAAATGAGTTGAAATTAAATCAATGTAATAATTTATTTTAAAAAGGTGTGTTTAATTTATGCTGTTTCAAATTTCTGAATTCTATAATTCATATAATTTATGATAGTCATTTAAAATATAACATTTCCAAGGAAATTTTAAAGCTACTAAAGGAAATTGGTAACATTTTTATTTAAGGAAAACAAAACTGTCAAAAAAATGTTCTGGCTTTAAGAAAATGTCTATAAGTTGAATTTGATTTTGAAAATTCTTACAAGTGTATAAGTAAGTAATCTTAAGCCAGGTTTAGAATTGTCTGTTATCAACATTTATAACAATAAAGTTTTGTTGATGTCATTGCTTTCTGAAAATTTTTTGTAGAGAATCATGAAACGGTTGTGAATAAGCCAATTTTATCTCTTACCTCAGTAGCATGTGAATAACTGACTTGGTGGAACAAGAAAATAGGACTAAATTGGAACACTCTGCTGAGCCACACTGACATATTAGAGACCAAACCTGAAAAAGGAGTCAATTCTTACACCTCCATCACTTTCTCGTACTATCGAGGAGACCCTAAAATATTTCCCACCAATAATAGTGCCCATAGGTCTCTGTGTATTTACCACTTTCAAGTAGAGTTATATATCTGTTGTATTTTCTACTGAAACATTACTTAGAAAAATCAGTATAACACTTGCCTCTATGTTATTTGTCTAGAGCAGCAAAACAAAATTCTTCTTGTAGAAATGAAATAAGAGCATGTTTCTAATTTAAAGGAAAGTGGGCCATTATTTTTCCTCCAAAATACATATCAATATATCACTTAAAAAGGATTTATATAAATATATATATAAACATATATATATAAAGGATTTATGTATACATATAAACTTGTTTATTAACTTACTGTTAAGTTCACTTTACTGGAATTCCTACGTTGGTAAATCAAAATCAGTCATTGGTAAATCATTTTCCTAGTTTAATACCAAATCACCTTTTGGTTATAAGATGGCTGTTTAGAGGTTTTGAATCTTAATAGGTAATACAGTTAACATCCTGAAGCCTTTATATATCAATAGAATCATTATATCACTTAGATGATAATCCCTTGATTCTAGGACTAAACACAGATCAAAAACTGTAAATATACCCAAGAAGGTTTTTAAGATTATTTTTTTCTATGTTTTTTGATTAGGAAATATATAAATATTGAATAGGCTAATCAAAGCTTCAATTTCAAAGTGAGTGCTTAATCTTGCCTTGGAGTACTTGGGAACTAGTAAGTTTATCCAACTAAATGCATCATATAGTGGCTATAAAATAATACCTGAGCAACCTTGACTTAATTGCCATGGAAATTTAATTTTATTCAGAGAAAGCATACTCTATCTTAATGCCAGCCTTGCAGATATTTCTATGATTTGTAGTTAGAGCACTTCTGAATAACTGGTGAAAAAGGAAAAAAAAAAAAAATGAAAAAACTAGTCTAAGACAGGCCATGATGGCTATTTGGAAACTGAAGAATTTTATAAAGTGAAGCAAAATCTCTAGAAGAACAGTATGTATGCTCAAAAGCATGAGTAACAAAATGTAATTAGAAAAAGGGTCCTAAACAAAGACTGAAGTGGGTTTTGACTATAGCTGCCATACATATCCTATAAATGTAAGTGTTGATTGTTCTTTAATTAAGTGAAGTAATAAAGTCAATTTTACCTGTAGTCTCAGTCTTCACATACCATACACACACACACACACACACACACGAAATCGAAAGATACATAATTAGATACAGTATTATGGTAACTGAAAGTGAGAAAAACATAAAATTCATCATTATTTATTGCTGCCACTCCTTTCACTTCCTTTATTGTATGAATTATCTTTATCGACTAACTAAATGAAAATAAATTATATTTCTCACTTTTTTCTGTAGGTCAATCCACTATTTCTTTTCTCAAATAAATGTTATTATAATTACAAATCACCTTCGGGGGAAAGATAATTCAAATATATATCAAAAACTTAATTGTTATAAAGCAGAAACTAACACACCATTGTAAGGCAATTATACTCCAATAAAGATGTAAAAAAAAATTTTATAACATGCTTAAATAGCATAAAATGCAGTAATTAGATCTATATATTTTAAATTATATTGCAATTAAAAATTCTATGTAAACAATCAATTCACTAAAAGATATTTTAACACAGATTATACAGTAGTCTATGGATTCTTAATTATTAAATTAGAAATTGATCTTTAATAATTCAGTCTTCAGTCAATCACTCTTTTTCACTTAAAGTTCAATAAAACTTTTATAATATGGCCGATAGGTGAGACATGGTCTGTTATGTTAACAGACTCATTCTGCTTAATTGTAACTCAAAATTCTGAAGTTCTGCAGAAATCAATATCTATTTAAGATGAGAAGCAGAATATAAAGTCTATTTTGAAGTAACTTAACAGTTTTGTTTGCATCTCAATCCAGAGGAAAGAAGTGCAGGGACTAGTAAAACTTCTTGGTAATCTAATTATAAGAAACAAGATGGTATGGATTCAGTGGAGGTTGGAAATTGAAGTTTGCTGAAGGCATTCTTCTGGATGTGTCATGCTCACAACAAAGTTTATATTGAATTCACCATTTGCACTGTCTGATGAAATCACTCCATAGTGAGTTGCATAAAATACTGAATTTTAATTCAGAACAATTATCTTTGTTTGACAGTGATGTCAATCACTCTTTTTCACTTAAAGTTCAATAAAAACTATTTTTCAAATACTTTATTAGGGAAATGCAAATCAAAACCATAATAAGATATCACCTCACATCTATTAGGATGGCTAATATCAAGAAACAAAAACAAAAGCAACAAGTGTTGGTGAGGATGTAGAATATTGGAGCCCTTGTGCACTGTTGGTGGGAATGTAAAAAAATGAAAACAGTATAGAAGTTCCTCAAAAAATTGAAAATAGAGTTACCATATGATCCAGCAGTTCCACTTCTGACCATGTGTCCGAAAGAATTAAATAATAACTTTAAAAGAATTGAAGAGATATTTGCAAACTCATATTCATAGCAGTATTATTCGCAATAACCAAGTGATGGAAGTGTCTGGTAATGGACTGAATTGTGTTCCACCAAAATTCTATGTGTATTTGCCGCAATTTTAAAAATCAAAGAAAAAAACGTTCACTTTATAGCAATGCCATGCTATAAGATAAAGAGCTCATTAAAATAGTTTTCATTTTTACTTTTGAAATTTAAAAGAGAAATGATAATATAAGTCATAAGGAGTCCACCTTGCCCCAAAGCTCAAACCTTAATAGAAAATCAAAGGGGAAAAATGCAAATGGTAATTCTAAGTAATCCAACTGTTGCAGATAAATAAGGCACTTAAAAGTAGTTTCAAATGTGTTCACTGCTAAAGTGTCTTTTCAACTCCTTTTGGCGTGCATTATAAGCTGTTGTATATCAAGAGCAATTTTTTAAAAGTTATTTTCTAGTAATAATAGCCACATAAATATTAAACAAATATAGAACTGGCACAAAGTAATAGGTGTTACTATGCAATACATTTTAATCACACCTAATATAAAACCAATGGATTCTATAAAATATTGAAAATACATCTTTTGAAGGTCTGTAGTTGAGATTTTGGCACATATTAAGGAAGGTGAAATTTAATTTCAAAGAATAGTGGTTTGTAAGCATTAGAGTATTATATTGCGAGTCATCTGGAGAGCTTGTTAAAGCAGAGATTACTGGGCCAACACAATTTATGTTTCAGTAGGTCTGTATTTCTAAGAAATTTCCAAGTGATGCCGATGCTGCTGGTCTAGGGACCACATTTTGAGAGCCACTGTCAGAGAATATATGGAGGAATCTTAAGAGGTAGTGTTTTAGTCATGAAAACTGGAATATATCTTATAGAATTAAAATACTACAATTCTCGTACTACCGTTATCTTTATATTTACACATGAATTTAGTAATTATAATGGAATTTTATACAGATCAAATGTTCCCTAAATGATGATAAAAAGTATATAGTGCACTGATTAATGTATCCTGTAGTCTACATCATTTTAATTAATGACCTTCTTTTAACTGCATGCATATAAACACAAGAATCAAATCATCACCATGATTTACAGAATGAGGAATATGCTGTATCTAGGTTTGATGTATCAGATTTCAGCTATTGTATTCTTATTCTGAGCATGCTTTTATGAAAATATTTATAGTACTTCCATGCCTTGAATAGAGGGTAGGGATATTTCTCCCATCACATTGCCTCTGCTTCACAGTCACTAAATGTTCCTTCCAATTGGTAAGTGCCTAGCAGGGAATGACATAAACTATTTGCGCACATTCTCATTGCAAGGCTCTTGTCTTCTTCCTTTAAGGAATGAACACACTGCTACCATCTGGTTTAAGGACTATCTATTAATTTTATGACTAAGAAATGTGTGACCCACTTGCTTGAGGATTTAGGAAAACTATAGTAATAAAATATGTGATAGTTTTTATACTTCCTTTTTCTTTCATATTTAAAATGCAACTACTTCTCAAACACAAACTGCCAAGAGTACTATGAAACACATATTCTGGTATAATTTGATAAACTATTGATCTAAATTTAAAATTTTATGAGATAGAATGGGTTATAAGATTTTCACAAATTGGTGAGAAATAATTTCAGTAAACTTAGTTGCAATGGCATTAGTATACTGCTGTTGTTCTCCCTTTAGAAGTACTTTTTAAAAAGTACATGGGGAGGGAAAATGACTGTGTGAGTAGTTTACTTGTTAATAAATATTTATGCTGTTTTTGAAGCCATTGTATGAGAGGTGCTAAGTATATAGGTGTAAAAAAATCAGACAAAATTACTATCTCAAGAAGCATATATTTTTAGTAGAGGAAGATAAATAATAAACAAGTTAATATGAAAAATGTCAGAGAATTAAAGTAGTATAATGTGATAACCAGTTATTTAGTAGGAACTATAGATTCCCATTGCCACATATCTGAAATTGAGCTTATCTGGGAAAAAAAAAACCATAAAGCAACTGAAAGTTTTTGACTCTCATGGTGAGAGTATAACTGCTGTGGACAACTGTTTGGCAGTGTCTAAAATTCTTAATATATGAATATTCTATATTCTATGACCCAAAAATCCCATCTGTAGGTATACGCAATAGAAATATATGTGTGTTTGTGTGTATTACATCCAAAGACATGTATCTGAATAAGAATGCTCAGAGCAGGATAACTCGAACACTGGAAACAGCTCTCATTTAAATTTTTAAAAAAGTAGATAAATTATGGTATATTCACACAGTGGAACACTATACAGTAATGAAGATGAACAATGTAATGCTCCACACAAGAAAATGCCACACAACCAAGATGCTGGGGATGGGAAACCAGGCACAAGGGTATTTATACTCTGATTCCAATTATATATACTTAAAATAGGCAGTATTATTTCAACATGTTAGAAATGAAGGTGCTGGTTACCTTTGGGAATGGGGCTGTAGTGCCTGGGAGGGGAAAAAGGAATCTTCTCAGATAATGGTGTTATTAGTGATCTGTTGCTATATAACAAACCACCACAAACTTAAGTGGCTTATTAAAAAAACACGTATTAAATATCTCCATTTCTGTGAGTCAGGCGTCTGGCAGGGTTTAGTTGCGTTCTCTGCTTCAGGATGTCACCAGGCTGCAATTAAGTTGTCAGCTGAACTGAATTCTCATTTGTAGGATCAACTGGGGAAGAGTCTACTCTCAAGCCCACTCAAATTGGCAGATTTTAGTAGTTTACAGTTGTAGGACTGAGCCCCTCAGCTCCTACAGAGCCTATAGAAAATGAGAAAACTTTAACAAGATAGAGTCTTATATAACGTGATATAATCAGTGGAGTGATACCTCATCTTATAAGCCATAACATGTAACCAAATTGCGAATCATGTCCCATGTCCTTTGTCCTATTCTATTGGTTATCAGCAAGCCAAATGTCTCACTCACTTTCCAGAGGAGGGGGGATACACAAAAGTGTGAACACAAGGAGATAAAATCATTGGGAGACACCTTAGGGTCTGTCTGCTCGATATGTTCTATTTCTTGATGTTTTTTGTTATTTTCCTTTATTGTATAAAAATGCAAGGTATTATAATTACTTCAAAATGTAACTTTGGTTTTTTAAATAACACTTTATTGAGATGTAACTCACATGGTATTCACAGATCTGTGCAGTCATAACCACAGTCAATTTTAGGACATTTTCATCACCCCCTCAAAAAAATGCATACCCAGCAGCAGTCATTCTTTTTCCTCTCTCACCTCAGCTCTTAGGTACCACTATTCTATTTTCTCTCTATAGAATTGCCTATTCTGGACTTTTCATGTTAATTGAATTATACAATACATTGCCTTTGGTGATTTGCTTCTTTCACTTCGCTTAGTGTTTTCAAGGTTCATCCAGGCTGTAGTATTTATTTATCAGGCCAGCATTCCTTTAATATAATAAATATTATATTTACATATAATAATATTACATTAAATGGATATATCAGATTTGTTTATATATCATCAGCTGGTAGATATTTGTGTTGTTTCCTCTTTGGGGCTATTATGAATAATGCTGCTATAATATTTATGTACAAGTTTTGTGTGTGTGTGTGTGTGTGTGTGTGTGTGTGTGTGTGTGGACATATTTTTCTTGGGTATTTTTCTAGAAGTGGAATTTCTGAGTCAAATGGTAAAGCTACGTTTGAACTTCTGAGGAACTATCATACCATTTCCAAAGTGGCTGCATCATTTTGCATTCCCACCAGAAATATGCAAGGGTTGCAATTCCTCCATATCCTTGACAACATTTGTTATTATCTGTCTTTTTGGTTATAACCATTCTAGTGGGTGTGAAGTGACTCTCATTGTGGTTTTAATTTGCATTACCCTTATGAGTGATAATTTTTTTATATGGATGTGTTTACTAAGTGAAAATTAATTGAGCTATACCCTGCGATTTATCTACTTTTCTGTGTGCTGTTATTCAACAGTTTATTTTCAAAAGTGTTGCTGGTGCTGCACTATGACGTGCAGAGGAATAGAAAATTACAATTCCTCTGACCCAGTCCGTATGGACGTAAAGCAGTTATTTCAGTTCATCTTGGCTGTGCCATCAATTCTCCTCAGAACAGCCAACAACATTATCTCGCCTGTGCAAAGTGAATACACTAATTCAAATGGAAATCTTGGTGAATCATTGCCCCTGGCCTCTATTCCAATTGATGCTCCAGCAAAACAGAGAAGTAGAGATAGATATAGAGATAGATAGATAGAGATAGACATAGACATAGACATAGACATAGAGATGTGTGTGGGTATGTGTGTGAGAGAGAGAGAGGAGAGAGAGAGGACAGAAAGAGAGGAGAAAGAGAAAGAGACAGAGACAGAGAGGGAACTGGTACCTACATCGTTATCTATCACTTAGTAATAATCAGGAGGGGAAACCAAGTAACTGATCAAGACTTATAACTGTAACAATGTAGTCTGCAAGCAAGCAGAAAACACCTTATCTGAGTTTAGTATTAAATGTTAACACAAAGTCCAGAGGAAAATGGCAGAATTTAGGGAAATATTGATCATTCAGTTCATATGTACATATTGAATCTGTATAGAAAGCTGTATCAATAAAAGTGAGGAAAATACTTACATGGTCTACCATAGTTCATAGATATTTATTCAGAGCTCTCCGTGCAATCAACTTTTCTGAAATCTTGCTGCTTTGATGTAATTTGGGTGTTAGGTAAATGTTAGGAAAGTACTAACTACTTTTTCTTAAAGTAAATGCTATGAAGAATACACAAAATTTAATTCTGTGGCTTTGCTATTGATAGCTAAACTGTTTTTTGTTGATGAATCTTAAAAGTAATAAAAATATACATAATTAACATCTACCACAAGGTAATTGGTAAAATATATAATGCCGTGGCAACTAATGTCAAGGTTAGCAAATGAAAATCATGTATACACATATGTCTTGCTCTTGTGGACATAAAGGAAGAACATATAATGTTACAATATGCTTTTTTTACTGGGAGTATATAGGATTGTGTTTTGAAAATATTTCTTTCTTTGTGGATAGTTCTCAGGGATAAGTAAAAAAACAATCTTGCCAGAAAAGAAGTGGAGAAAGTAGAACTTTTAAAGTTTTTGCTTTATTGATTTGGTGAGAGATTGTGAAAGGGGAATCTTTCCTCCTTAACACATGCTTGGACTTCAGTACATCTATTCTTTTATTTTTTTTTAAATAAATTTATTTATTTTATTATTTATTTATTTATTTGGGCTGTGTTGGGTCTTTTGTTGCTGTGCACGGGCTTTCTCTAGTTGCGGTGAGTGGGGGCCACTCTTCGCTGCAGTGCACGGGCCTCTCATTGCGATGGCCTCTCCCATTGCGGAGCATGGGCTCCAGGCACACAGACCTCAGCAGCTGTGGCACACGGGCTCTAGAGCACAGGCTCAGCAGTTGCGGCGCATGGGCTTAGCTGCTCCGCAGCATGTGGGATCTTCCCAGACCAGGGCCTGAACCCGTGTCCCCTGCATTGGCAGGCGGATTCCTAACCACTGTGCCACCAGGGAAGACCCATCTATTCTTCTTTAATCCATCTGTGGCAAAATGTACCCTTTTATATTGATACCTCTCTCCAGGTTCATTCCTGCAGTTCATGAAGGTAGTTTGCACGTTAAGATGAATAAACAGTGCATATAATTTCATCATTTATGAAGTTTTTTTGAAGAAGGATAAGTTCTATTTTAATTCCTTTATTAAAAATACTTGCTCTAAGGGCAGATCTTACATCTGATCTCAGCAATACATTTTTGCCTCATTTGAGGTGGTGGTAATGAAAGAGAAAAGGGTCAATGAGTATAAAGATGTGTGGAGAAAATCAGAGTGAAAAAGTTAACGCATGCAGCATGTGCCTGCTGGATGTCAATAATATCATCAGTGATCCTTAAACATGACCTATAATCAAAAAGAAAGTGACTACACACTATGAGGTAAGAGATTGATTACTCTCTCTCTTTTTCTCCTTAATACCAGATTTTATGTTTTTACATTCTACATGAAAACAAAGTAAAAGCAAAATAAAAATCTATTTATTTGTTTTACAACAGAATTGCCTTACTACCTGGGAAAGAATGATTTTGAGATAGTTATTTTAATCTTTATTTCCAAGTATTTCCTTCTGATCTATTGTAAAAAATTATGTAAATATGTAATTATGAGCATGTTTAATGTGTACAATTTCCTCAGAAGTCTCTAAAATCATTTTTGAGCCTTTATGAACTCTAAATATGTATTTAGGCAAAATTTCTAAAATATTGTTCAAATTTATAAACAGCTCACTGAGAACTCATAGATTCTTTTGAAAATCAAGTTGGTTATGATTATCTTAAGAAAGACAGGTCAGGTTATCTACCCAATGATATGAAACCATGATAACAACTAAGAAAACAGAGACTCTAATTTTCATAAAATAGGCCCAAGTGTAGTGACAGTCATTTGGAAGTAATGTCACAGCTTAGATAGTGAAACCATGTTATTCTCCACATTAATCTTAACTGCCAGCTATGAGGCTGTACAGTGGAGGCTGACATTCTTGAGTCCTAAACTCCTACTTCAGAAAAAACAGTGTTATCCTATATGAATGTCGTACAATCACCAACTCCTGAGTTGGTTTTGTAAATGTTTGTACAAGGAACTTCTCTTCTTTGGGAGTTAGGAATATTGGTAAAAAACAAATTGTTCTCCTTTCCATATTCTCAGATAACTTCGCTGATGCTATTCTCTATAATTTAATTGTCCACAGAAGCTTGAATGCTTGGTTATTTATATGACATGGTGAAGGATTTGTCCTGCTAAAGCAATTCTTAGCCATGAAGCAAGATAAAATTGCACTAATTCTCATTACCAAAAATGAAGATGGGTAAATGGCATGGATAGATGTTTGGATATGAGAGCAAATTTTTACTTAGCTAGGTATTAGTATTTCATGGATGAGTCATCAAATGAAAAAATTGTAAAACTTTAACAACCCTCCAGAATAATTTTTTTGGAAATATTATTATATCTCATCATAAATATTGATGGTGTTTACAAGATTGATAGAACTAGGATTGTTCTTTTTTCTACAAATTTTATTAATCATCTTCTCTGTGCCAGCTACTATTTTAGACAACACTGAAAATACAGTAGGAAAATAAAGAGAAAATATGTTTATGCTCCAAAGTGGTTTACTTTTCGGGGGGTGAGGAGAACAGTTAAACAACAAGTAAATAAATATACACACAAATGGGGAAATATACGGTAATATGTGCAATAAATAAAATGAAACAGGGTTCTGTGATAGAAAGTGCCTAGTGGATACGTAATAGTTCACGAAAGGTTTATTTGAGAGAGGAATAAGGAATCAGGCCTTGAACAAGGATTGGAATGGGAATAAGAACCAATATAGAATGAGTTAATAGTAGCTTGGAGTAGCAGAGATGGAGACAGTCTAAAAATTTTGTTCGTAACTTTGTTCTATTAACAAGCTCTTGTCGTTCTGAGTGAATAGATGACAATTTTGAGGTCCAAGTTTTGTTGGCTGTTTTATATAAACCTCATTATATTTTATAAACCTCTATATAAAAGCTAGTTCTTCAGAATGAGTAATTATTTTCTCCATCTGTCAAAAAAAATTATTCATACCTCTTGAAATAAGGTATATTTGAGATACACACCTTCCAATATCATAAAAAGGAGCAAAAGTCACCCGAGGATTATCTAGGAAAATGTAATTATTTCACTCATTATTACTATTGCTTAAAGGCTCCAGATTTAGTGAAGCTGTATACTAATTTGTGTATTGCTCCAAATCGAACTGATAACCCCAGAGATTAGAGTTTATGGCTCTATTGGACATTACCTAGTTATTCTAAAATTGCCAAGCTTTGTAAATGCTGTTTGGACTATTTTTAACATCTGTTTCCCTGATTAATTAATGAGTAGAAAAATTCTTTGACATGTTTCTTTTATATTGGAGTTGGATTGATGCTTTTAACTTTTTAAAAATTACATTTTGATATTTGAGACACAACTAAATCTTGGTTGCTATGTCAACAGTATCCATAGCTCTCTCCTCCCTTTCTTATCCTGATGTAAGAGAAAGCGGAGAACTTCTCTGATTTAAGAATTATTCCAGCATGTTTGTAAAAAATGCTTTGATTTTCATTCCATTTGCGGTCTGATTTCATGGGACATCCTCATTACACAAAAGGCACTTCCTAGTTCTTTCATCCCCTAAACTGTAATAAAGTCTGCTTCTGCATTCTCAGTCACCCATTCACATAATAGCCAACTGGACCCACAGATGTACTAACTCAGAAATCTTAAAGTCATTCATTCTAATATCTCATAACAAGTTCTCATAGTCTCAGTTTATAGTGCCACTGTACCTGTTTCTGAACCTCAGAAAGACTTCTACACCTTAATATTTTCCTTCTAGATTATTGACTCCCTTTTACCGTTTCTGCTGTGTTTTCTTTGTCTACATGGTTGAAATGACTTGATGAAGTGTCTGAACTGCTTTCTCACAATCACCTTAATTCCCTTCCTTGAACTTGTATCTTTGCCCCATACCAGCCAACAAGATCCTAATCCAAAATAATTATGTATTCACTTTCTTTACTGCTATGTAAGCCCTAGTTTAAAAACAAAACAAAAATTAAAAAAAAAACCTCATACAACTATAATTAACTTATTTGATTAGACGAGAATCCAAATAAGAGCCATGTATTTGTTTATATGTTTCTAAAGTTTGTTTTAATCTATAGTTTCACTCTCCATCTTTCCCTTTTCATTACAGTTTATTTGTTGAATAATTTCATAAAACATATTTTATCTTTGAGTTATTTCATAAAACGTATTTTATCATACAGAGTTTCCCATCATCTTTTTTCTTTCTTTTTGAATCCCTTCCTATATTTCTGTGGTGTTGTTTAACGTGGTCCCCTGTTCACTGTGTTGCAAATTGGATGTGAAGGCTTGCAGTTCAAGACTACTTCATTGATGTGTCTTCCATTAAGAGGCACCTGGATGGTGTCTGTCTTTCTGTGTTGTTTTACCCATTCATGATGACTGTCTAAATATACCAATTAACTAGAGGTTTCAAAATGGTAATACTCTAGCTTTACCATTACTTCCTCATTTATTATTTGGAATACTTTTAAAAAGTAAACTTTCTTCACTAGCTGTTTTGTTACCTAGAGGCAGTTCATATAGGAAAAGCGGAATAAATGCAACATTTTCCTCCTTTATTTACCAGTTTCCAGAATTATCACTTGGTTCCCTTGCATCCTTCAAAGGGGATGATGGGGCTGTGTGTGTGTGTGTGTGTGTGTGTGTGTGTGTGTGTGTGTGTGATTATGAACTCATGAATTTGTACATATTTGATATGTTTAAATCCACTGAACTTTTTACGCTCATTTTAAAAATCTCTGGCCAGTGGGAGACTCTTTAAAATGGATGCTGAGTTTTTTTGACATGACCCTGAGACTATTTGACAGCTTTCCTGCTTTCTGCTATTCTAGTATACTACAGATTCATTTTGAGGTTATTATTAATGGAAATAACGTTTAGAGACCACAGTCTGGGACTTCAGTGTTGCTGATTGCTACTGGATATTTTTTTAAATGTTTCTAGCTTTTAAATGGGCAGAGTTAGCATATGTGTTTTATTTGGTTTCTTTTTGAAAATTAAATACAGTGTAACTTACGCTGATAACTCTAATTCAACTTCAGAACTGCAGACCTTAACCTCACAGAACTTAAATATTCAACATTAGCTGCAAAACTCTGTTAAAGCTTCACAAAATAAAATATGTAAACTTATAATAAAATTAGTTTTCTCTAATTTGGGGGAGGAGAGTATCTAATTTTAGGAAAAACTGATACTCACTTCTTTTTAAAATTTCCATTTGAAAAAGAAATATTTTCAAAATCTCATCCAGTCATTTCCCTAAAAATGTTGTTGATGAGTTGATTAAAATAGTAGCTAAAATCTTTGAGTATATTCAGTGAGCATTAAAATACAATAGACTGAACAACATATTGTGGTGTATGTGATTAATAATTCATTTACAAAATTATAATCAAAGTCCTGTGTTTTAAAGGATTACGTTAGCTTCTCTAGCGTGACTTTTCCCCTGCAGTTTAGAGGAATCTACATTCGAACAAAAAATATGCACCCCTTGCTTCTGAATAATTCTAGCATTATGCTGCCAAGCAACTACGTTAAAGCTCCCATGACTCCTGAGTATGTTCTTGCTTTGCCTTCAGATAAAAAGCTTTTGACATGAACAAATGAGTGGTGGATTCTTTTTGTTATAATGATTTGTTACTTTCACATTATATGATTTTCTCATTTGATAAATATTATTGAGCACATAACTTCCAGGAGGCACTGTTCTAGAGACTAAGAAAATTGTAGTAAAGAAGACTAATAATATCCCACCTTCTGTTGTGCTTACATTGTAGTGATGAGAGAAAGTCCATCAACTAACTCATATGTGTCAGATGTTTATAAGATAAAATAGAGCAGAAAAAGGGAATGAGAGGGACTAGGTTATGGGTGTTACTGTAGATGGAGTGCCAGGGAACACCCACTGTTTGTACCACCTTCATAATTCTGACACCATTTTAAAAAAATCTCAAAATTGGCAAGTCTTTGCTAATAGCTGGGATCCCTGCTAGTTAATGAGAAACACTATGGCCAGAAATTACCTTTCAAAGTGAAACCTGCTTCTAAGGCCACACGAGACTTTCTATAATAATGTGCTTCTACAATATGTATATATATAGTAATTGCACAAACATTCCTTGGTATGTGTAATATGCTGGGCACTGTGATTGATGCTGGAAGTACAGAGGAAAACAATATAAACCTTAAACTTAGGAAGCTCAGGGACTGAACAGTTTGGACAGAGCTGCACAAAGTTGGCATGTACATCTCAGCATCCCAGGACTACTGAATCAGCATCTTTGGGAAAGGGGTTAAGTCTTCTACATTTCAAAGTCCCTGTAGGTTATTTGGCTGTGGAGTCAGAGTGAAGAATGAATAACCAGGAGAAGAATAAAATAGTAAATTTCAATTTCAGCATCTACCAACACAGTTTCACCAGTGTTTCTCACTTGGAGTTCCTAGGGCTACCATAAGACATCATTCTCCTTTCTGCTGCTCTTATAAAAATAACCTGGTGGTTTTCAGGTCACTAGAATGTCATATTCTGAAGCTGCAAATGGGAGTTGTATAGGCAGGCTTTCCCGGTGTTGACATGACAACCTGTGTAGCTCTGAAGTCAGATTGGCCTTTCATCTGTGGTTACTGGGCCACAGACGACTTCTACTGCCACTCGTTATTTTCATTTTTGGTTTTTTTTTTTTCAAGCAAAATGTTTAGCATCATAGCTACTGATTTATTTGCTGTGTTTGTTCTCTTTTTACTGAGATTCTTCCACAAGTGTGAGGAAGAATGACTCCCTATGATGCCTACATCTTAATTCCAAGAACCTGTGAATATGTTAAGTTACCTGGCAAAGGGAAATTAAGGTAGCAGATGGAATTAGGTTGCTAATTAGCTGACATTTAGATAGGGAGATTATCTTGTATTATCCAGGTGATTATCCATTATAATCACAAGGGTCCCTAAATATGGAAGAGGGAGAAGAGTCAGTGTCAGAGTGATGAGAAGTGAGAAATACTTGAACAGCCATTGCTACCTTTGAAGGAATGCAGCCACAGCCAAGGAATGCAGGGAGTCTCTAGAAACTGGAAAAGACAGGAAATTAGACTCTCTGTTAGACCTTCAGCAAAAGAACACAGCCCTGCAGACACCTTGATTTTAGCCTGGTGAGACCCATTTTGGACTTCTGACCTCTAGAGCTGTAAGATAATATACTTGTGTTGCCTTAAGCTACTAAATTTATGGTAATTAGTTACAGAAGCAGATAGGAAACCAATGCAGTACCAAAGGTTTCAAGGGGCTTAATTCTGAGAAGCAGTCTTCAGTATAAATAAATTTTGCAGTAATTTTTCCCATTAGGTACAGTGGTTCACCAGGCAAATAAGCCTCCATAGGTTTATGCTTTACCATTCTAGACATCCCCAAATGTGGATGTGTTCACAGTGTGTGTATAGCTTAGGCTGTGACATCTCCATTAAACTTGACAAAATCGAGTTTAATCCTGATTAAGAACAAGCCCAGTAAAGGGTTCCCACACAGTGTGTCAAGTTTTAGAAGAAGTTGTTATATTATGTGGTATCCAAGCAAAAATTTCATGCCCAAAGTCATGTTGATACCATCAAAGGTATGGACTAAAAGTTGCTGACAAAGCCAAGGCTAAATCATCACTGAAATGATTTAATTCTTAGTGGAATTAGCAGACAATAGTTTATATACTGCATTTTAAAACATTTTTATTAACTAAAATAGACTTGGATGATGATGAGGTTGGAAATTATTACCTCTGTTTTAAATGTGAAAAACTTGAAGAAGAATTCAGGAGAGTGGTTCCTGGTTTTATTTTATTTTCTATTGGTGCTTATTGCTTTCCAGAGCAAAATTAAAGCTTAATAATAGATGAGGTAATGGAATCAAAGGAAAGCAAAAAATGACTCAAAATTCAGAGGTTAAACATTGATAGGAGCCAAGGCAAACTCTGGGCAAGGTTTTAGAAGCTTGCAAGCTTTTTGTACTGACTGAAGTGGAACTAAGAAAAGCCTGTTGTAGTGGAGAAACTATGCCCTTCCCCAGTAATCATGAAACCAGGAATCCAGGTCTTAAAACTCTGATATGCTTTAAAAATTCTCTTAAACCGTAGCTTAAGTGCAAAGGTAATATAATGAAAAGAGACCTAAAAGGTAGAGATTTCAGTTACAGCTCTGGTCTTCTCTCAAACACGGACTATCAATATTTTTCATTCCTTGCATCTCAAATTCCGCCCTAGGAGAGGGCTGGTGTTCTGAAATTTTGAAATTTCAGTAGCCTATGCTCTTTTCAGATAAAGGTAGGAGGTGAAAAACATAAATTCTGTGAAGTTTGATTGGGTAGGTGTTTTCTATGTCCTTGGCCTTTTCTTCGTGAGAGTCTAGGAAATGTACAACCACTCATCCTTGGAGATTAGTGGAAGCCCTGCTCACAGATAGATCTTGACCATCAAAATATGCATTTTGTTCCCTCCAGAATTCTAAGGATTTTGAGAAAATAGAAACGTAATTACAGGAAATGAACCCATGCATATGATTGTGCACTAATTTATCTTAATAACTTGGGCAATTTCTATTATATTTTGATTTTGTAATGGTCCAGGTAAATGCTGCTTTATTTTCTCTGGGACACTCTGCCTATGTCATACGATACCTCACTTGGGCAGTAAGGGACAACTGGCTATGCTTTTCCTTAGGAGGGAATAACTGTTAAATAATATTTAACACATACTTAATTTGTTTATATTTTCCTACAAAATTGCACCTTAAAAAAAAAATAAAGTACCAGTTCAGTAAATTTCAACTATTAATGATCTCTGATAATACCACACTGGTTTAAGTACTCATTCTGCTTTAAGGAAAAATTTTAAAATATTCTCTGGACATTTGTGTTATCTACGTTTCTGTGGGTACCACACTACACCTTGGCTGCCTGGAGTTGAGAGGTTTTCTATTACTGACTCTACTTTCCCTGTCAAACTAAACTTATCAGTGACTACACAGTGATAAGTTTAAAAAGGGCTTTAGCTCACTCTAAATTCTGCTTCCTTGTATCATCTTTGTGCAAGAGAAATCTTTCTGAAATGTTCCCTTTTCATAATCAGAACAGAGAGATAAGAAACATGAAAGAACTTGTATTAGTTTTCTAGGGCTACCAAAACAAAGTACAGACTAGATGGCTTAAACAATAGAAATGTATTTCCTCACAGTTCTGGAAGTTTAAAATCCAAGATCAAGATGTCAGCAGGGTTGTTTTTTCTGAGGCCTGCCTCTTAGTGTATAGATAGCCATCTTCTCCCTGTATCTTCACAGCAGCTTCACTTTGTGCATGTCCGTATTCTTTTCTCTTCTTATAAGGATACCAGTCATATTGGATTAGGGCCCACACCAAAGAACTCATTTAACTTTATTTTATTTATTTATTTATTTACATATTTATTGGAGTATAATTGCTTTACAATCTTGTGTTAGTTTCTGCTGTATAAAAAAGTGAATCAGCTATATGAATACATATATCCCCATATCCCCTCCCTCTTGCGTCTCCCTCCCACCCTCCCTATTGCACCCCTCTAGGTCATCGCAAAGCATCGCGCTGATTTCCCTGTGCTATGCAGCAGCTTCCCACTAGCCATCCATTTCACATTTGGTAGTGTATATATGTCAATGCTACTCTCTCACTTCGT
>NW_020172316.1:1393474-1410464 GCF_003031525.2 Neophocaena asiaeorientalis asiaeorientalis | reverse complement strand
CCTCCCTCTTGCGTCTCCCTCCCACCCTCCCTATTGCACCCCTCTAGGTGGTAACAGAGCATCAGAGACCAAGCTGATCTCCCTGTGCTATGCAGCTGCTTCCCACTAGCTATCTATTTTACATTTGGTAGTGTATATATGTCAATGCTACTCTCTCACTTCGTCCCAGCTTCCCCTTCCCCCCCCCACCCCGTGTCCTCAAGTCCATTCTCTGTGTCTTTATTCCTGTCCTGCCCCTAGGTTCATGAGAACCATTTTTTTTTTAAATTCCATATATATGTGTTATCATACGGTATTTGTTTTTCTCTTTCTGACTTCACTCTGTATGACAGACTCTAGGTCCATCTGCCTCACTACAAATAACTCAGTTTCGTTTCTTTTTATGGCTGAGTAATATTCCATTGTATATATGTGCCACATCTTTATCCATTCATCTGTTGATGGACACTTAGGTTGCTTCCCATGTCCTGGCTATTGTAAATAGTGCTGCAATGAACATTGTGGTACATGTCTCTTTTTTGAATCATTTAACTTGAATAACTTCCTTAAAGGCTCTGTCTTCAAATAGTCACATTTTGAGGCATAAGGGTTAGAACTTCAACATATGAATTGGGGAGGCCACACAAGTTAGCTTATAACAGAATTCTTCTACAATAAGCCTTTGACATTTAGTTTTACAATAAAGAGATTTTTTTTTTTTCCTGGACCCTTCTCCTTCTTTCTAGCCTTGGTTTCAAGTTTAGAATAAGCATAAAAATTTGAATTGCATTGATTACCTTGTAGACAACCTAGCATGCTCTCCACCTACCCCACTCTATTTTTTTTTGTTCAAATTTGTTTTTATAGGAGTACTGGATTTTTGTCCCCGAGTGTGATATTTGTGTCCAAAACCTTAAAAAAAATTTTTTAATATATAATGACTTATTCCATGTTTAAAAAAATATGTTTTGTAAGAAAAGTGACTTTTTTAAGGTAATACATTTTTAAAGGTGGATAATCCTACACTGTAAGTAGGTAAACTTCCACAGTGAGTGGTAGAGTGTAGGGCTTGGGAACAAGATGGGTCAGAAAAATACCATGGCCCTAAAGTTCAAGAAATCCATATAAAAATAAATGAGGTCAGCGGTTACCACAATCTTCCAAGTTTTTAATGTTAAATAGTCATGTTTTTATGCTATATGTTAAATCTTAAGTATCCTTTAAAATGTGACCACCATGACAATTAAAGACAATACATTTCTAGGGAATATTTTTAGAAAATCAATAGAAGACTTATGATACACTGAACAATCATTATAAAATAAATTGTTAGTTTTGTTATTTCTATTTCCCTCCCTTTCAGACCCTGAGGTAGGTCTACAGAGTTACAGGTTCTTGTTATATAATAAATGCACTTAAATTTGGTAACCAGTCTCTCTCTCTTTCCATTTCTTTTCTCTTTTTCATCTTCTGCTGTTTCTCTCCTAGGAGTTTCTGATATCTCTGACTAGGAAAACTTCTCATGAGTCAGATTCTCTGTTTTTCCTTGTAAGTCAATAATATTCCACCTTAAAATTTTAGCATCTCTTTTACTCTAGGATAGCCCACCTCTCCCACAGTGTCCTCACCAGAGCATGTCTCAGCTCTGGGAGTCAGAGTCTCTCATTTATTTTCCACATGTGGGTCCTCAAGAATCCAGTTCATTATTGCTCTTCCTCTCTTTAGGCATGAAGCTGTCTGTCCCTTTTGAAATTACAGGAAGTGTTTTGTCAGTTTCTAAAATAGCAGGTTTCCTCTTCAGCAGCATCATACTGCCTTAATAAATAATGTTAAGGCAACTGATTCATTTAGATGGAATAAAGCATTAAGTGTTTTTTCACATTATTGCCAGAACTAGGGCATCATTTTTCTAGTTTTCTTTCAAAATCATGTTTACGAGTGAAATTCTCATTATGAAAATGTCCAGTTTGGTTATCAGAAAGTTACTATTATACAGATTCACAAAGAAGCACAAATGAAAAGGTGCTCATTATAAATACTTCCAAGTGGCTCAATACAGGTTTTGGAAAGGTGAGCTATTATACATTGTCTTTTAAGCATTGAAGACAGTTTTAACCTGAGTGGCCTAAGATGGTAATTCCAAAAGTATATTGGGTTTCAAACTTCTTTTTAGCAGCAAATGATTTTTGCTGCATGAAATCTTAGATAAACAGACATTAATATCTATTTATATCCCACTATAGGAATATATATTATATTGTGTATATTTATAATAAAAATGTGGAACATTCTCCTTGAAGTTCTACTGTGCACACACTTCATTGCCCTTTACTTCATTTGCCATTGTGATCTCTGAAAAGTCTTTTTTTCAAATATCCATGGCAGTGGGGGATAGGTTTCACTCTCAGCAGCTGAAACTCTGTGTTGTAACAGCTTGTAAGAAAATCTATTGTCCCAACATGGTAGCATGCCCTTGTGATTCTAAGTTGGAAGCAGGCAAAAAATGTAGAGTAAGAGAAAGTTTCTCAGCACCCCAGTTTTCCACTTTTGTGAACCTGTTGTATTTTGCTCTAAATTTTGCCCTCCTGAGACATATGTTGTCAGGTTTTTATCTCTGAAATGATTGGAATTTATTTTCAGTTTCTTAGCTTACCACTTGTAGCAAATTTCTGTTTAAATGTGACCCATCCCAGGAATATCTGCACTTCAAAAACAGCAATAACATAAGTTCTAAGAAAGTAGAATCCAATACCTCCATCAATGGTGGATAAACTTGGGCCTGGGTATAGGTAGGAGCTCTTCCACTGCTTCCAAAATCAAGCTGCTGGAGGTGTGGGCTTCATTATCTGTTCATTATCCTCACCCTGCCTGTCTCCCTGCCTTTGCTACCTTTATTATACATATGTTACATATGTAAAAGTATGTTCTCACATAAATATTTGTATTGCTCATAAAAGTCCATGTATCATTGGGCTGGTATCCCTACAAGGGTGCCTTCTTAGAGTTTCTTTCCTTATAAACAAAATTCCCCGTCTTAGTTAGCTCAGGCTGCCACAGCAAAATACCATAGACTATATGGCTTAAACATTAGAAGTTTATTTTTCACATTTCTAGAAACTGACAATCCAAGATCAGAGTGCCAGCATGGTCTGATTCCGGTGAGGACCCTCTTTCTGGTTTGTAGATGATTGCCATGCTGCTTTGTTTACACAGAGGGAGGTCTAGGGTCTCCTCCTCTTTTTGTAAAAGCACTAATCCTCCCATAAGGCTCCCACTTTCATGACCTAATCTAACCACAATTACCTCCCAAAGGCCCCACCTCCAAATATGATCACTTTGGGGGGTTAGGGCTTTGGAATATGAATCTTGCCAGGGACACAACCATTCAGTACATATATTCTCAAATATCTACAATTGATCCTACAACCTCCTTATCCCCATTTACTAATTTACTTGTCTAAGTTTATCAGGAATATATTTCCTGGACCAGTAATATGCCGTAAACTATTTGATACATCAATCTTCATAAATTAATAGTAATTTATTTTAAGACTCAAAAGAGCTTTCCAAGTCTGAATACTCTGCTATTATTTTAAGTGCTCTTAAGTGCAATTAATGTAACTAAGTATTAATGAAATCTAACCACCACATTTGGATGGTGTAATGTGCCCAAAATAACTATAACTTTTCATTTGTTAAAACCACATTTATCATTCACACCATTGGGTCTCATTATTATGGAGAAATAAAATTTATTAATATTTTATTAAAATTTCAAATGAAGACAGTCTACTCTTTTACTTTAAGTTCTACATTAACTTTTGTGGGTGTTTTTTCATTGAAGTAGAGTTGATTTACAATGTTGTGTTAGTTTCAGATATACTTCAAAGTGATTCAGTTATACATACATATGTATATTTTTTCAGATTATTTTCCCTTATAAGTTATTACAAAATATTGATTATAGTTCCCTGTGCTATACAGAAGGTCCTTGTTGATTATCTATATTATATATAGTAGTGTGTATATGTTAATGCTAATCTCCTAATTTATCCTCCCCCCACCTTCCCCTTCGGTAACCATAAGTTTGTTTTCTATGTCTGTGGGTCTATTTCTGTTTTGTATATAAGTTCATTTGTATCATTTTTTTTAGATTCCACATATAAGTGATATCATATGATATTTGTCTTTATTTGTCTTACTTTGCTTAGTATGATCATCTCTAGTTCCATTCTTCATTTTGTTGTTGTGGTGAAGCACATTTATTGATTTGTGTATGTTGAACTATCTGCATCCTAGGTACTTAAAAATCTGGTCATATTTTTAATGTATTTATTTAATTAACTATTTTTAGAATAATTTTAGATTGAGAGAAAAATTTCAGTGAGAGTACAGAGAGTTCTTAAATACCTCACAACCAATTTCAGCTATTATCCAACATTAACATCGTCCGTATGAGCACAGCAAAGGAACCAATATTGATACATCATTATTGACTGAAGTCCACTCTTTATTCAAGTTTCCTCAGCCTTTACTTAATGTACTTCCTTTATCCCAAGATATCATCCAGGATAATGTATTACATTTATTTCTCCATTTGTAGAATGCACCTCAGTTGGAATTAGTGTGATGCTTTCCTCATGATTAGACTGGAGTTATGGTTTTGCGGGAGGAATACCACCAAGGTAAAGTGCCATTTTCATCACATCAGCACAAGGCTACATGCTGTTATCATGACATCTCTGTTGATATATTCCTTGGTCAACTGTCTGAAGTAATGATTGTCAAGTTTCTCTACTGTACATTTCCTCATCTTCTGCTATTCAATATTGTAGAAAAAATTACTATGCACAGTACATGCTTAAAGACTCTGTAGTTATATTCTACCTCCTGGAGGGTCAAGTATCTACATAAAGTATTTGGAATTGTTCAGCATAGGAGATTTGTCTCTTCTCCCCCAATTATTTATTTAATCACTTATTTATAGCAGCATAGGCTCATCAATACTTATTTTATGCTTTGGGTTATAGTCAATACTTCTTTATTTATTTTGTTGCTCAAATTATTGCACTTTTACCATGGGAATTCTTTCAATAGGCTACTGAATGTGTCTGATATACCTATATCATTGTGGGGTTCTTTTGTTTGTTTTTAAGCACTTCCTTACTTTCTGTCACTACAATATGGTCAAAGCTCATTTTATATATATTTAATGGGGATGGAATTTATCAATATTTTAAAAAGATTTTTAAAAATTATATTTCACATAGGAATACTTTTACTGATGTTTTGATAAGTGCTACTAATATATGATCATGATCAGGATGATGAGAAAGGATTTTCCCTGGTGGCTCAGTGGCTGAGAGTCTGCCTGCCGATGCAGGGAACGCGGGTTTGTGCCCCGGTCCGGGATGATCCCATATACCGTGGAGCCGCTGGGCCCGTGAGCCATGGCCGCTGAGCCTGCGCGTCTGGAGCCTGTGCTCCGCAACGGGAGGGACCATAACAGTGAGAGACCCGCGTACCGCAAAAAAAAAAAAAGATTAAAAAATAGGACAAATTGCCATGAAATATATGTAATAACAGCAGACATGTTTTTAAATTTATGTTGTATATGTAATTTAACATATATGTTATATACCATCTTTATAGTTGATGTACATTTAGGCAAAATTGTTTTTCTATGTAGACAATCATGTCGTCTGAGAAAAAAGACAGTTTTATTTCCTCCTTCTCCAATTTGCATACCTTTTAATTCCTTTTCTTGTATTTTTTGCACTATGATTTTCAATACAATATTGAATATGAGTGGTGAGAGTGAATATTCTTGCTATGTTACCAACCTTAGAGGGAAAGCATCCAGTTTTTCTTCATTGTGTATGATAGCCACAGGAATTTTTGTAGATGATATTTATCAAAGTGAGGAAATTCTCCTGTATTCCTAGTTTGGTGAGAGTTTTTAACATGAATCCTGTTGGGTTTTTTCAAATATGTTTTTGGCATCGATTGCTACAGTAAGTTTATTTTTCTTTCTTAGCCTATTGATTTAGTGGGGTTCACTGATTGATTTTTGAATGTCAAGCCAGCCTTTCATACCTGGAATAAATCCTCAGTCATGATGTATCATTTTATTATATTTAAAATTGCAGCCAACATCCACCACCCTCTATTACACTCTTGACCTTGTCCTATTTTCTCATAGCATTATTTTCTTCTAACATTATATATTATTTATTTTTAATTTTTTTCTAACTCTTCCCTCTTTATTTAAATTCAATGAGTAAGGGGCTGTCTGTATTGTCTAAAATTCTCTAAATATTTTCCAAAACAATATCTTATCTATTTTATGTGCTCAGTAACTTCTTAGAAGTTTGAATACTGCTGTCTAATAATTGCATAAGAAAGGAGCATTCCTGGACTTCCCTGGTGACGCAGTGGTTGGCAATCCGCCTGCCAATGCAGGGCACACGGGTTCGTGCCCCGGTCCGGGAAGATCCCACATGCCGCGGAGTGGCTGTGCCCGTGGGCCATGGCCGCTGGGCCTGCGCGTCCGGAGCCTGTGCTCCGCAACGGGAGAGGCTGCAGCAGTGAGAGGCCCGCGTACCGGAAAAAAAAAAAAAAAGAAAGAAAAAAGAAAGGAATGTGGGCATGTAATAATGTTTTAGTTTCCTAGGGCTGCTATAACAAATTACTACAAACTTGGTGGCTTAAAATAACAATATATTTTTGGTTATGGAGGCCAGATGTCCAAAATCAAGGTGTCGGCAGGATCATACTCCTCCAGAGAGGAAAATTCTTTCTTGCGTCTTCCACCTTCTAGTGGCTTCAGGTATTCCTTGTTTGGGCCTTCATAACTCCAGACTCTGCCTCTGTCTTCATGTAGCTTTCTTCTTTGTGTTTATGTCTTCATTTCTGTCTCTTATATCGGATTTAGGTCCTACCTGGGTAATTCTAGATGCTCTCAACTTGTGATAAGTAACTTAATTACATCTGCAAAAACCCTTTTTCCAAATAAGGTCACTTCACAGGTTGCTGATGGATGTATCTTATGGGGGACTACCACTCAATCCACTATAGTTAGTATCATTACTATCACTGGTGTCACTGTTTAAACACTTGCTGAATTGTGTCTAGATGTATTAGAAATAATTGCTCTGCTATTCTAAGTCTGGTTTCTGTGTCAGCAGCATGAACATCTTCCAGGAACACATTAATTAAAAATGCAGAATCTCAGGTCCCGCACTCATGTAATTGAATTAAATCGGCATGTTAACAAGATCTTTACATGTTTCATATGTACAATCAAGTTTGAGAAGTCATGATGTAGAAAAGAGTGTAACAGAAACTATATAAACAGAGAAATTTGGGAGCTATATAAATTAGAAACCAAAAGAAGACAAGTGTTACAAGTTTTATGAAAGTAAATGACAGGCAATTTACACAGATTGAAAAGCAAAGGAAGGTGAGTAGTTTAATGAATTCACAGCAGAGAACTCAGGCAATCTATAGAGGAAGGAAAACTTGATCAACTGAGTTATACAAGAACAAGAAAACCATCCTATAAATAAAGCAGTACACTTTGCTGGGTTCAGCTACATCTTCTTTAACTCCAATCAGATCTGGAGTGCATCAGAACCACCTGGAGGTCTTGGTAAAATAGATATTTTGATGTGTACTCTCAGAGTTTCTGATTTAGTAGACGTGGAGCAGGCCCCAGAAGTTTCCATTCTAAAATGGTCCCAGGTCAAGTTGATGCTGCTGGTGCAGGGACCACACTTAAAAAATTTCTCCTTAGAGCTACTTAGAGCTTTTAGATAGATATGCTTAGAAAGAAAATACATCTAAGGTTCTTGAGTTCCAAATTTCCTCAATTGCCTCCTTCTTCTCAGATTCCTTTTAAACAAAATATAACATATCAATATTTTTCCCTACTTATAAGAGAAATTGGTGGTTGTAGAAATGAAAGCAAAGTTTAGATGTGGATTATCTGGGCTTTATATATAACTTTCTTGAGCAATCTTAAAATTGTTAATAGTTCAACAGTGCTTTCTGTCTTTCATTTTAAAAATTGTCAATGTCATGGTAAATGCTTAAATGGTATTGTCAGATACTTATAGCTGGAGACCTAGCCTTGGACTGTGGAATGTTACTGAATATAATCTTAAATCACCTACCATAGTTTAGTTAGCCATAGCAGATGATTCAAGCCTTCAGAGACATATTTCCAGATTTTTTCTAAATATTTCAGAACCTCTTTCAAAGATGTCACTAATAGAAAGTTGAAGAGATCTCAGGGGAAAAAAATGTAGGCCCTTTATTATTTTGGTCAAAATATTTGAATTGTTTTGAAATCAATAAGACATTCTGTTTTTCAAAAAGGTTTTAGCCTTTATTTCAGTAAAGATAGTTCAGACCTCGAAATAAGAAGCCGTTAGCAATTGAACTAAGGAGAGATGTGCAAATATTTGTTGAATTTGAAATTTTGACATTTATTCATATTTGGAACAGGGATTTAAAAAACACTGAGTTAGTGAATTTTTAAGCCAAGGAATTTGTTCTCTCTGAAACATCTAGGAAATAAATGTCTCTTATAAGAAATTATGTTTCTGACCAATATATAGAAGTATATCAATAATTAGGTTTTTAGTATTTGCATATATCATCTACAGTTCTGTAGAGAATCAAGAAGCTGAACAAAGACTTTGAAAATGTTTAATCATTTCTGAACCAAACAAACATAGAAGATACATTCATATCAAAGGGAATTAGAAAATGTCCACCTTGGTTCCCTGGAATATTTACAGTAATTATTTGTGTATCTATCACTACCAAGTTTAGAAGACATTTAATAAACATCATTGAATGAGTAAGTAGGCAATTTCTGAGCAATTCAGAATAGAATGAGTTCTCCAACACAATACAAAAAAGAAACACTTGTAAGGCCAATGCTGCATTTATCCATTCATAAGCCCCTTTTTTTTAATGAGTTCATTTCTCTCTAATGGGGAATTATTAATAGAAATATTGAAATTTAATATCATTATCCCTTGTAATGCACACAATTTTAGTGAAATAAATAAACGTGTGTATATATTTAATGGGGATGGAATTTATCAATATTTTAAAAAGATTTTTAAAAATTATATTTCACATAGGAATACTTTTACTGATGTTTTGATAAGTGCTACTAATATATGATCATGATCAGGATGATGAGAAAGGATTTTCCCTGGTGGCTCAGTGGCTGAGAGTCTGCCTGCCGATGCAGGGAACACGGGTTTGTGCCCCGGTCCGGGATGATCCCATATACCGCGGAGCCGCTGGGCCCGTGAGCCATGGCCGCTGAGCCTGCGCGTCTGGAGCCTGTGCTCCGCAACGGGAGGGACCACAACAGTGAGAGACCCGCGTACCAAAAAAAAAAAAAAGATTAAAAAATAGGACAAATTGCCATGACATATATGTAATAACAGCAGACATATTTTTAAATTTATGTTGTATATGTAATTTAACATATATGTATATGTTATATACCATCTTTATAGTTGATGTACATTTAGGCAAAATTGCTATTTTTATTTTTTTTAAGGTATTAAAAAAACAAGCTTATTGTACTAAACCTGAGTTCTAAGATGGTTAAAAATATTTTTTTCTCAATGAAAAATCAAATTTGCCTCTAGGATTATTAATGACTAAAAAGGAAAGTAAAGGTCAAATATATTAAAGCCTTTATTTAAATAGAACAAAATTGCATTTCGTGTTTGAATGAAATTCTAATGAATTATCAAAATCATGAAGGACATCATATGTTTATGTTTTGCTTTCAATGGTGAGGAAACAATAGTTTGAGTAGTCTTATAACAAAATATTACCTGTGTTCTTTCCAGATAGTCCCCTTACAATTTAATGCATGCTTTACCTTGACTGTCCTAAAAAAAATGTATGCAACATATGTATGTCAGATCTAAATCAGAGGTAAAGAAAACATTGTAATATTCATTCTAATCATATTACTATTCCTGTAGTGTAACAGTAGAATACTGGAAAATAAAATTGCAGGACACAAACGTCAGGTGTCAACTTGTCACCATGTTACACTTAAAGTAGTTATTAAAATCATTATGCTATCAACTCCTGAAGTTTGGATGCACCAAATATAGCAACCTGGTTTAATTGCTCACCATTTTATTTTGAGTGAAAGAAAAGGAGGGGGAGATGAGGGTGGGTAAAGCTGCATGTTTGAAAGATACTTGTAAAAGCCTCCTTCTATCAAAATGAGATGAAAAAATAATTCTCAGCACGAATATAGGACAAATGAAATCTAGTTTGTTGAACTTAGATTTCTTATTGTCTTCACAATTGGGAAAAAAAGTACTTAATTACCTTCACAGCTTGAAGGAAAGCTCAGAAAATGCTAAATAAAAAGTACAAGACAGCTACCTTGATATTGTATATTTCTACTTTTAAAATTAAAGAGGAAAAAGATCCCACAGATTCTTTTTTTTTTCAGTCTGTTTTGATGATTGTTGAATAGGATTGTCCCTGTAGAGTATAACTTGTGTTGTTTGTAATTAAGTATCCAATATGACAGTGCAGTCTAGGTCGCGGCATGTGGGATCTTCCCGGACCGGGGCACAAACCCGTGTCCCCTCCATCGGCAGGCGGACTCTCAACCACTGCGCCACCAGGGAAGCCCGATATTGTATATTTCTACTTTTAAAATTAAAGAGGAAAAATATCCCACAGATTCTTTTTTTTTTCAGTCTGTTTTGATGATTGTTGAATAGGATTGTCCCTGTAGAGTATAACTTGTGTTGTTTGTAATTAAGTATCCAATATGACAGTGCAGTCTAGGAAAAACACTTATTAAATTATTCAATTTTCCAGCTGCTTCTTCTGGCATTGAATATTTGTGCAGAGATCAATATTACTTAGTGAGAAAGGGAAAGAAATAGACTTGAATTCAATATTAGATTTAGAATGCAAGTATGAATTTGGGAGTATTATTGTTTTTTCATTCTTCTATATTTTCACTTAAAATTGAAAATTTATATTTTATAATTATATATATCTAAATATGTGAAAAATGCGTTTAAATTGCAGAATTACCAATTAAAACCTTAATTCTATGGGAAGAGTTTAAATCAATACTAATGTTTAAAGATAATATGAGGCTATCAGGTAGTTCAGTTCTTTTAATTTATTTAAATATTACAGAATTGTTAATGTAAGTGAATATATATTATCAGTTTATTATATATAATCTCATATTTTTCTACAATATTTTATTTTATAATGTAAGTTATATTTTTATTTTATAGTATGCTTTGGAATCATTTAAATATATATATTTCCTCTGCTCACTGATAGCTAAAATTTTATTTTAAAAAAAAATCTTATTTTTGGTCTAATTTTTATTCATTGAGAGATTGAATTGATATGTGCACAAATCCACATTTTTTTTTTTCTGGCAGAAGTGATGCTAAATAATTAAAATTTGAAGAGGGAAAAATATGAAACCCATATATTTAAAGCAAGATATAAACTTGAATTTAATATTCAGGTATAGAATAATCCAGGTATGAAACTGTGAATTGTAGCTTAGTGTTAAAGAATATATGGTTTGTTTTCAAATTATTTAAGCAGATTATATCTTATAACTCACATTTTGTGCATTGATACATTTTTATGGCTGAATGGGCATTAAGTACTAAATATTTGAATATAATACTTTATTCAAATGCAATATTTGAAGAGTTAAGTAGAAATGTGAAGCCTACATATTTAGTAGAAACTTGTTCTAAAATCCATAAATAAACATTAAAATTTAATAAAATGCTTTACAAAATGCAACACAATGACTTTTAACGTTTAAAACATTATTTATGATGGTCAATTTTTATTTTCCATCTCTGGTGTATGTGTTTATAAGCATGTCCCTTAACACAATCCACTCTAGACATGTGTTTTTCTCTGGAAAAACAATAGTACTCTGAATTCCTGAAGTTTGACTCTTTTAGGGGATTATAAAATATTCTCTTAGATACCTTTTAGTAACTTAAAAGACACACTTAAAGTATTCTACAAATATCAAGATATAGGCATTTAGTTCTCTTTTTTAAGTCATTATTTTATTTGTAAGTGTTATGGTGGGGACTTTTAAAAATATATATGTATTTAATACATATACTATATGCATAGCAATATAGTTAATTGAGTGTTTAGTTTTTAAGGTAGAGGTTAAAAGTATGCTAATAAAATCATCCACATGTATATATACATGTGTGTAAATTTGTATTTATATGTATAAATATTTATATATACAGTATATAAACTATTCAAATAACAACAATACTTTGATTCTTCAGGTACTCTTTTATATTTTTTACTTTACATGTCACGAGTACTATATAAACCCAAAATTCCTTTGCAAAATATAAACGTTTTGATTTCTGATAAATCTCCCATTAACTTCCCCAGTGAATTAAAATACTGAAATGGATTTAGTTGATTGGTTCTCATAGCATTCAGCTTGAGTCGTTAGTTAAGTCAAACACGTATTAGTTTTTTTGTTCATAGATCAAAAATGGGCAAACTTTGGCTCATGAGCCAAATCCAACCAGCCAACTGTTTGGGTAAATAAAATCTTACTAAAGCACAGCCATACCCATTTGTCTCTGTATTGCCTATGAGTGCTCTTCCCCCGACAGTAACAGAGTTGAGGAGTTGCAACAAATACCATATGGTCCATAAAGTCTAAATGCTTACTATTTTTACAGAGCTTGCCAGCCTCTGCTACAGATGATTATCATACAGGGTTGTAAGATTTATCTGGTTTTTACATTATTAACAAGTCAATTATATATGTTCACAGCTGTTTCTTGTACTCATTGTACACATTCATATACATAGTCACAAAGTCACATCAACACAAACAAGCTCTATTTTTTTTTTAATTTAACACTCAATCTGGGCAGACATATAACTATTTCATTATGATAATAGTCATTATCACTAGTTTTCCCTAAAATTGGAAACATTCTTTTCCCATAAAGTTGATCAAATATACTGAAAACCATTCCACTATATAAATTTCTACCAGAATAAGAAATGTAGAAATACTGTTTATTTGCAAAAAAAATCTCTGAAATGTGTCTTCATATGTAAAGGAAACTTTCATTAAGTGTCAAATGTTACTAATACTTTCTTTACAATATAATTCTTTCCTCACACAATGTTATTTTTTCCTAGACTCTTTCAAATTAGAGAATAATAAGATACTGGATTTGCAGATGAATTTCCCAATGATAGGCATTGAGGTGTTACAAATTTGCAGTAAAAAATCTGCTTTTTCATTTGTTGGATGTTCCATTTTAAGGGTGGCGTATTATAGAGGTGGCAAATTATGATTACAATTAAATGCCAGGATTCAGCCAGCCCATCAGTTATATAGAACCAAAATCGTTGACAAGGAAAGGACACATTAGCATCAGCTGTACTGCATACCAATGTCATGCTCTTTATTCCTTTATATTGTCAGTAACCTCACATAGTAATTTGCTTTCTATGTTGTTCACCAATAAAAGCACTTATTTAATTCAATTTATTAGTAAACTGGATCAAGAGCAAATGATAACCATCTCTTTTCAGCTTCTTAATAAACTGGTCAAATATATACATTGCTGGATATATGAGTATCATTTTCTAGATACCTAATCTACAACCAACTTCCTTCCTTTCCCTTTTATTTTATTGTGATTTATAGAGCATAATAATATATACATTGTAGTATCATGATTATATTAGAAATTAACTAACCAAATTTAGTATAACTGAATCTGTATATTTAACAATAAAAAATATGCAAAATATAGCAAGGATGTAGAGAAAGCAGAACCCTAGTTGGTGGGAATGTAAATTGGCTCAGCCACTATGGAAAACAGCATGGAGGGTCCTTAGAAAACTAAAAATAGAACTACCATATGATCCAGCAATTCCACTCCTGTATATATCCAAAGAAAATAAAAACACTAATTTGAAAAGATACATGCACCCCAATGTTCATAACAGCACTATTTATAATAGCCAAGATATTGAAGAAACCCAGTGTCCACCAAAAGATGAATGAATAAAGAAGATGTGGTATGTATATACAATGGAATATTACTCAGCTATAAAAAGAATGAAATCCTG
The DNA here is from genome assembly GCF_003031525.2 of Neophocaena asiaeorientalis asiaeorientalis. Classification (NCBI taxonomy): domain Eukaryota; kingdom Metazoa; phylum Chordata; class Mammalia; order Artiodactyla; family Phocoenidae; genus Neophocaena; species Neophocaena asiaeorientalis. The sequence goes on along the minus strand of NW_020172316.1, from coordinate 1,396,295 downwards.
CCATTTGCAACAATGTGGATGGACCTACACAACATTACGGTTAGTGTAATAAGTCACACAGAAAAAGACAAATACTGTATGATATCACATATGTGGAATCTTAAAAAATAAGACAAATGAACGTATATAACAAAATAGAAACAGATTCACACATATAGAGAACAAACTAGTAGTTACCAGTTGGGAGAAGGAAGGGAGGAGGAGCAAGATAGGGGTAGGAAATTAAGAGGTACAAACTACTATGTATAAAATAAATAAGCTATGAGGGTATATATTTTACAGCACAGGGAATATAGCCAATATTTTCTAATAATTTTAAATGGAGTATAATCTATAAAAATATTGAATCACTATTGTACAACTGAAACTAATATTGTAAATCAACTATATTTCAATTAAAAAAAAATTACAACATAGCAGTCAAAATAATCATCTTAAGAACTTGTTTTCTTGAGGCTTCCCTGGCGGTGCAATGGTTGAGAGTCCACCTGTTGATGCAGGGGACGCGGGCTCGTGCCCCAGTCCAGGAAGATCCCACATGCCGCGGAGCGGCTGGGCCCGTGAGCCACGGCCGCTGAGCCTGTGCATCTGCAGCCTGTGCTCTGCAACGGGAGAGGCCATGACAGTGAGAGGCCCACGTACCACAAAAAAACAAAAAAAAAGAATTTGTTTTCTAGCTTTGCAGAATAATTCAGCAGAGAGTTACAAAAAGGCATTACAAATAGGTTGTTATTCTTTTAGAAAAGTTGAGAATATAATCACCCATCACCACGGAATCACTCAAACTTGGGCCAAGTTATCAATTGTTTTATGTAGTTTGAGTCATCCATAGCTTATCCCAATATCTAAATAAAATGCAAATCAAGACCTCTGAATTCTAATAGTAGTAGCCACAAACCTTTAAGATATTCAATTTTTAAAAAAATGTGTGTATAGGAAACCTGTTCTAAATTCACTTGCATGTAGATTTATCAGCTGCCTGGCCCCACAAGCTGCATATTTCTGAGAACAGCTAATATCTAACTATAAGGGAAAATGGCAGTGTGATTGAACCATAGCAATATTCTAGTTCTGCTGACCCTAATGCTCCAGCCGCACACTGTCAGGGTTGAGAGTTTCTGTGGAATCTGGTTGGATACTGAGAGAGGAGAAAGTAGAGGGACTCTGGGTCGTGAGGAAGAAGTCAAAAAAACCCCAGAAAACAAGTCTTTACCTTTCTTTCCCTCTCCCCTCTTTATTTATTTATTTATTTATTTAGCGGTACGCAGGCCTCTCACTGTCGTGGCCTCTCCCGTTGCGGAGCACAGGCTCCGGACGCGCAGGCTCAGTGACCATGGCTCACAGGCCCAGTCGCTCCACGGCATGTGGGATCTTCCCGGACCGGGGCACGAACCCGTGTCCCCTGCATCGGCAGGTGGACTCTCAACCACTGCACCACCAGGGAAGCCCCCTCTCCCCTCTTTTTAAAATTTATTTATTTTTAAATATTTATTGGAGTATAGTTGATTTACAATATGTTAGTTTCAGGTGTACAGCAAAGTGAATCAGTTATACATATATATATATCCACTCTCTTTTAGATTCTCTTCCCATATAGGCCATTACCCAGTACTGAATAGAGTTCCCTGTGCTATACAGTAGGTCCTTATTAGTTATCTCTTTTATACATAGTAGTGTGCATATGTCAATTCCAAACTTCCAATTTATCCCTTACCCCCTGGTAACCATAAGTTTTTTTTCTACACCTGTATCTCAATTTCTGTTTTGTAGATAAGTTCATTTGTACACTTTTTTTAGATTCCACATATAAGCGATATCATATAATGTTTGTCTTTCTATGTCTAACTTATCAATACTTCAGTATGATAATCTCTAGCTCCATACATGTCACAGCAAGATCTTTTTTGATCCACGTCCTAGAGTAATGAAAATTAAAACAAAAATAAACAAATGGGACCTAATTAAACTTAAAAGTTTTGCACAGCAAAGGAAACCATAAACAAAATGACAACCCTCAGGATGGGAGAAAATATTTGCAAATGAAGCAACCAACAAGGGGTTAATCTCCAAAATATACAAACAGCTCATGCAGCTCAATATCAAAAAACCAAACAACCCAATCAAAAAATGGCAGAAGATCTAAATAGACATTTCTCCAAAGAAGACATACAGATGGCTAAAAAGCACATGAAAAGATGCTCAACATCACTAATTATCAGAGAAATACAGATCAAAACTACAATGAGGTATCACCTCACACCAGTCAGAATGGCCATCATCAAAAAATTATACAAAAAATAAATGCTGGAGAGGGTGTGGATAAAAGGGAACCTTCCTACACTGTTGGTGGGAATGTAAATTGATACAGCCACTATGGAGAACAGTATGGAGGTTCCTCAAAAAACTAAAGATAGAGCCACCATATGATCCAGCAATCCCACTTCTGGGCAAATTCCAAAGAAAACCATAATTCGAAAAGATACATGCACCCCAATGTTCATTGCAGCACTATTTACAATAGCCAGGTCATGGAAGCAACCTAAATGTCCATCAACAGAAGAATAGATAAAGAAGATGTGGTTCATATATACAGTGGAATATTACTCAGCCAAAAAAAAGAACAAAATAATCCCCTTCCCTCTTAATACTTCTAGCTCAGATGAAGAAAAACAACACAATGGAGGCACTTCCCTGGCAGTCCAGTGGTTAAGACATTTCCACTGCAGGAGGTGACAGTTTAATCCCTGGTTAGGGAAATAAGATTCAGCCAGGAAAAAAAAAAAAAAAAAACACCACACAAAGGAAAAAAAATTTTCCCCCT
>NW_020172316.1:1384211-1393428 GCF_003031525.2 Neophocaena asiaeorientalis asiaeorientalis | reverse complement strand
AAAAAAAAAAAAACACACACACACAATGGAATGAACATTTTCCCCTTCTCTTCTCTGACAGCTCTCTGTGTCAGACTTGACCTTGGAATATCACGAGGGAAAGCGTGGAGGAAGGATACTCTTTAGGAAAGTATGTAGGCAGCAGCCAGCAAAGCATTCACTGACAAGGAACAAAGGGAATACAATTTCTAGCAGTATCATCCAAAATCAGGGCAAGCCCATGGTTTTACTTTCTGGAGGTGGGTCTGTCCTTGTCATTCTATGGTATTTTTTTTTCCTAGGAAGAAGAGGTAAAACGTGATTAACAAAAACTAAGAAGAGTATCGTTGATTATGAGGCTTTGCCCTGACTATTTTGTTTCTCCCATTCTCCAGAAAATGCAAGCAGCATTGATTTATTACGTTTACTATCATTGGTGGAATAATAAATAGAAATAAGTAAAGAATAAAAAACTAACGTAAAATGAGGCACTAGTGTTTATACCGAGCAACTCATCTTGCCAGCAATATATGTGAGCCCTAATGTAAATATTCAATCATGTAAACTTCATGTTTGTGTTATTGTGAGGTGAAAAACATCAGTGAAGCTGGATGAAAGACCCAGAAGTCTGAGAATCAACTGATAGGGAATAACATCCGAAATCACATTATTGCTGGGTTTTACTATATTTCCATGTTCATTTTAGCCAGCAAATTATTTATAGAGAATTACTTCTTTCTTATTTTTACTTTTTAACCATTCAAGGACACTCTGGTAGCTTCTATGAGAATGCAAAAAAAAAAAAGTGTAATATTAGCTGCTAATTTCCAGGTGCTTATAATTTATTTGGGGAAGTAAAAATAACCAATATGAAAAGACCTGTAACAAAACTGTCAAGTGCTCATTTCTGAATAGTGAGATCAGGAAGTCTTGGGAAAATGAGGATTTGAATTGGGTGTTGAAAGTTTGGTAGAACTTAATGAATAGAAAATAGCATGTTTATGGAAGGAGAAACATTGTAACAAATTTTAGTTGGCCACCTTCTAGTAGATTTTGCCTAAATTGAAAGTTTGTTTTATTTTTAATAATGTAGTAAAAACTACTAGGGGGAAAATTCTTGGCCAAAGGGCTATGACTCAAAGTGTTTCATATCCTTTCTGGGACAAAGCATTGTAGAGCCAGGACATGACAAAGCAGCTCTTTTCTTCCCTACTAAAGTGACTGCATATGCCACATATTCCAGATGGTATAGCTTCAAGATGGTAGACTTTCTGCCACCCTGGGTCCCGAGTAACCATGTGAAGAATAACTCCCACCGACCCATGGTATGTGTGAACTATGAGTGGGAAATAAACGTTTGTAGTGTTAAGCTATATAGCATTATTCTGGCTAATTAACTGAAAGAATGAATAACTGTATTCATCTAAATATAATGCAACACAAAACTATAATGAGTTAAATAATCACATTGGTAAATTCACACGTATATGCAAGAGCTAGGGTTACATTTTAGGGCTTGGAGATAGAAAGTCATAGGATAATTTTAGGCAAAACCTCAATTATCTTGTATTTGTCTATGTTCTCTATTAATCGCATGGATGTCTACCTAAGATACTGAGAGTCCTATGGTTTTGTATTTCCTTGAGTCCTCCTGAAGAAAAAAAAGTACTGGGGTAAAATTAAAGGACTGAACAAAGATCTTTTTTATTCACATTGAAGTACGAGTTTATGAAGTGAATGAAAATATGTAGTTTTACTTTGTCACTTACCATTTTTTTATTTAACCATCTGTAAGGATTTTTTAAAGCAAAATTTAATGTTAAATGACACCTGCCTAAATCTACAGGTCTGTCTCGCAGAATCCTCCACTTTCTTCTATGCTAACCATCCAAAACATGTAATAAGTCCCAAATCATACTTTATCTTCTTCCTGGCTTTGCTTTTGTTTAGGTTGTTTTCTTCATTTAGCCTCTACTATTGGTCCCACCAAGATGAAGCTTTACTCTGACCCTTTCCCTTCTCAGATGCTGAAGTATATGCATTAGGGTTCTTTACCTCTATGTGCTTGAAACACTTAGTGTACACTTTAAATATAGCATGTTTTACACCCTTGTAATTATTGGTTATGCTCAATAAGAAAGGTAGACTTTTTGTCTTGTGCACTGCTGTATGCCCAGCACATAAAACAGTACTTAAACATAGAAATTTCTCAAAATTCTATGTATTGACTAATGACTGTGACCTCATTGTGGGTAGGAAGTGTGTTTTATTAATCTCTGGAAAGCTAGAAACTGCCGTGCAGTTCCATAGGTTTGTTTGGGGTGTGTCTCACAAACATCAATAAATTGCTGTTAAGTGGATGAATAATAAGACAAATAGCTAACTTGAATCATTTAAAAGTACAAAACTAACATTTTGATGGAAAGATCACTAGCTTGAGAATCTAATTGTGAGTTCTAGTACTATTCTGACTCAAAATTGCTGAAGTACACTCATCAAGTCAGTGAAGTTATTTGCATGTCAGTTTTCTCATTTGTTAAATTAAGAAACTGGACATTGTACAAGTACATTACTTGTTAGGAGCTATTTTTACACGTTCACGCAACACATTCTTCAACAAAACCTCTGCTTCAAAGGTTGCTTCTTTGCTCCACAAACACGTAATTTAATACCTAATTGTCTCCACATTATAGGAAATGAGAAAGTTGTCATGGAAAGGTCATTGACGAGAATTTATTCAGCACAGCATGGCAGTTTCTGGCTTTCAAGTGCTGCCTGGGATATAATCACTTCTCTAGTAGCTGAGAGGCCCTTCTAAACTTGAGTAGATTTTTCTGACCTATTTAAAACTCACTTAAATTTCTGGCATCTTTTTTGGACTATGGGGACTTAATTTGACATATGTAAATGAGATCCCCTTCACCTGGGTAGTTGCTCTTGCATATCTGTTGGTTTAATAGGCATGGCTTTGAGCATTTCTTTAGTTTAGGTAGAATTTTGAGTATAAGGGTTAATCTCTTCTATTGAGGACCTGACATTTTAACGTCCTGTAGTGCCTGTCTACACCAAATCATTACTGTCAAGGACAGATATTTATTAGTCTCAGCCCTGAGCTCTACTTTTGGAGGTATAGGAGGTTCTTTTTACAAAATTAAAATTATGCTTAAAGAAGAAATTTTCCAATCCAAACAAAGTAAAATTTTAAAGTATTTTGGTACAAATGTTAGTGTTCTGATTAGTGGTTACCAACTAATAGAATTTAAAAGTCAGTGGCACACTGCAGTTATTGTAAGAAGTCTGGAAATCCATACAATCCACAGACAAAATAGTTATCTAAATTCATCTTTTCTTAGATATCTATAGATGCTATTAAAAAATAGCAAATTATGTTATATTATTAAATCCATATTAGATCTTGTCATCTAATATTTTCTCAAATTTTACATGTTAAGAGTAAAACCCTCATTTGGAGCACACAAAATGTTTGCTACTCCTAGGTAGTCCTTATTTTAAATTATTGAGTTCCTGAGTTCCTCAAAGTATTGAGTTTAAAGTATTGAGTGTAAAGCAAATAAATTATGATGGTATCTTGCTATGTTCATAATTATATGCATTTTATTATCTATTAGAATAAAACATAGTAACATATTATGATATTATGGCAGTAACCTGTTATCAGAATAAGAACAATATAACATACAGGCATACCTCGGAGATTTCGTGGGTTTGGTCACAGAACACTGCAATAAAGCAATTTACACAAATTTCTTCACTTTCCCAATGCATATAAAAGTTCTGTTTACACAAAATACTGGCAAGCAGAATCCAAGAGCACATTAAAAGGATCACAGATCATGATCAAGTGGGGTTTATCCCAGGAATGCAAGGATTCTTCAATATACGCAAATCAATCAATGCGATACACCATATTAACAAATTGAAGGAGAAAAACCATATGATCATCTCAGTAGATGCGGAAAAAGCTTTTGACAAAATTCAACACCCATTTATGATAAAAACTCTCCAGAAAGTAGGCATAGAGGGAACTTACCTCAACATAATAAAGGCCATATATGACAAACCCACAAGCAACATCGTCCACAATGGTGAAAAACTGAAACCATTTCCACTAAGATCAGGACCAAGACAAGGTTGCCCACTCTCATCACTATTATTCAACATAGTTTTGGAAGTTTTAGCCACAGCAATCAGAGAAGAAAAATAAATAAAAAGAATCCAAATTGGAAAAGAAGAAGTAAAACTGTCACTGTTTGCAGATGACATGATACTACACATAGAGAATCCTAAAGATGCTACCAGAAAACTACTAGAGCTAATCAATGAATTTGGTAAAGTAGCAGGATACAAAATTAATGCACAGAAATCTCCTGCATTCCTATACACTAATGATGAAAAATCTGAAAGTGAAATTAAGAAAACACTCCCATTTACCACTGCAACAAAAAGAATAAGATAGATGGAGAGATATACCATGTTCTTGGATTGGAAGAATCAACGTTGTGAAAATGACTCTACTACCCAAAGCAATTGACAGATTCAATGCAATCCCTATCAAACTACCACTGGCATTTTTCACAGAACTAGAACAAAAAAATCTCACAATTTGTATGGAAACACAAAGACCCTGAATAGCCAAAGCAAGATTGGGAAAGAAAAACGGAGCTGGAGGAATCAGGCTCCCTGACTTCAGACTATACTACCAAGCTACAGTAATCAAGACAGTATGGTACTGGCACTAAAACAGAAAGATAGATCAATGGAACAGGATAGAGAGGTAAATTGAGTTATTTGTAGTGAGGTGGATGAACCTAGAGTCTGTCATACAGAGTGAAGTACGTCAGAAAGAGAAATGAAATACTGTATGCTAACTCATATATATGGAATCGAAGAAAAAAAAATATATGGTCATAAAGAACCCAGGGGCAAGATGGGAATAAAGATGCAGACCTACTAGAGAATGGACTTGAGGATATGGGGAGGGGGAAGTGTAAGCTGTCACAAAGTGAGAGAGTGGCATGGACATATATACACTACCAAATGTAAAATAGATAGCTAGTGGGAAGCAGCCGCATAGCACAGGGAGATCAGCTCGGTGCTTCGTGATCACTTAGAGGGGTTGGATAGGGAGGGTCAGAGGGAGGGAGATGCAAGAGGGAAGAGATATGGGGATAAATGTATATGTATAGCTGATTCACTTTGTTACAAATCAAGAAGTAACACACCATTGTAAAGAAATTATACTCCAATAAAGTTGTTAAAAAAAATTTCACACAAGAAAAAAATAGACTATAGTATACTATAGTCTATTAAGTGTGCAATAACATTCTGTCCAAAAAATAATGTACATACCTTCATTAAAAATACTTTATTGCTTAAAAATGCTAACCATCGTCTGATCCTTCAGTGAGTCATAATCTTTTTGCTGGTGGAGGGTTTGAAATATTGCAAGAAGTACTAAATGTGACACAGAGACAGGAAGTGAGCAAATGCTGTTGGAAAATTGCACCAATAAACTTGCATGATGCAGAGTTGCCACAAACCTTCAATCTGTAAGAAACACAGTATCTGCAAAGTGCAAAATAGCAAAGTACAATAAAACAAAGTATGCCTGTATTGCTACTTGATCTTATTTTCACAATTCGTATTTTCAAAAATATTTCTAAAATAAGGATGTTATAAAATTAGTGTGTATGGCAGTTTATTATCTAATATCCAATGTAAAAGCAGTTATTAATTTGCTCATTTTAAGGCAGTCATTAATTTACTCATTTTCAATTTGCTAGTGTCCAGAACGTCAGGATACAATGATAATTCTCAGGGACAGAAACCATAACAGTGTTTGCTCTATAAAATTACTCTAATCTTAAAGTAATTATACCATATAATACAGGTAGCCAACACCTTACAATGAATGAAGTACTGTCACACCGACTTTACCAAGATGAGGAAATGAGATCTGGCTGCATGTAAAAGAAAGCCAGACTTTTGATTTTTGTTGTTGTGTCACTATAGCATGTTAGTTTATGGCCCCTTGTCAACTCTTCTTGTTTTGATACATATGAACACCAAGTGTCTTAAATCTCTAAAATGTCATTTTAAAATATACAAGTACAGTACACAAGCTGTCATTTGACAAATGCATTGTGAACACAGATCCAGGAACATAACATCTTTCACCATCCCATTTTCCTCACTGCTGATTCCATGTCCCCTCAGGCAATAAAAGACTCTAGAGATTCCTTAATGGAATACAACAATAGGTCACAACATTATTAGCTTAAACAAAGAACATGGAAATTGTTCCCAGATGGATTCAGCAAGCCACCAGGCAGCAATGATACCTAATACCCCCAAGTGACTGTTTGATGTCTCTTTTAAGATCCAATTGCCTTTTACACAGGGAATTGGGCTATCAGTCCTGTGTTATATAGTTCTGCCCTTGGAGAGGCAGCAGCTGTAGTTTGGCACCTTCTCCAGAGAATTTCAAAACTTAAGAGAAGTGAGTTCTGGGACTTCCCTGGTGGCACAGTGGTTCAGAATCCACCTGCCAATGCAGGGGATACGGGTTCGATCCATGGTCCGGGAATATCCCACATGCAATGGAGCAACTAAGCCCATGGGCCACAACTACTGAGCCCACGTACCACAACTACTGAAGCCCGTGTGCCTAGAACCCATGCTCTGCAACAAGAGAAACCACCGCAATGAGAATCCCACACACCACAACAAAGAGTAGCTGTCCCCCCACTCGCTGCAACTAGAGAAAGCCCGTGCACAGCAATGAAGACCCAACACAGCCAAAAAAAAAAAAAATAAACAAATAATAAACAAATAACAAATAATAAATAAAGAAGACAGGTATTCAAACAAAAAGCTGTACAGAAAAATGTAAAAAAATAGAAGTGAGTTCTGTTTCTTTTTATGTACTTGTAAGATTGTGAAAACATAATAATGTTCTCTCATAAGTTCAGAAATTTCTCCTTTTCTGACTATATTTTTTCAATTATTCAGTCTTCTATGCACAAAACCATCACTTATCATGGTTGCATACTGGCAAATGTGATCCTTCTTAAATTCTTCATGACTTCTCTAGAATTTGATCTTTAAATTGATTAACTTATGCCAGATCTAAATGTGCTCAGATTTGTCTCATTTATCAGTCAAGCCCTCCTTAGATTACCAGTGTTACTATTTTACCAATGTTTTACTAAACTTTTGAAAATATTGTCTCCCCATGCTGTGTCCTGTGTTTTATTGTTTTTTGTTTTGTTTCGTTTTTAAAATCTCTCCCTCAGTCTTCTACTTGGATGAGGACATCACGGATGCATAAATCAGCTTGAGTAGCTACAAATACATTCTTGTCATTGTAACATAAGTAGTTAGTGTTTAGAAGGGGAGTTCAGACCAGGAGGGGTGAGATTATAAACTATTTTCATGATAAACTAATGATCTTGAAATTTATTTTTAATATTTTGGATAACTAAAAAATTATAAAGAGCAGTGAATAATTAAGATTTGCAGTTAAGAAAGGGCACTGTCAACATTGTCAATACTGTGTTTGGAAGAAAAAGGAGAGTTTATAAAACCAATTAATCCAAGAGAGAAGTGGAAAAGTGGCCATGGCAAGTAGGGAGGGAAAGGAGGAAGTTGAATGGAGAGAGATTAAGTAGGTTGAATATATGAAAGCGGACTCAAAGAGGTAAGTGAAAGAGTAGTAGCTAGGATTACCTCTTGATTCTTGCTTAAACTCTTGGGCAGATTTTGTGGATTTTCACTAAAAACCTATTTTAGAGGATGGGATCGATATTTGGGTGAAGGAAGGTGATAAATTCTAGTTAGTAGCATTTATATTTAATAGTCTTGTGGAACATAGAAGCCTAAATATTTATCAAGCAACTAGATATATTTGTGCATTTAATGATAAATAAATTCATTACTGCTTCAACCAACCATTATACCTCAGATTACCCTAAAGTCACAGTAATATCTCTATTCATAAAGATTGTTTAAGATAATTCAGCTTGATCCAAAGTAAGTGTAAGTGTGTGTGTGTTCTAGTAGTTCATATGAGAAGAATACCTGTGTTTTAGAAGAGCAAAATAATAGAAATAGTAATTGAAGTCTTCTGATCAGAGAGCCATGATTCTCAAAGTTAGGAGTTTCTGATCACCCGATGCTGATTATTCTAGCACCTCACCCAAAACCAGATATGTCCCAGAATCGTTGACATGTAGGGTATAGCCAAAGAGAAAACATTAGTCTGTAACATGTGATTTATTACCCATGTTTATTAAATCCTTTTGTCCAAATATATATATATCACACCTTAATGGGATATTTGTTGCAGACAAAGTATTTTTGTTCTTTTGTTATTGGATAAACAGCCTTTGAATGAATGAGAGGAAGGAAACACACTGTATTTTCCCTCTGGTGCACTATTTCCTTGGTCTTCTGGATATATCTATTTCTGAATTCACCATTGGTGGCATACTTGAAGGGAAGTGGTCACTTCTTGTAATCATGCCTCTTATGAGATAAAACATGTTTAAGGTAGACTTGGAAGCATTTTTAATGACTTGCTATTTTTATTAATTTCTAAGATTTATAATTGGAATGTTAAGCTGGATGTTAATAAAAATTAGATCATTAACATATACATTGCTTGAAACATGTAAATCATAAATCAACACTTTTAATTCTTGATATTAAAATCATGTTAAAGAGTATGGCAATAAGAAATAAACATTTGTTTTCCCGTTAAGCAATTAACTATGTGTGTATTAAAGCATATCTAGAAAAACTTTAGTTGTTGTCTTTTTCTTTTAATGCAGATTTCCACTCTTTTATCAAATAGTATTCAATAAGCTTAACCTAATGGGGAAGATATATGCATATATCTATTAATTATATATTAATTAAAAATAAAAGATTAGCAAAATCTAAATGCTGTCATAAAGAAATGGAGATATTAATTATGGCATACCTACTAGAATACTGTATACCCAATAACTATATTTGTGATATCATTATGATTTTTGTAATAATAATAACAAAAGCAACAGTTGTTATTACAACTACTGTTACTATTTTTTAAATTTATAATTATTTTTTTTACTTTTGACTCCCTACCTTCACCCATTTCTCCCACCCCTCAATTCCTGCCTCTGACAACCGTTAATCTAGTCTCTGTAACTATGAGCTTTTTTTCTTTCTTTTT
>NW_020172316.1:1364725-1384184 GCF_003031525.2 Neophocaena asiaeorientalis asiaeorientalis | reverse complement strand
TTTTTTTTTTTTTTTTTTTTTTTTTTTTTTTTTTTTTTTTTTTTTTTTTTTGGATTACACATATAAAAGAGATCATATGGTATTTATTTTTCTCTGTCTGACTTACTTAACATGATGTCCTCAAGGTCCATCTGTGTTGTCACAAATGGCAAGATTTCATTATATAAATAGTATTATATATCACAATTATTTTTATCCATTTTTTTCCTCATTGGACACTTAGGTAATTTCCATATCTTCACTATTGTAAATAAGGTTTCAGTAAACATGGGGTTGTATATATCTTTAGTGTTATTGTTTTTCTTCAAGTAAATGCCCAGAAGTGGAATTGCTAGATCATATGGTAGTTCTATTTTTTATTTTTTGGAGGAACTTCCATACTGTTTTCTACAGTGGCTTTACCAAATTACATTCCCAAGAACAGTGCAGAAGGATTCCCTTTTCTCTACATCCTTGCAAACACTTGTTATTTCTTGTCTTTTTGATAATAGCCCTTCTAACAGGTGAGAGGTGATATCTCATTGTGGTTTTGATTTACATTTCCCTGATAATTAATGATGTTGATCATCTTTTCATGTACCTGTTGGCCATCTGTAGTCTTCTTTGAAAAAATGTCTATTTAGATCTTCTGCCCATTTTTTAATCAGATTGTTTGTTGTTTTGGTATTGACTTGTTTGAGTTTCTTATGTATTTTGGATAGTAGCCCCTTATCAGATATATGATTTGCAAATATTTTCTCCTATTCAGTAGATTCCCTTTTAATTTTGTTGATGGTTTCCTTTGCTGTGCAAAAGCTTTTTAGTTTGATATAGTCCCACTTGTTTATTTTTGCTTTCGTTTCTTTTGCTTTTGGTATCAGATTCAAAAAATTATTGCCAAGACCTATGTCAAGGAGCTTACTGCCTATGTTTTCTTCTAGGAGTTTTATGGTTTAAGGTCTTACATTCAACTCTTTAATCCATTTTGAGTTAATTTTTTGTGTGTAGCTTAAGATACGGCCCAGTTTTATTCTTTTGCATGTGGTGTCCAATTTTCCTAACATTATTTATTGAAGAGACTGTCCTTTCCCCATTGCATATTTTTGGCTCCTTTTTCATAAATTAATTGACCATATATCTGTGGGTTTATTTCTGGGCTCTCTATTCTGTTCCATTTACCTATGTGTCTGTTTTTATGCCAATACCATACTGTTTCAATTACTATAGCTTTGTAAAATAGTTTGAAATCAGGGCATGTGATGCCTCCAGCTTTATTCTTCCCTTTCAGTATTGCTTTGGCTATTCAGGGTCTTTTGTGGTTCCACACAAATTTTAGGATTATTTGTTGTATTTCTGTGAAAAATGCCATTGGGATTTTGGTAGGGATTGCATTGAACCTATAGATTGCTTTGTGTGGTATGGACATTTTAACAATATTTCTTCTTTCTATCCATAAGCATGGAATATCTTTCCGTTTATTTGTGCCTTCTTCAATTTCTGTCATTAATATCTTGTACTTTTTAATACACAATTCTTTCACCTCCGTGGTTAAATTTATTCTTGGGTATTTTATTCTTTTGATGCAATTGTAAATGGGACCATTTTCTTAATTTCTCTTTCTGATGGCCTGTTATTAGTGTATGGAAATGTAATAGATTTTTGTATATTAATTTTGTATCCTGCAAATTTACTGAATTTGTTTATTAGTTCTAACAGTTTTTTTTGTTTTTGTTGTTTTTGTTTTTTGCGGTATGTGGACCTCTCACTGTTGTGGCCTCTCCCATTGTGGAGCACAGGCTTTGGACGCGCAGGCTCAGTGGCCATGGCTCACGGGCCCAGCCGCTCCGCGCTATGTGGAATCTTCCCAGACTGGGGCACGAACCCGTGTCCCCTGCATCAGCAGGCGGACTCTCAACCACTGCGCCACCAGGGAAGCCCAGTTCTAACAGTTTTTTAATGGAGTCTTTAGGGTTTTCTATATACAGTATGATGTCATCAGCAAATGGTAACAGTTTTACCTCTTCCTTTACAATTTGGATGCCTTTTATTTCTTTTTCTTGTCTAATTACTCTGACCAGGACTTCCAATACCATGTTGAATAAGAGTGATGGAAGTGGGAATCCTTGTCTTGTTCCTGATTTTAGAGGAATAGCCTTCAGTTTTTCACCACTGAGCATGATATAAGCTGTGAGTTTGTCATGTATGGCCTTTATTATATTGAGGTATGTTTCTTCTGTAGCCACTTTATTGGTTTTTATCACAAATGGGTGTTGAATCATCAAATGCTTTTTCTGCATCTATTTAAGTTATTATATAATTTTTATTCTTAATTTTGTTAATGTGATGTATCACATTGACTGATTTACGGATGTTGAACCATCTTTACATCCCTGGAATAAATCACACTTGATCATGGTGTATGATCTTTTAATGTATTATTGAATTTGGTCTGCTAACATTTTGTTGAGGATTTTTGCATCTATGTTCATCAATGATATTGGCCTATAATTCTCTTTTTTTGTAGTATCCTTGTCTGGTTTTGGTATCAGGGTAATGCTGGCCTCATAAAATGAGTTCAGAAGAGTTCCTCCTCTTCTATTTTTAAGAAGAGTTTAAGAAGGATCACTATTAATTCTTTGGATGTTTAGTAGAATTCCCCTGTGAATTGTTCTGGTCCTGGACTTTGGGAGTTTTTCATTGCTGGTTTGATTTCATTACTAGGAATTGATCTGTTCAGATATTCTGTCATCATGATTTAGTCTAGATAGGTTGTATGTTTCTGGGAGTTTATCCATTTCTTCTAGGTTAGCCAATTTGTTGGCATGTAATTTTTCATTGTAGTCTCTTATGATCCTTTGTATTTCTGTGATTTCAATTGTAATAACTCCTCTTTCATTTCTGATTTTATTTATTTGAGGTTTTTTCTCCTGTTTTCTTGCTGAGTCTAGCTATTTTCTTGTCAATTTTGTTTATCTTTTCAAAGATCCAGCTTTTAGTTTCATGGACCTCCTCTATTGTCTTTTTTTCTCTATTTCATATTTCTGCCCTAATCTTTGTTATTTTCTTTCTTCTACTAACTTTGGGCTTCATTTGTACTATTTAGTGTAAAGCTCCTTAAAGTGTAAAGTTAGGCTGTTTATTTGAGACATTACTTGTTTCTTGCCACTATGAAATTCCCTCTTAGAACTGCTTTCGTTGTATCCCACAAATTTTGATATATTGTATTTCCATCTTCATTTGTCTCAAGGTATTTTTTTAAATTTCTCTTTTAATTTCTTATTTGACCCATTAGTTGTTCAGTAGCATGTTGTTAAATCTCCACATATTTGTGAATTTTCTAGTTTTCTTCATGTAATTAATTTTTAGTTCAGACTATTGTGGTTGGAAAAGATGCTTGGTATTTCAATCTTCTTAAATTTATTAAGACCTGTTTAGTGACATACCATGTGATCTATCTTGGAAAATGTTTTATGGGACATTTGGGAAGAATGTGTATTCTGTTGCTTTTAGATAGCATGTTCTTTATGTCATCTGGTCTAATATGTCATTTAAGGCCTATGTTTCCTTATTGATTTTCTTTCTGGATGATGTATCCATTGATGTCAGGAGAGTGTTAAGGTCCACTACTCTTCTTGTGTTGCTGTTCATTTCTCCCTTTAGGTTTATTGATATTTGCTTTATAGATTTAGGTGCTCCTATGTTGGATAAATAAATATTTACAAATGTTGTATCCTCTTATTGGACTGACCTCTTTATCATTATGTAATACTCATCTTTGTCTCTTATTCCAGTCTTTGTTTTAAAGTTTATTTTGTCTGATATAAGTATAGCTATGCCAGCTTTCTTCTGATTTCCATTTATATGGAATATCTTTTTTCACCTCTTTATTTTCAGTCTACATGTGTCCTTCCATCTAAAGTGAGTCTCTTATAGGCAGCACATAAATGTGTCATATTTTTTTATCCATTAAGCCATTCTATGTCCTTTGATTGGACAGTTCAAGCCATTATTTACTTTTAAAGTAATTTTTGGCAGGCATGTACTTTATTATCATTTTGTTAATTATTTTCCGGCTGTTTTTGTAGTTTCTCTCTGTTCCTTTCTTTTCTCTTGCTCTCTTTCTTTGTGGTCTGATGACTTTCTTTTGTGGTATGCTTAGATTTCTTTCTTTTCATCTTTTGTGTATTTAGAGTTTTGCTTTGTGGTTACCATGGGTCTTACATATAACAATTTATATCTCTAACAGTCTATTTTAAGTTGATAACAATGTGATTTTTATCCCATTCTAAAGTGCAACATTTTTCTACCCCCTCATGTATCTTTTTGATGTCACATTTTACATCTTTTTATTATTGTATCCTTAACTAATTGTTGTAATGATGGTTTTTACTACTTTTTCTGTTAAAACCTTCATTCTAGCTCATAAGTGATTAATCCATTACCTTTAATATATGTTTTCCTTTCCAGTGAAATTTACTCTTTCCTGTGTTATCTTACAAGTAATTAGTGACCAAAAAACATTTTCCTTATATTTTTAAAAACATTCTCCATAATAAAAAATAAATTAAAAACAATGCAAAAGTGTATTAAATTAAATGAGTACATTTCTGAAATTTATTGTCTTCAATATATCCTGCAGGTAAGCAAAATTCATATAAATTTCCTTTCAAGCATTACATTAAAATATTAAAGAACATAACACATTTTATTTTCTTACAGGTATATTAACTTATAAATATAAGATAGCTTTTTTTATATGTGAACCGTTTCTTTCCCCCCATTTCAAGATTTCATTTTTAATGAACTCTTGACAAAGTTTGACAGACATGCTTGGCATGTTCTCCCAGTGCGAAAACAGGATGTCCCCCACTTTGTGGCTGTCTTCTTTTCAAACATGTGGCAGCCTATAACTCAAAAAACAAACAGAAATGAGATATATCTGGTTACATTCAGTGCCACAGTGCAAATGGATTCTAAATAAAAATGAGGACAAATTCATGTTGTGTTTGACTACGTGAGTGATCAGTAGATAATTCACATCCCATTTATTTTACAATTTCAATGTTTTAAACATTTAAAGGGCTTATCTTTGGATGGTCACTAAAATGTGAAGTGAGGCAGTCAAGCTGAATTTAAAAATATACATTGATAAAGTTTATTAATCATTATATGTGAGGAAAACATGGTGAGATATAAATATTTTTGGTAGAAATACCAGAATAGCAGTTTGATATGCCTATAATAGTAAAAGAGAGCAGTTTATAGATCAGAATGTGACTCTGATTGTTTTCATTCTTTTCTTGCTAGGCACAGGGGATTCACTGGTGAGCAATAACAACAACGAAAATGTCACACTTTCTGCTTTCTTGTACCTTATAGTTCATTGAAAGAGACAGACTTACTCAAATTAAAAAAGAAAATAGTGTGTTTCTCAAACAGATTTGATACCAGGGCTCTAAGAGAAAGGATCAGCATATTATTGTACCTCAAAATTGTCAAAGGTGTTATAAAAAGCCTCTTTGAGCAAGGGATTCTTATCCAGCCAAGTCAGGTGAAGAGGAGGTTCAGTGGCATTTTAGACCCAGGGAATGTTATGTTCAAAGGTTATGGTTCTGTTAGGAAGAGTAAGGGTTCAGGACTGGGGGAGTTGACACAGATTTGTACTTTCAAAATAAATTAATAGGTAGGATACATATTACATATCTGCACATGTATGTATGTATGTGTATGTGTGTATCCTTGCCTTATTTATTTCTTTAATAGCTGAGTGCGACTGATATAATACATTTCAAAACCACATAGTTATTTACATACTTAGCAGTTTCTTCTTTGAAAACCATGATAACTGAGAAGATAAACATAGTTAAGCATTATGGAATTAAGTGAGCTTATTTAATGTGTCCCTGTTGTGTTAGGGGAAAAAGACTTTCTAAAGATAGACTTTAAGATAGTCTTACCATTCCAATTTGTGAACATGAAATTTCTTTCCTTGTAAGGGAATGCATTTTCCCCTTAAATTATATGGAAATTAGTGAACCAGAATATTATTTTCTTTATATTTGTGGAGTCCTTAAAAATTATCAAAATTGTTGCATTTCCATGGCTTCCTTCTTAGCTAATTCTTAAAACTTCAAACAAGCAAAAAGGGATAATTGTGAGATTGCTTTTCATTAATTGACTTTATCCAAAGTGAGAGTTGTATTTTTATTTTTAATAGATCCTTGAAAGTTTATTAATAAGTACTGGATTCCCAGCTGATTATTTATTTGAAACTTATCTTATGAACTGAAGAGATTCAGAAAAACCTATAAAAAGCATTATGTCATCAAAGCCTGCTGTGATTGTTTATTCTGGTATTCTTTCACACCAAGTTCATGTTTTTACTTGGCAACAACACTGAAACAAATCTGTTGAAAAATTATAAATGGCACTACCTAGGAAACAATTAAGTTCCCACCATGAAAATTTCAGAAGGCTCTTACTTTATATACTTTTTACTTAATCTACATAAGTGTATACAAAATCTTGTTTATATAATTTTGTCCTACTGACAAGGATTCAATCAATTCACCTAAGAAAATATACTAGATAAGCTGTCTAAATATCTTTAAACTGTTAAAGATTAAGCTAATTTCTACAGCTAATGTCCTAATCAAGTGTTCAACCTGAAAATGGTCAATGTGTTTGACAAAGAGTGAAGGATTAGTTTTATTAAACTATAGAAAAGTAAATGATCCAGTTTATTATCAATTAGATATATAAGACTATAATGTCTCTTCATGGGAATAGGCAATATTATATAATGTTAAATGTGAAAAGTCTAGTTACATTTTTATATAGAAAGCACTGTCCCCCCTCACACACATATTTCCTTTATAAATCAACATGTAGGTACAATTTATATACCATAATCCTAACATATTTTAATTTTTCATGACTTTTGACAAATACATACACCTGTGTAAATGTCACTCCAATTTTAATATAGAATATTAATCTCTCTCCAGAAAATTTACTCACACTTTTTGCAGTCAATCTTCCCACTGTCCCCTGACCATTCACTCTAGGTGACCAATAATTGGATTAGTTTGCATGCTGTAGATAGATGTTCATGTACTTTAATCAGATAATGTTTACTAATCTGTGTTCACTCTCTTTCACTCAATATGATATATGTGAAATTCATTCACATTGTTGAATGAATCAGTTGTCTGTTCCTTCTTATGGTTGAGTGGTAGCCCACGGTATGAAAATACCAAAATAAATGTATCTATTCACTGGTAATGATATATGATAGTACAATTTTTGTGTGTGTATGTACATGTTGTATACACACACAAGCACACACACACACTTTGTGCAAATCATCTCATATGTAAGTGAGTATATAAATGTTCTAATTTCTCATTTTGTGTCAGTTAGTGACATTGTGTGAAAATTCCAATTCTCAAAAGAAAGTGAAATTCAAAATAATACTGGTCAACAAATATATCTATGGCAATGATGTGATTTTATTTAGTCCAACTTTTTTTCCTGTTAAATTTAATTAACTAGATTTCTAATGCATCTAAACCTACATCTGCTTGTTATTCCCAATATCTAATACTATTTATGTTTCTTCCATTCAAAATGCCTAATCACATTAAAATAATTTGTGTTCAGATAATCCAGCATATTACCATATCTTCTATTTCATTTAATAGTTTACCAAGAATATAAAAATTACATAAACCATAATTAATGGTAAAATTAGAGTTTATCAACTTTATCAACTTTACATTTATATGTTTAGACCTTAGTATATTTATATTCTGTTCTGGGAATATAGTAACATCTTGTTCTCATTACTTACAATTTGAATCTAAAAGTTTATTATCAACAAATAGCATTTATTATTGTTATTATGAAAATAGTTATTACTGAACCAAGTAATGGTCCTGTAGAAAATGAAAATAGAATCTTAGGTCGTTAAAACTGTGTTTCTTAAAGGAGAATCAATGCAAATATTATATTCAAATGAATTTGCTTTTCTTAAATTTTATCAATTGTACAACTTATGCACTTAACTATCACAATATACTTTCTATACATACTGCCTGTAAAACAAAATTTAGTGACTAATTTTGTCATAAAGAAATATTTGAATTCAAAAATAATGAGAATAAAACTTGAGCTCATTTGTTCTAAATATATTGTGCATAAAATTATATATTATATATACTATAATACTATATATAATAAATAGGAAAGGTATATAAATTCCACATATGTAACATAGTATTTTATTTCCCTTTACATTATATGTGTCCATGACTTTTGATATAATTAAGTAGCTACAATAAAGTTAAAATCCTTCATATAATATTTCCAGAAAAGTATTTTAAAATAAAGCATTTTTAAAGGATTTAAATATCATAAAATTCTCATATTAATAGACATAGAGACTTTAAATCACCTTTTGAATTTCCTACTGACCTTGTCACTGCACTTTTAAGATAAAAGTATAAGAACTGTCATATTGGATTTTTCAAGGAACATATTCTGTCTATCAGAGGGCATTTCCTGAGATAGTTGGGACAGTGCCTTACAAAATATCTACTCTCCCTTCAAAGATAATACTTATTTTTGGTTTGCTTCCAAAAGAATTTCATTTAGCTACCATTCAAATTGCAAGCAAAAGAAAATCTAGAAGTATAATATCTGACATAGACAAATAAGTTTTAGGGGACATAAATTATTTTACTAAATTTATTAGTTTTATAGGCAATTCATAGATTGTCTTTTAAACTCCGAGAGCCAACTGATTAGAATTTTTCTCATTTTTAAACTTACAAAATAAGAAAATAAACTTCTTTTTTAATCCACTTGACAAAATATTATATTTTGCAAATATTAATTATGTAAAGTGTAATTATAAGTACTGTGGAGCAAATATATATTTATTTTCAGATTCCACTTACTGATAAAATGTGACAGTTAATGATTTTGTATCTATTTAATAGGTAAAGTTTGCAATCTGCCTATTTTTTTATTGTGAGAATTCTATCTTGAAACAAGTTTTAAAGTTTTCTAAACCAATTGTGTACCTGGAGAAACATGTCTGTTTGCTTAACTCACAAGTCCAAAGTTTAATAAGAGAGAGAGATTTTTTTTTCAGGGGTGAAGCCTGAGGATTCTTTGGACATAGTGTTTGTTCCAGGCTTTAACTGTTATAATGATTAAAGATAGAAGTTATCACATTGATGTTTACTTGAATATTTCATCATTTGAGACAGAGCTCTTTCTTTGTGAGGTGATTAAGGTGAGGAATTTATGTATATCAGTGATGTTGTGGAATGCTAAGATAGGACTCCTGTTTTAGTTAGTAGTCAAATAACTCTGATCCATCTGGCAATTCATGAGTGGTGAATGGATTTAAAAAGAAAACTGTTAGTACACAACTGAGAGCCCCTTGCAGTATGTAGTCACCAAAACTTGAATATCAATGTTTCATGGAGAGTTATCTTCCATCCTCTCCTAAAAGAACTAAAAAACCAACTAAATTGGTTCTCTGAGGCACTGAAAAGATTTCCTTCAGAAAGAAGCATTTTACTAGACAGAATGGAATCCAGCTTGGGTGGACAAATGGCTATATTCTTTACCAGATACTCCTGAAATACTTACGTGATACAATAAAATATAAATTATTTTTAACTGTAGCCTCAGTTTGTGGGAGTACGTTAGGGGGTAAAGAAGCAAATATGTGGATATTCTGCTACAATAAAACTGCTATAAAGTATGTTTTACAATCATTCAGAGTATACTGACAGAAAAAAAGGTGGTACATTTTATACATTTTTGAAAGCTACTTTCAGAATGAAAAAGGACTATAGGGCATATTTGGTTTTAAAAGCTGAGAGGAGAAAAACCAGATTTCCCTTTAAAGGTACAGCACCACTTATTTATATACCTGTGTATGCATATTATTGACAAGTAAACTTGTACTCAGCTTACTGGTTAGTCTTAATGCTAATAAGCCCTCTTATTTGGATTTTGGGAATAATATGAATTTTAGCATATTTTACTGTGCTATACTTTTTAAAATTTAGAATAAGCATCATCTGAATATTTGATTTAATTGTTCTTTCTCTGAATGGAACTGATTATTGGTTATGCTATCAGCAGTTTCAACTAAGTAAGATATTGATGTTTTATATTATTTTTTGACCCTTTTGAAAAAATAAAAATATTTAAAACATTAGATTTTTGAGTGATTTATATTTCCACTCAAATTGCATTACAGTCATATTAATGTTGCTTGAGAATGTCTTAAAATTTCAGAATCTCAGGCCCCAGCCAAAACCTACTGAATCAGAGTCTGCACTTTGACAGGTGATTAGAATGTATACTATTCAGATTTGAAACACACATATTCAATAGTCTCTAGCTGGTTTAATAACTCTGGTATCTGAAGAAAAGGAATATCTTCATATGTGAAGTTGGCGTCACTGAAACACAAAACAAACAACCACTGCACCAGCAAAAAAGACATTGAGGGGGATGGGAAGAATCTATTTTTGAAACAGTTTTACTTCCCACTGATAATATTCTATCAGTTTCAGATTCCTGAATAATACTGTGAACAAAGTATTTGTGGTTGGTGTCAAGACTGAGATCACCTCTGGTTTACTCTGACCCTGACAATAAAAGTTTTTTCAATCCAGTCTTTGTGGGTGGAAGGTAACCTGTGAGACTTTAAATTGGGCAGGCCCAGAGCTGTGATTTCTACCAGCACATCTTAATAAGGGGTCAGAGACTAAATCTAAGTTTGTGAAATATCCAAAAAACACTCATGGCAAAAATTGCTTTTTGCATTTATTTCCTCTCTGGGTTCTTTTGCTACTTTACTTATTTTTCTGTAGATTTCTTACCATCTTATCACCTTTGCAATGCTTTTGAGAGGAGGTTTTGATGTTTTATCCAACTTTTAAGTTCATTTCCAGTGGAAGCATTAGCCCTAATAATTTGATAATCACATTCAAAGAAATAGAGGTTTTGATCTCAATTCTCCTATATAAATTTTTCTTGTAAGAGGTTCTATTTACATGAACTTATAAATTACCTCTGAATGAAACTAGATTCCTACACAATCCAAGATAATATTTGGCTATACTTTGATTTTCATCTTATACAATAAAGTTTCTAACAGTAGAACCAAAGTGATACTTTAAAGCTATATTGTCATTTTAATAGTTTCATTGAGTTATACTTTGTATACCATACAATCCACACATTTATAGTTTATATTGAGTAGTTTTTAGTATATTCACAATGTTGTACAACCATCACCATAATCTAATTTTAGAACTTTTGATTTACCTCCAAAAAAGAAATCACATTAGCAGGTATTCCCTCCCACCAGTTACCCAGCCCTAGGCAATCACAACCCACTTTCTTTCTCTGTAGATTTGTCTGTTCTAGACTTGTCATATAAATGGAATTGTACAATATGTTGTTTTTTGTGACTGACTTATTTTGCTTAGAAAAAATTTTCTCCCATTCCGTAGGGTCTCTTCTCACATTTTTACTTACGTTATCATTTTCGTAATAAAAGTGAATTTTTAAAAATTCTGTTAATGTTCAACTTACCTATCTTTTTCTTGTTACTTGAGTTTTTAGTGTTCTACCTAAAAAGGCTTTAATCAAGGTCATAGAGATTTATTCTTTTGTTTTCTTCTAAGACTTTATAATTTTAGCTCTTACATTATGGTCTATGATATATTTTTAGTTAATTGTTGTGTATGATGTAAGATAGAGGTACTACTTCACTGATTTGCACGTGAATATTTGGTAATTCGGTTTCTTGAAAAAACTTTTTTTCTCCACTGAATTGTTTTTGCACCCTTGTAGAAAATCAAGGTAAGGAAGTCTCCCTCTATTCTTAGTCTGGGTAGTGTACTTATGATGAAGAAGTATGGAATTTTGTCAAATACTTGTTCTGCATTTATTGATATGATCTTGTGCTTTTTGTCATTTATTCTGTTAAAATGATGTATTACACTGATTGGTTTTATGATGATAAACCACTCTTACATTCCTGAGATATATCTTAGTACTTGGTCATAGTGTCCAATACATTTTATATTTTACTTGATTCTGTTTACTTGTAGTTTGTTGAGGAATTTTACATCTGTATTCCTAAGAAATATTGGTCTGTACTTTTCTTTGTTGTCTTTGTCTGGTATAGGATCTGAGTGATACTGGCCTCATGCAGTAAGTTGGGAAGTTTTCACTTCTCTTCTATTTTCTGAAAGTTGGTGAAGAAGTGGTGTTAATTCTTTCAATGTTTAGTAACCTTCACCATGAGAACCATCGGAGTCTGGGCTTTTCTTTGTTCATTGTTTGAAAATCACTAATTAATCTCTTTATATGTTTTACATATATCCAGATTTTCTATTTCTTCTTGAGTGAGTTGTAGCAGTTTGTGTCTTCATGAGATTTGTCCATTTCAGCAAAGTTACCTAATATGTTGACATATTGTATGACTTTGTAAACTTTAATATTTCTGTAAACTGATAGTGATGTCTTCTCTTTCATTCCCGATTTAGTAATTTGATCCTCTTCTCCATTTTCTTGGTAAATCTAGCTAAAAGTTTGCCAATTTCATTGATTTTTTTTTTCAAAGGACTAATTTTTGGGGGGCGTTTGTCTATGATTTATCTATTTTCTATTTACTTAATTCTGCATGAATCTTTGCTGTTTCCTCATATCTGTCTGGTTTAACATTTTTCTCCCTTACAGCCTCTTGTTTTTTCTTTAGAAAACATAGCACGGTTTGTAATTATTTTATATCCTTGTAATTTTGTGTTTATTTTCTTCTTTATTGTTCATCCAACCCCACCAGATTGTAAGCTCCATGAAGACAAGAACCACATATAACTTTTTCTCCATTTTTCATCATTTCAGTGAGAGGAAAAGTCAAAATACTAGGGAATAGACTGGAGTAAAAGATTTCATTGCTCTTTTCTTCACAACAAATGTAATACTAAGCAATATTTCTTAATTCATCTTCTTCCAGACCTCTGATAGTTTGGGGCTTCAAGATCTCATTGCTGCTTGGTAAGCAAAAGCTGGCAAAGAGAAAAGGTTACCTATACCTTGCAATTCAGTCCCTGTAGTCAAAATGGGGAGAAGTTCTGACCCTTCCATTACACAGGTCAGAAATTGTGAGTCTTTGGTAACACAATCACAGCTCTCTTAACTCACTGGGGACATTATGGGGTAAGTGTCCTATTTTTCTAAGATGGAAACCTAGCAAATAAACTAGCAGAATTTCTTAAAAAAAAAAAAGTAAAACAAATACCTTTATCAGGAAATTTTCAGGCATTTCATACCTTCTTTCTGCTTTATAACTATTTTCTTTTCTTTAAAAAAAGTTTCTTTAAAACTTCTTCATAACTATTATGTTATATAGTCTATTGCCTTGACAAAAGTATTGTGTTCTTGTTTACTTTTCTTGTAAGTTGACAAGAGGCAAAGTTTATTGGTTCTCCCTGCCTCACTTTATGAGGAAAATTTATTACTTGTGGTTGTTGGAAAATATTCAGGGATGCTGTTGAGGAGGAGAGTACCTCATAGTATAGGCATTTAGTAAATATTTGTTTAATGAATGAATAACTGAGAGCCCTTTGGAGCTATGTAACTAGGGAGACATAATGACCTTTGAAAAATCCTTTTACATCTCTAGATTTATGTCTTCCTCTTTAAAATAAAGAGATTGGGTCATATAATAGTAACATTACTTAATGATTTGCTCATAAAAGAATTGCTTTAAGTGTTTTTCCCTTCTAATTTAAAAACATAAAACTGTAAAATCATGCTCTACTGAGGAAGACACATGATGAAATTTTTTGAAGATGATGCATTGGTATAAAAGGAAAATAAAACTTAAGCATATGAGCTATCCATTCATTCTGCTTGCAAAAAAAATGTTGGATGCAACTGAACCCAAAGATGAGGAAGCAGTTAGCTCCTCTCTGTTACTTCCCATCCCTTGAACTGTAATTATTATGACACATTTTCTGTCCATTGACAATAGAATGAATTAAGTTTGGAGCCATAGTCAAAAAAATGATTTTCACATATATATATATTGAATTATCTTAAGGATACATTTTCATTTTAAAAATTACCTTGAAGAAAGAAGTGTTGAGGGAGTTATTATATATTACCTGCCCAGATGGCTCTAATCAATTTCTTTTTCCAGTTTAAAACTTCTGATGGCTTCCCATTGTCTATAGAACAAAGATCTTCTATATTATCATGACATACAAGCCTTCCCAGCCTCAGACCAGGGAGTCTCCCCAGTTTTGTTTTCTGAGTATTTCTTCACAAACTCTCTGCAGCTCTCAACAACTTGCCATTCCCAGCACACTCCAGGAATTTTCAGCTTCATGTCTTAATTCCTACGTTCCTTCTGACAAATGTTCTCCTCCTGAGTTGGAGTCTGTTAATTCTTTAAAGCTCCACTTGCTGCCATCTCTTTTTATTCTTCTCTGATTTTTTTTTTTTTTTTTTTGCCTTGTTGAGTTACATGAATGATTTCTCTCTCATTTATGGTCTGATAGTAGTTATGGCATGGCATTATAACCATCTCCCTGGATTTTCTCCTACCCTACTAGTTTGCTGAGAAAGGAACAATTTGGTTTTCATGTTTGCATTCCACACCTTCTTTTGTTCTTAACACATAGCAGGTACTCAATTTTTTTTTTTTTTTTGGTGTTAAATTGAACCGCATACCTTCAGGCTTATAAATTAATGGTCAGGGCTTCAAAGCTGGGATAACCAGATGTGGTTTTAAATCTTAATGTTGCTACCCAGTACCTCTGAAATTTGGAAGAGCTGCTTAATCTCTTTGTGTCTCCCTCCCCTAATCTATAAATTAGGAGTAAGAATACCTATCCTGGAGGATTTTCACAAGGAATAATTCAGAAATGCCTAGCATGGTTCTTAGCACACTGTAGTTGTTTAATAACAGTGAAATATCTCCTGGGGAAAGTAAACAAGGACAGACAATGAGTGACAGTGTGGCAGAGGCTGGTCTTCATGGGATGCCTGCTACTGAAAACAAGGAGCTTCCTAAGCAGGGGCAGCCACTCAGGCCAGAAATCCATCCATGTTCACAAAGCTGGGGGAGCTGCTTGTGCACACATCCAGTTACAGACACTGGGGAATAATTCATGGCGGGCAAGATGTAGAGTCAGTGCTTCAGAGAGAAAAGTAATAAGTAGAGTTGATATATAGTGGGGATTTATGGTTAAAATCAGTGACTATATACATTAATTCTATAGAACTTTTAGATGGAGTCCTCAAAGTAAGATTTGATAAACTCATTCTTTATAAATTATTTAAGTATAAATATATGATAGAATTGTGTTATTAAAATCAATGTGACTTTTGATCTTAGAATCGAAAAATTTTTTTTAACCTATAGGTTTTGTGACACAGGCTGTCACCATCTCTGCTTGAGCAATTGTAAAACTGTTTTAACAAGCTTCCCTACTCCCAATCTCTCTTCTTAATTATCATAAGTAACCCAAACAACTGACAACTCCTTAGTGTGCCACACAGTTTGTGATCATGCTTTTACCTCCCTCTCCGTGCTTTTTTTAAATACAGTCTGCCTAGTACTTTAAACCCTAATAATGTCCTCCTGCTTTTGTTCCCTGACCTCAGCAAGTTTGTTCAAGCCTCTGTGACTATGTACATTGTATCTCTTTTTGCGGGGAACCTCTTCAGACATTTCTTTTCTTAGATAATTGCTACTGCTTCTTTGCAGCTCAGTTCAGTTGTCACCTTCTCCAGAAGCCTCCCTTGACCCTGAAGTACTCCAAAGGATCCTGTGAAATCTTTACCACAGCACTTAATGTTACTAGGTTGACACCATCTCTTTATGTGGCCCTCTAGCTCGCTAGCTCTCATATTCCTCTATTCCAGGAACCCTGTTTATCCTTCTTCGTAAGCAAAGAATCTAGCATACCCCTTGGTAAACAGTAGGTCAAGCACAGAACTGGGTGATCACCTCTGTGTCCTGAATAATATAGCTTATGAGGTAATTACCTAATTCAGTCTCCAAATTATACCATATTTTCCAGCCTTAGTTTGACTTATTTTAATGTTTCTCATGGTTACATCAGATATAATAATTTATTTTCTTTTAGAAATAGTATTCACTTCACATTTCATATTGACTACCATTCTCATATTTTTTTTCAGACTTCTATGATTTTTCAGTCTGATAGTCTTGGTATTTAAAAAGAGAAGGTTAAAATAGTTTGTGGCACATACTAATATAATAAAAGATATAATCCTAGTAGTGACTGTTCCTAAAGACAGAGAGAAACAGAGACAGAGAGAGCTAGGTTGATAGCAATTTTCTACAGAAAGATTTAATATTCTAAAATGTTGTAAATTAGAAAAAACAAAAATGGTCTGAAGAAAAATATTATGTTATGTACTTTTCATGTAGAATTTCCTTGTAAATACTTACTTGTATTTGAATGTCATCTATGCATTAAAAAAAAAGGTTGTAGTTAAAAGCTCAGAGCATATTTTACAAGATATTAAAACATTTGTACATTTATGGGGTGCCTGGGACATCTGACTCTGCTCTAATCACAGCAGCGGAGGCCTCCACAGTGGCTTTGGTCATGATGCGAATTATTACCCTTAGTATGCTCACCAGGGCCTTTGGGAGCCTGCCCAGGGAAGAACAGCAGGAAAAAGCTGGGCACATGGCTCCGTGGGCAGCGGAGCCCTAGCAGCAGACATTTCTGGAGGCAGGACTGGGTAGTGGAGAAAAAGAGTGTGCCTGAGCACACAGGAGGTCCTCTATGGGGGGCATTTCCAGGGAATCAAGGCTACCGAAATAGCAGGTAGGAGTTTAAAACAAAAATACTTTTTTATTACTGTTCTTATGATCCCATTTTTAGTCCTAGAGTACAGTCATTTGGGCAATCATGAATTGTGCCACTTTTTGTTATTATAACTCATTGTCATCACCTTCCATCATTATAGCACAACACTGGAGCCAGTTTGCCTATGTTCAAATTGATTGCACATAGATTCAATCAATCTGCCTATGTTCAAATTCAGATTTTGCCACCCACTAACTGTATGACCTTGGGCAGGTTCTTAAATTCTGTGTGTCCCAGTGCCTTCATCTGTGAGTCAGCCATAATAATAGGACCAAACATATTAAGTTGTGAGAATTACATGATGTGATATGTACAAAGTACCCTGACGTGAGCCTGGCATGCAGTAAGTAATATAGAAATGTTCACAGTTATTAGTATTGTGATTATTTATTCTGAAGATATCTCCGGAAAGTTTCTCTATTTTGTTAATTGAATTTTTCTTCCACAAAGTCATATCAAAGGATAGACTATCCTGGAATATATAAGTTCACATTCTCATTAAATATAATTTATAACATTTTGATATTCTTTCTCTTTGCCTTATTCAAATGGCTTGTCCTAGCATGAGTATGAACCCTACGGTCGCCTTGATCAAATTACAGCCATAAACAGCAGCATGGGATTTTTAAAATAAAAAACAGAGGCATTATCTCAATGGTAGAAAAATTTCAATATTGACTAGGGAATTCACTATTTGTTCTTAAAATGCACTCATATTTTCTAGAAATTGAATATATCAAAAACATTGTTTTCATAGTTTTTTCCCCCTATATTAGAAAACTAGAGTATAAACTTTACCCAGTGAGTGATGAATCCACCTGGCTTAAGGTTTTATGTAGGTTGCATGGTCACTTCCTTCCCCATTTCTTACACTGTTCAGAGCATTGATCACTGAAGAATCATATCCTTCTCATTTTGTTATTCAAACTATCGTTCTCATATTTTAAGTATATATGCTCACTAAATAATTCAAGTAGTATTAAATGTTTTGCATTATTGTATGTTTAAATTTTAATTAAATTTGTATTTTAACAAAATATACTTTCTTCTTACATTTTTAATTTCTTTTAAAATCTGTGTTTCACAAATATCTTTTTGCTGTTTTAATTCTTTTAGGCCACTATTGATTCCTCCTAACAGAAAACAATGTCAGGCATGGAAAGAAAGTTCATGGGTAGCTCAGCAAAAGCCAACAAAGTCAGACTCACCGCTGCATGGTATAATATTGCAGGCCAATTATCCTTACCCTTCTAGTCTTGCTTTCATCATATGTAAAATGGGGCTAATAATATTCACCTGAGGATTAATATTGTCAGGCCTGAGATAATCTGAGTGTAGTGCTCATTTGAGGCAATCAATACATGTTAATGTCCTTCCCTTCTCCACCCAAATTTTAGTTGTAAGTTTTTCAAGTTAAAATGCTGCTCTTTGCAAAATGTCCCTTTTCTTTTGGATACCTGAAACATATGATTATTTTCAAATGGGCTTTCCCTGCTGTGCTAACAATGTATCAAATCCACAGAATATCACTCCCATTCGGAGTTCAAGACAAAGCAGAATTAACCACAGGGGCAGAGGCCGCTGGCACTAATGGGAGAGACAGCAGGTCTCCATATATTGTTCCTCTTATTATGGAGGCTATGGTTGCATTATGATCTTTGCAAGGCATCTGGGGAACTCCTCTGATGGGACACCTACAGTGTCATGCTTGCTTTGTGAGAAAATATTTTCTAAAAATGCATAAGGCTAAAAGTTTCCAGGACTATTATTTTACCTTATTTTGTTCTCAGCAAGGCAGTTTCATTTTGTAGCCAGGAAATGAAAAAAAAGGAAAGAACTGTATGACTTTGTGAAGAAGTAGAACTAGTCTAAAATTAATTAAGTATCCATCTTTTACATTTTTTGAAATCTGCAGTTTATACATAAACATACACTCTTAGGAGCTCTTCTTATTTCCTCTTTTCCATGTGACCATCTTTTAAAGTAATGTACCTTTTAACAAATATGCAAAACTTCTTAGATCTTCCATTCCCAAAATGCAGTACAATTAGAATTTGTACAAATTAGAAAACGTACAAATTTCTCATCTAATCCAAAAGAATTCATAATACCATCTTGGCCTCTAAGTAGCCTTGTTGAATTTAGTCATGGACCCTACCAGTTCAGGTTACTAGAGGGAGACTGGCTATCTTTACTGAATGGGTGTTACAAGCTTCAGGGTACTTTGAATTTTAAAATGTTTATCATTTCCTTTCAATTTTATTATTATGTAATAATAAAACCATAGTTCTGAATTTTTTGATCTATTGTATAATGCTATGTTTAAAGTAGCTAACAATGAAAACAGAAAAAAACCTGACATATAGGAAAACATTATAATTGAAAGAAATTAAATCTGAGTAACAGAAAATATTAAATAACTCATATCTAGGCTCTAGGGAATTTGTCTTGGTGAAAAACTCGAGAACAATTCCAATGATTCAACAAAATGGTCATCCCAGAAATGAGGAACTAATCTCTTTCCC
>NW_020172316.1:1350166-1364506 GCF_003031525.2 Neophocaena asiaeorientalis asiaeorientalis | reverse complement strand
CGGCATGCGGGATCCTCCCGGACCGGGGCACGAACCCGTGTCCCCTGCATCGGCAGGCGGACTCTCAACCACTGTGCCACCAGGGAAGCCCTCTCTTTCCCTTTTAAAGAAAGATACTCAGAATATCTACTTCTTACCTTCCAGTCACTCATTGTTGTGGAAGAGCTTGGCTTCCATCTCCATCACCCAGCTGGAACCATTCTCTTCTGTATCCTTCATATCATCAGTCAAAATCTCTTGTGGTGCTGTCTCACATCTTTCAGTGCCTTCGCATCATCTCTGCCCTGGTTGCTGCTCTTTTCGTTAAGGATTTTACCTTTTCCCATCTGGAAAATACTATCCTGACGTCCAGTCTTAACTTCATACTTCTTTCATTCTCTACTTTGTTTCCTAAATGCAAATCTGATCAGCTTATTTCCTTGCTTAAAAATCTTTACTAACTTCCCATCAGCTTTTATAAACATTCAGATTTATTAGCATACATAGAAGTAAGATGTCTTCATGATCTGACCTCTGCCTCACTCTTCTATTGTTGCCACCAATTATAGTTCCTGTTGCGCACCATGCACCAAATTCTCCAGCCACACAAAGTGGCTTGCAATTTTTCAAAATTCTCATATTTCATGGCTCTATATATAATTATTTTTCTGGAATATATAATACACTGCATCCTTCTTTCATCCACTGACACCTATTCAGTTTTCAATGAATTAGGCATTATTTGAAAGACTCTACTTATGCCCTCAATGGGAGAATTGACCTACCACTGTGCACCCACAATAACCTTCTTTAGAAGTCTAAATTATTATAAAACTTATATATATCATAATAAACAAAAGCTGTCCTTCTTTTGCATCTTCATCATAATGGTGTTAATAGAAAACAGATTTCTTTTACACATATTGTGTCTCTAGGATGTACATAATACCTATAGGCACTCCATAAATAATTGTTGAATGAAGGGACTTACGTTTTACACTACCTGAAACTAGTTTTTGCTCATCATGAAGGGCAGATATTTTTACCTCTGGGTGCATCATTTCTTCTCTCTATTGCAAAAGACCAAAGAATGAGCCATAACTTCATATAGAATTGACGGTGTTGATTTATATTAGTGTTACAAATCATCCTTCAGAAAATTATTGTATAGAATGCACTGAATTTTGCACAGGTGATTAGATAGCAAGGATTATGAGTATTAATCATAGTAGAAAACTAATATGTGTGTTTTGGGTATTTCAAACATGTTTTTTTTCTATCCAGTCAAATAGTGCACACCACTAACATGGTTCAAGACTATAAACAATAAATGATATGTACAACCTCCAAAAATACAGTTTATTCATTCATTTATTAAAGAAATGTTTTTTAAACACCTGTTTATCCTAGGCATTCTTTTAGGCATTGGGGATATGGCAATGAACAAAGAATATAAAGATCCTGCCTTCACAGAATGTATAATGGTGAGAAATTACAACAGATACATAATGTAATTACAAGTAGTGAATATATATATAAATGTATGTATATGCATACATATGTTTGTAATATATGTATAGTGTTATATATATATATAGTGCTGGGTGTAAATGCCCTCTGGAAACTGCCATGGACCAGTACTCAAAGGGATTTGTTAGATAAATAGCATAGCTCCCTGACTCCATGAATACAAAACTCTGAGGTTTGTGTTCTCCACTAGGGTCCAGAGTTTCCAACATGAACAAGCTTCATTTCCCTCTGTAGCAACCTCCTTCATAACACAATCTTTACTGACTTCCGCTCCTTAACTTTTATCCTGAGTCTTTATATTTAAAGCAGCTTTCTTGTAGACGATACATAGCCTGTTTTTTTATCCACTGTGACAGTTTTTGTCTTATAATCGATGTAATTAAAGTGATTATTGATATAATTGATGTAGTAACTACCATGTTTGTCATCGTTTTCTATTTGTTAAATTTGTTCTTTGTTTCTCTCTCTCCTGGTCTTTTTCTGCCTTTTCAGGTTTTAATTGAACAATGTATATGATTTAATTTTATCTCCTCCCAGCGTATCAATTATACTTCATTTTAACACTTTTTAAGTGGTCTATCTGGAGTTTATAGCATACATATTTACTAATCTAAGTCCACCTTTACATACCACTATACCGTTTCACATGTAGTATAGGTGCCTTTTAAGAGAGTATTCCTATTCCCCTGTCCTTTCTGACATTGCTGTGATTTACTTTACTTATTTATATGCTATAACTACCCAATTCAGTTTTGGTATTATTGTTTTAAAAACAAAGTTAACTTTTAAGTAAATTTAGATATATCCATTTTACCTTAATTTATTCCTACTATAACACTTTTCCTATATACTTTTTTTCCTGAAGTACTCCCTTCAGTGTTTCTTACAGGGAAGATTTGTTGATGATGAATTTGATGAGTTTTTATTTATCTGATAAAGGCAAAATATGAAGATTTTCTCTTTGTCTTTCTGCTGTATAAATATGATATGTCTAGGTGTTTGTTGTATTGTTATTTATATCCTTTTGGTGTTTATATCCTTTTGGTGTTCTCTGAGCTTCCTAGATCTGTAATTTGGCATCTGCTGTTAATTAGGAAAAATTTCACCCATTTTTGCTTCAAATATTTCTTCTGCTCCATTCTCTCTCTCTTCTCCTTCTGGTATTTCAAATACACTTATGTTATACCTTGTGATATTATCCCATAGTTCTTGGATGTCCTTCTGTTCTGGTTTCTTCTTTCCTTCCTTCCTCTTTGCATTTCAATTTGGTAAGATTATATTGACACATCTTCAAGTTCACTTTCCTCAGCTGTACCGCGTCTACTGATGAGTCCACTGAAAGTATTCTTCATTTCAGTTAGAATGTATTTTTTTTTTAATATAGCAGGTTTAGAGTGTTTTTTATTTCTAACATTTTCCTTTGATTCTTTCGCAGAATTCCCATTTCTTTGTTTACATAACCCATCTACTCTTGCATGTTGTCTACTTTTCCATTAGAGACCTTAATGCATTAATCAGAGTTCTTTTGAATTCCCCAATAATTCCAACATTTAGGTAGTATCTGAGATCCAAGGCTTGTTCTAGTGCTTGTTTTTTCCCTTCAGACTGTTTTTTCTTATCTTTTAAGATGATTTGTAATTTTTTATTGAAAGCTAGACATGTATCAAGTAATAGGTCCTGAGATAAATAGATGTTTATTGTGAATATTTCTATTAATCTGTCTAAGCGTTGGACTGTGTCTGTTTTCTGTAGTTATAAGCCCAAGAGGCCTGAAGTTCCTCCACTGCCCTTGATTGTATGTGCCTGTTTAATTTTCTACTCTTCTGTATACACCTCCTCAGAGAGAGTATCCTGCCATCTTTTCAGAGCTAATCCACTATTACACTGGAGCCCTATAGCTGGGTTGGTGAAGTGTGAGAGAGAGGGAGTATTCCTAAACCTTTTGATTAGACATTAATCCTTTAAGATGTCTGTGTCTCAGAGCTGTGACCATCATATGTGGTTCTCCTGTGGTAAAGCTTTTTTCTTTTCTCTCACCCCAGGCCCCCCACTCCATCTTTCAGCTATAGAATTCTCACTCTGTTTTCTCAAAGCCATGACCTGTGTTGACAATGGTGCCCCTACAACTTATGTGAGACAGAAAGATTGTAGGGAGAGTACATTCCTTCCTTGGATGGAATAAGGTCTTTCAATTGAGATGTGGAAATACTCTGTCCTTTGGGAGTAGTCTTCAGTTATAGAGAAGGTTCTTGGCTTATTTCACAACAGTTATTCTTCCCATTCACCTTCCAGGGACACAAGGGATGCTTTCTCAAATTACCA
This sequence comes from Neophocaena asiaeorientalis asiaeorientalis, assembly GCF_003031525.2. Lineage (NCBI taxonomy): Eukaryota > Metazoa > Chordata > Mammalia > Artiodactyla > Phocoenidae > Neophocaena > Neophocaena asiaeorientalis. The sequence goes on along the minus strand of NW_020172316.1, from coordinate 1,360,675 downwards.
CCATGAAAACCTGGTGGAATTCATGAAAGGAAAGCCTGTTTGGTGGTCCCTATAAGACTGCAGTCACCAAGAGTTTCTTTCTCACACCAGGTTTCTGTCTCACACACTGTATAATCAGCCCATGGAAATTCATCAAAGTTAACATTTAAGAGTTCCTAGCAGCTCATAGCTCAGCAGCTTCTGAGCCAAGTAAGCAGATGCTAGTTGCTCTATCTCTGAATGTGACTGTCTCTTCAGATTTCGAAGTGGTATTTTGCCCTGTGGCTTCTGTTCTTTCACAGCTCCAAGAAAAATAATTGATTTTCATTTTCCATAGATTATTCTTATTGTGAGGACAAGAGTGATGACTTTCAAGCTCTGTACATGTCAGAGCTGAAACCAGAAATCTTTATCAACTTCTATTATTGTTTCCTGAGATCTCAAATAAACCCCTTGATCTCACCTCTTTGTCTCGGTGTCTATTTCTGGGAGAACCTAAGTTAGGAAAATCACTGGGACAATTTACTAGAGAAACTGCTCTGTCTTCCTTTAGATTACTCTCACAACTGAGACATAACGTATGCACCAGGACACCATTCCATGTCTTTCTTCTAACTCTCAGAGAAAATGGCTGTTGCCTGTCAATTCAAGAGATTTCTAAAATGAACAAAGTACTCTAAATTACTACCACTCATATTCTACACTGGGACCCTTTGTGGAATCTACTGATATAGAAGTCCCTTGTTGGAATTTTATATATATATCTATAATTATATCTATCTATCTCTATATCTATATTTGAACTAGAGTACTATGCACCTCAGCTAGCGTTCAGCTTCAGTACACCTGATATACATTTTCTGCCTCAAAATGAGTTCCCCCACGGCCTTGCTTTCTGAACAGGGAGACAGCAGATTGATGTTAACTTTCAGCCAACTATTAAAACATGCTGTCCCTCAGATTTCTCCAAATATGAATAGAAAATTCTAACTCAGTCTTCTGGTATTGTCTCAAGTTGTACTAAATACTAGCTTAAATTAACCACAGGGTCTAAAAAGTATAGCCATAGGCCAGGGCTTCCAGTAGGATCCATGGATGGAAAAGAAACAGATGCCTCCAAAGAGACATTATCTTGATGAGAAGGAGGATAGCCAAGTGAGATAGACAAGATTATACTTTGACTGAGACTTGGGAATCCCTACTTCTTTTACCTGAACAGGTTCTAAGGTTAGAAATCATACTGTTTATCCAGTGGTTGTTATCAGCTAAATAATCACAGCATGGAAGTAGATAAAACCTTATGAATGAACCCTCTTGCCTTGAAACTATTGTAATTCTGAAAGAAGTTGTCAATTTTGAAAAACAGTTTTATTTGCTCCCATTCTTATAAACGTGGACATTAAAATATACATTGTCCTTGCTGTTAGGTTGTACTTGAGTTAGCTCACCAGAGCTGTCTCTAGGGATATGCTGTTCAATACACAGCATTTTTAGTAGTCAGTCTCTGCCTTCACCTTTGATGGTGGTATAGATGAGTTTGCATTTCTGTGGAATCCTTGGAAAAACCTTACATTTAAACACACATTTTAAACTATAATTCTGTTCATTGCACTTGTGACTTTTGATAAAATTGTGACTTTCTGACTCAACCCTTAGTTGTCTTTATATTCCTTAGAATTGTCTTGTTATCCATTCCTTAGCCTTTGAGGTAATAGAGCCTAGCCCTTCAGAACAGAATGACATATATTTTTTAAGACAATAGCATAGAGTTTTATCACCCAGAAAGTGGTTGCCCTCTTGCCTAATAGGGAAAGGATTTAAACCAGATAATAATAACATCAGGGAGCTTCCCTGGTGGTGCAGTTGTTGAGAGTCCGCCTGCCGATGCAGGGGACACGGGTTCGTGCCCTGGTCCAGGAGGATCCCACATGCTGCGGAGCGGCTGGGCCCGTGAGCCATGGCCACTGAGCCTGCACGTATGGAGCCTGTACTCCACAATGGGAGAGGCCACAAAAGTGAGAGGCCCACATCCCGCAAAAAAAAAAAATAAATAAATAATAATAATAATAACATCAGTTTTTCCACGTGCTTCATTTGTACTCTATCTCTCCCTTATTGTTAATATAGCTTTCAGACTCCAGGGTCCAAAGGTGTTCTATAACTGTTTTCTTCCTGAATAAACTTTCTCTTCTTAACATTAAAAAGAAAGATAAAAGAGGGAAAGAATACAGAATAATGTGTCTTCTAGAAGGATGTTAAGGGAAGTCATCTTTGAGGAAAGAACATTTTAGTAGAGATCTGCCAGAAGTGAATGAGTGTTTCATGCAAACATCTGGTATAAGAACATTCCAGGGAAAGTAAGTAACAAGTCCAAGGGTCAAAATGAATGTATAATTAAGAAAGTTTCAAAAACTTTAAGGAAATAAAGGTGGCTAAAGTAAAGTGAGAGAGAGAGAAAGAATGATAGAGGATGATGACAGAGATATAGTGTGAGTAACACGTAGAGTAGGACTTGTAGGTCATTGTAAAAATATTTATTCTGATAATGATGATGTACTATTAGGGAACTTCAAACTGAAAAATGATATCATCTAAAATTATTCTAGAAAATGTATCTTGTCAGAAAGACATTCATAGAAAGTACCAGAAAAACTGGTAATCTTCTCCCAGTTCATCTTAAAAGTCAAGTCCAGGACAAATACGACTATACAAGTAGTTTATTTATTTGGGGAATGATCCCAGGGAGCAGAACTGAAGTTCCAGAAAAGTAGAACAGATAAGAAAAGCTAATATAAGGATATACTCACTGTTTGCCACTAGTGCAAGTAACAGGTGATCTTTCTCACTGGGAATCTCTGTGGAATCTTAGAAATGTGTCTCAGAAGTGTCTGCCTGGTAGACAAAAGGGGAAATAATTTATCCTTGCGTTCTTACCCTCCACAGTGGTCGAGTGTGGACCTAAATGGTATTAACTCCTCAGCATTCCTGGGTGGTACATTTATTAGTGCTGAGTGGGAATCCACAAGCTCCCATATCATGAGTCAGAGAAGTCCCTGGATGGTAAGGGAAAGATGCCTCAACACAGCTTGGGGCAAACTGCAGTCAAGTGGTACCACATGAGGCTGCTGGAGAATGTCTCAGAACCTGTCACTTCGGTAATAACTGGAACAAGAGATACAGCCCAGAAGATGTGCAGTATTTTATAGAATGTGTAGACTATGGATTTCCAGATGAAATGTATTCTATCTCTATATCCTCTTAGAAGAGAACAGTTTTGTGATCTCTTCCTTGATTAATCTTTTCATTACAATCAAATTTTAACAAAGATTTTTTTTTCACTTTCTCTCTTTAGAGAAACTATAATGAAATTAATCCTGCATATAAATCACAAGGATGCTTTTATTCTTGATGGAGCAATAGGAGAGACAGAGACAGAGGCAGAAGGAGAAGAGAGATTTTCCAAAGTATTTTAAGTGTTAATTACATACAAATATTTTTTAGCATTGAAAATAATTATATACTAACAGTGCCCAATCTATTTATATCTTTGCAATTTTAGCTACTTTAAATAGAGTATTTCTAGCAGAAATATTGGATGTAATATATGATTACAACTACTATTTAGCAATGATCATTTATATGTAATTTGGTATTAGCTCTAAAGATGTCCCCTAAATGACTGGGTACCACAAGCCCAAACATGAGCTCAGCTACTTTAATAATAGTGTATCTCTAGTGCTGCTGGTTTCTGTTATATTTGTTTTTCATACACATGCAAAGCAAAAAAAGGGCAGTGCTAATATTCTTTATTTATTATTATTTGTCAAGTGTCTGGCAGTGCTGAGCTCTGTTAAAAGCTCTGGACATATCACAGTCAGCAAAGCAGGTGTGAATTGCTGCCCTCCTGGAGCTCACAGTCCTCAGGGAAGGTTACACAATGGCACCGAGTTATGGCTGACTTTTAAGAGAGGCTGACCATCATTTGACGTGATATGTTATGCTGATGCCAACATGAAATGCATCATTTTGGAAAAGAAAGTTTTCTCCCTTCAAAGTTCTACTTCGATACTATTCATTTTGTTTTTTGGGTTTTTTTGTTTTTTGTTTTTTTCAGTACGCGGGCTTCTCACTGCTGTGACCTCTTCCGTTGCGGAGCACAGGCTCTGGACACAGGCTCAGCGGCCATGGCTCACGGGCCCAGCCGCTCCGCGGCATGTGGGATCTTCCCGGACCGGGGCATGAACCCGTGTCCCCTGCATCGGCAGGCGGACTCTCAACCACTGCACCACCAGGGAAGCCCTATTCATTTTAAATATAGGGTAGATGGAATGGCCCTGTGACTGTGGATAAACCATTAACTTCCTTTTCAATTTGCTGTTCTGCAAAAATCATTGCACTGCACAGTTGCTAAGGTTGCATATTAAAAGATTCTTGACTTTATAACTTTGGAATTACATACTGCTTTCCTGAAAATAAAGATTCAAACTTTACTGCTTTTAGATATATGTAAAATGTGATGGGTTTGGATGACTTGACCAGCTACAAGAAGTTCACCCCTTCTTCACTCTCTGCCATCATACTCAGGGGAGCATTCGGAAGTGTGTACATAATTGAACAGAATGCGTTTGCCTGATAGAGGGGGAAAATTTGAGGTTGAGGAGGATATATGAGCAGCTGTGTTCCTCTTTCATCTTATTCAAATGTATTTCTTACCTTCTGCAGGGGGATGGCTGTGTTGAATATGCGTACATTGTGCTTTACAATACCAGTCCATGCTTCTTTCGACACCATCCACAGTGGAGAAGGAGAGGGGCCAGGGGACACTGGGCATGTCAGCCTCACGAGGGCTAATTTTGTCTACATACAAACTTAAAAAATGTTTTTCTTGGCATTGAAAGCCTTGGTTCCTAAGCCCCTTCTCCCCCTTCACACACACAACAGCTACCCTTTCCTCATCTTCCAGGATCCTTCAGTTTACAAACATTTTTTTAAGTGTATAATCAATGACGGTACATATGACTCTTTTCCTTATGACACATTCAATAACCAGATCTTCTATTCTACTAATGTTTTCTAGAACACAGCCCTTACTTCTTCCTACAGTTTATATAAAGTTGAAATTTCTAGCCTAAAAATGATTCTTACTGTGAAATTATTTGCAACCTTAACTTCAACTATGCCATGTTTCCTTTAATATCTTAGAGGAAGATACAGAGATAAAGCAAGAGGGCAAACACATGCCAAAATATTAACAATGATTTCATTAAAGTGAAGGCTTTATAAGAGTTTATTGTCATCTTCTTGTTCTGAACATTTTTCAGGATGTGAGGTATAATCAAAAAAATTCAGAAAACTAAAATACAATGAGGATTAAAACAAAGAGAGGGAAGGCCTATAGCACAAAAGAGACTAAGAATCATATGAGATGACGGTAACATATGGGCCTTATTTGAACAAACTATTTTAAAATATTAGAAAATTAGAGTTATTCGAACACACTGACTGGATATTTGATGATAGTAAGGAATGATTGTGGGACTTTGTTTGTTTGTTTAGGTCTGATACTGATTTCATGATGATATTTTTTAAAAGTTCTTCTATTTTAGAGATACATACTGAAAGATGTACAGAAAGCATTGTATGAATTTAGGAATGTCTTTAAAAATTATCTGAGGCAGGGGAAAGGATATGAGGTAGGAGAGGATAAAATGAAAGAAAGTTGACCCTAAGGTGATAATTGTTGAAGTTGAGTGATGGGTATGTGGGAGTTATTATACTGTACTCTCTACTTTGTTTTCTGCTTAAAAATTTAAACATAATGGAGTGCTATGGATCAGATTATTTGGGTTCAAATATGAGCTGCACATTTATTCATTATATATATTTGAGCTAGATATTGAACTTTCCTGTGATTTAGTACTCTCACCTGTAAAATGAGGAAATGTCTAGAATGCACATCTCTATCATTTTAATCATGATTGAATGAGTTAATACATACAAACTCTTAATCGGTGACTGACCCTAAACAAGCACTGAATAAATGTCAGCTATTATTTTTAGATTTGTTTTTCTCTTTCAAATCTAGGCTAAGGCTAATGCTTTTGAAGAATGCAATTTACTTAAGAATCTCAGTTTGCTTTCCTCAAAATGTTCCCACTTTTGTGGAATGAAAAATTAAGAAACAATTATTGCTTCTCTGGACAAATATCAATCTTAGGAAGACAAAATAAACCCCAAAAAAACCCCTTACACCAAAATAAGAAATAACCAAAAATTTAGAGAGAGGAAGTAGCTTAACTGTAATTATAAGTAATGGGGAGAATCAACTAGTTTGCAAAGAAATTACTATTCTAAAATATTGTTTTGAAAGCTAATTCTGCTTTGAACCAAAGACTGTTGCCATTATAATAAGCTCACATTGATTAGAATTTTATCTCTGCTTTGTACGCTTTAGCCATGAAATCATAGTACTTAATTATTGTTTCATTTAAATTGGATAATCCACAAAGTATTATTTTCAAGAGTTTGTAAAAATTCAGTAAGCAGTTTAGATCTATGAGACTCATTTTCATCTTTTTAAACTAACTTTTTAAAAACATATTGGATGCAGTCAAAAAGAATAATGGGGAATATTTCACAAATCTGCTGAGAAATGTTAAATTTTTCAAATTGACAACTCATATATGAACAATTTGAACGATTTTGCAATTTATCACCTCTTGCTGTGCAGTTGATAAAACTAATCAAAGATAATGACGAATCACTGTCTTTAAAGTGAGAAAGAGGGCCATGTATATACAGACTATGGCAAAGGCATTATGCATTACTACAAAGTATACTACAAGTTATACATATGAATGATGGTGTACATTATGATATGATGTGTATACAAATATATAGCACAATAAAGTAAGGAAAGTATTAACCACTTATTAAATTACAATTAGTAAACCACTTTCAAATTTTGTAGAAGCAATTTAAACATTCAAACTATGAGTTCTTTCTAGCCTGTATATTTAGTGAGAGGACGATTGTCATTGACATAGGGAAGACTGTGCCGTTTCATCTCCAAATCCTTGTGCCTGAACAAGTGAGTGTCTTATGGTAACACATAAGAGGCCTGAATATGTAGTTATTTTGAATTTTAAAGAAGTTGAGCATGAGACAATATGTAAATTAGAAACGTAATATATTCTAAGGTAGGGATCGAAGTTTAGGTTTTCTTTATATCAGCACTTCAGTGAAAGACTTGGACAGTGTTTCAACATGTAATATTTATTCACGTCTGGCAACATCAACATTTAAGGAAGCATGAAATAGCAAGTAAACTTAGATTTAAGAAAACCTAAGACCTACAAACATTTTGCTATTTTATGCTTTGTAAATGAAAGCTAATGATAATCACTGCATTTTTCATATTTTCAGGAGTTTGATTGTATAGTCATCTTTATTTACTATCAGCATGGTGAAAGTCATCTGTTATACAGTTTAAGTCTTTTCAGTTTAGGTAAATAACTTGCAGAAAAGAATCTCATTTTCCAAAGACTAGAGAATTTTTAAAAGTTCAACCAAAATTGATATGGGTCAAGATGAAAACGTTAGTCAAATGAAAGCTACTTGGGATGAATAAGTTGCAAACAAGCAAACAAAAAAACCAATCTTGAATATTTGCATACCAATATGGACCTCTTCATAAAGGACATATTTTAGATGTTGTTCAGGATTTTAAAATTTTATGTTAGCTAAATCATTGCCAGAAATCGACAGTTGAATCAACAGCTATATGAGTTTCATATTTTTTTCTGTGCTAACATAGCACAGGAACTTGTTTAAGCAAGGGCTTCTATTTCTTTCTGTGATTTGTTTTTCCTCTCCATATTTCTACTATTCTTTCATCATTTATTTTGACTTCTTCTGTTAATCTTTAATTTTCTTTAACTGATAATTTCTCCTAATTTGGTTTGCTGCTATTTGCTTTATTTTTCTCAGTTATATTATTTTTAATTTTAATTACTATACTAAAGCTGTCAACTGTCAGAAGAAAGGAAACTCAGAGGAAAACTAATTGCTTCCTTCCTTGAAATTTTATTTTTCAGGATTATGCTGAGAAGGAGAACAGCATAGCAAAAGCTCTGGAAGATCTGAAGGCCAATTTTTACTGTGAACTCTGTGACAAGCAGTACTATAAGCATCAGGAGTTTGACAATCACATTAATTCATATGACCATGCCCACAAGCAGGTAAGAAAGAGGTATCAAAAAACCTCTAATATTTCTGAACTTTTGTAATAATTTGAATTGTGTAGACTGTATAAATATAATATTTTTTCTTTGCTGTGCAGTTTTTAAAGATGTCAATCTGGGGTGATAATTTGATGACTTACAATGAAAGACATTTTTTAAAAAGCACCAAAAGTAAAGTCAGAAGTAAATAACCAATATAAAGAAATACCATTCAGTTGCCTTTTAGTAACAGACAGTAATTTGAAAATTACATTCTTCAGGTGGTGAGCCTCTATATTTCAAATTTATTAATCTCAAAATATGTTAATCAACTAAAAATATTGACCAGATATAAATGATGTTATTCATAGTTCTTTATGGAAGGCATTTCCCATTTAAACATATGAGAAACAAGTTTTGGTACGGTAAAACCAATCTAGGGTTACTGGTTAAATAAATATGTATATGATTTAGTTTATTTTAAAACTATTTCATTTACCTATTGATGGAAAATCCAAGATTGATTTTTTTCAACACTGTATGTAAAGATTAGTTTAAAATAGTGACATCAGAAGTGACATTAATAATATAGATTCTGTTTTTCTCATATGATTTACTTATATCAATGCAACTGCATACATTGTTTAGCTTACTTGACATAATTCAGTATGCTTAGTTATTGTCAACTTATAAATACTTTCCTTTTTAGCCATCACTCACAAATATCATCCAAATGTCATTTTGGTATTAATAAAAGGTACATTTTTTACCCATGAACTTACACTAACTTTCTATTAACATTTACCATAAGTATGAAAAAGTAGGGGGAAATGATTACATTAATTACTTATGGACCAATGACATGTATTTTCTTTTGTTGTCAGTTTTTCCATTCTCTCATACCAACAAAACTGTGCTTGGGGAGGCTGTTGCAGGGAGAACATTACCCTCTGCTTACATATGTCACTGATTAATGCTGACTAAATTTAATGATCTGCCCTTGCATTTCTTTTCCTGGTAGTAGACCCACAGGCACACCAGTTAATGAAAAGGTTTTGATGGAAATATCATTCCTTTTCTTACATAAAAACACATTCATATAAGTATATCATTGCTTGATTTGAACATTAAATCCATCAGGAAATAGTATTGATTTCATTCTATGGTAACTTTCATGTGCTTTATAAAAAGATTCTGGAATGCTGTTCCCGATGTAACTCTAAGAAAGTTGTTCCTCTGATTTTTCCTAATATCTTCCTGTATTCCTTACAAGAGTGCAAAGATGGAGTGTTATTTTATCAGCAAGGTATTAAAATGCATTTATAATTTCTTTTTGGCTTCACTCATGAATAAACATTTCCTATTAGCAACTAAAAACAAACATATGTATGTTTCATGGTGTAAACTAGGTATTTGGAAATGTGTGTGTATGTATACGTGTATTTTAAGAATATCTTACTAGCTACATCTTAATGTCTTTGCCAAAGAATGCTTTGTTCAAACATAGGTTGTCTGGAGGATCAAATTCACTTAGATTATCAGAGGACCTTTCCATTTCCATATTCCAAATGAAGTTAAGATACTATATACTGTACACAGATAAGCTAAGGGAATTCAGGATAAATTTGGTTTGTTCTTTTGAAGGTCTGGTCACTTGATACTACTCAGGGGCAGCAGGCTCTGGAGATAGACTATCTAAATGGCCATGACTTCTAGTAAATAGCAGAGTCTTAACTGATTAATTTAACATTAGACTATGTTACAGTAGCTGAAAATACTTAAAATCTATATGATCATTGTATTCCCTCTCCATAGGATTGTGGCACATGTTTGAGACTGTCTTCCTAAAGAATGCACTCCCTTTTCTGAACAGACACTTTATCCCAATGACAGTTAGCTCTGTTTTTACCACAGGATTCCCAAACCTTGGCCACTTCGAATTAAGTAGAGGGGAACAAAATTTGGAGGTGGGCAATTCAGATATTTTTCTCCTAAGAACTGGAACCAAGGTAAACAAACAAAACACAAACCAAAAAATCGTATCACACAAGACCTTCAAGATGGCAGAGGAGTAAGACGTGAAGATCACCTTCCCCCCAACAAATACATCAGAAATACATCTACCTGTGGAACAACTCCTACAGAACACCTACTGAACACTAGCAGAAGACCTCAGACTTCCCAAAAGGCAAGAAACTCCCCACGTACCTGGGTAGGGCAAAAGAAAGAAGAAAAAACAGAAACAAAAGAATAGGGATGGGACCTACACCTCTGGGAGGGAGCTGTAAAGGGGTAAAGTTTCCACACA
>NW_020172316.1:1335289-1350063 GCF_003031525.2 Neophocaena asiaeorientalis asiaeorientalis | reverse complement strand
AAGCTTCGGAGCCACGGAGATCTCAGCAACAGGGGTGAAGACGGCAAAGCGGAGAGATTCCCGCACAGAGGATTGGTGCCGACCACCACTCACCAACCTGAGAGGCTTGTCTGCTCACCCGCCTGGGTGGGTGGGGGCTGGGAGCTGAGGCTCAGGCTTCTGAGGTCAGACCCCAGAGAGAGGACTGAGGTTGGCTGCGTGAACACAGCCTGAAGAGGGCTGGTGCACCACAGCTAGCCGGGAGGGAGTCCAGGAAAAAGTCTGGAACTGCCTAAGAGGCAAGAAGCCATTGTTTCAGGGTGCACGAGGAGAGGGGATTCAGAGCAACGCCTAAATGAGCTTCAGAGACGGACGCGAGCCATGGCTATCAGCGTGGACACCAGAGACGGGCATGAAACGCTAAGGCTGCTGCTGCAGCCACCAAGAAACCTGTGTGCAAGCGCAGGTCACTATCCACACCTACCCAGCCAGGAGCCTGTGCAGCCCACCATTGCCAGGGTCCCATGATCCAGAGAGGGCTTCCCCGGGAGAACACACAGCACTCCTCAGGCTGGTGCAATGTCACATCGGCCTCTGCCACCACAGGCTTGCCCCACATTCCATACCCCTCCCTCCGCCCAGCCTGAGTGAGCAGCTGCTATTTTAACCACGTCCTGTCTGAGCAAAGAACAGACGCCCTTAGGCGACTTACATGCAGAGGCAGGGCCAGATCCATAGCTCAACCCCAGGAGCTGTGCGAACAAAGAAGAGAAAGGGAAATTTCTCCAAGCAGCCTCAGGAGCAGCGGATTAAATCTCCACAATCACCTTGATGTACCCTGCATTTGTGGAATACCCGAATATACAATGAATCATCCCAAAATTGAGGTGGTGGGCGTTGGGAGCATCTGTAGATTTGGGGTTTGTTTTCTGTACCTAATTTGTTTCTGGTTTTATGTTTATCTCAGTTTAGTATTTAGAGTTTATTATCATTGGTAGATTTGTTTATTGATTTGGTTGCTCTCTTCCTTTTTAAAAAAAAAATGTATATATACTTTCCTTTTTCTCTTTTTGTGAGTGTGTATGTGTATGCTTCTTTGTGTGATTTTGTCTGTATAGCTTTTCTTTTACCATTTGTCCTAGGGTTCTGACTGTCCCTTTTTTTTCTTTTTTTTAGTATTGTTTTTAATGCTTGCTATCACTGGTGAATTTGTTTTTTGGTTTGGTAGCTTTCTTCTTTCTTTCCTTCTTCCTTTTTTTCCTCTTTTGTCAATGACTTTTTATTTTTAATAATTATTTTATTTTTTATTTTAATAACTTTATTTTATCTTTTTATTTCTTTCTTTCCTTCTTTTTTTCTTCCTTGCTTCCTTTCTTTCTTTCTTTCTTCCTTCCTTTCATTCTTCCTTTCTTTTTTTCTTTGTTTTTTTCTCCCTTTTCTTCTGAGCTGTGTGTCTTGGTGCTCCAGCCGGGTGTCAGCCCTCTGCCTCTGAGGTGGGAGAGCCAAGTTCAGGACATTGGTCTACCAGAGACCTCCCAGCACCACATAATATCAAACAGCGAAAGCTCTCCCAGAGATCTCTATCTCAATGCTAAGACCCAGCTCCACTCAACGAACAGCAAGCTACAGTGCTGGACACCCTATGTCAAACAACTATGAAGACAGGAGCACAACTCTCCCATTAGCAGAGAGGCTGCCTAAAATCATAAGGTCACAGACACCCCAAAACACACCACTGGACATGGTCCTTCCCACCAGAAGGACAAGATCTAGCCTCATCCACCAGAACACAGGCAACAGTCCCCTGCATCAGGAGGGCTACACAACCCACTGAACAAACCTTACCCACTGGGGGCAGACACCAAAAACAACAGGAACTATGAACCGGCAGCCTGCGAAAGAGAGACCCCAAACACAATAAGTTAAGCAAAATGAGAAGATAGAGAAACACACAGCAGATGAAGGAGCAAGATAAAAACCCACCAGACAAAACAAATGAAGAGGAAATAGGCAGTCTACCTGAAAAAGGAATTCAAAGTAATCATAGTTAAGATGATCCAAAATCTTGGAAATAGAATGGAGAAAATATATGAAATGTTTGACAAGGACCTAGAAGAACTAAACAGCAAACAAACAATCATGAACAACACAATAAATGAAATTTTAAATTCTCTAGAAGGAATCAATGGCAGAATAACTGAGGCAGAAGAAGCGATAAGTGACCTGAAAGATAAAATAATAGAAATAACTATCACAGAGCAGAATAAAGAAAAAAGAATGAAAAGAATTGAGGACAGTCTCAGAGACCCCTGGAGCATGATTAAACACACAAACATTCGAATTATAGGGGTGTCAGAAGAAGAAGAGGAAAAGAAAGAGACTGAGAAAATATTTGAAGAGATTATAGTTGAAAACTTCCCTAATATAAGAAAGGAAATAGTCAAGTCCCATGAACCTACAACCAAGATTACTGTACCCAGCAAGGATCTCATTCAGATTTGATGGAGAAATTAAAACCATTACAGAGAAGCAACAGCTAAGAGAATACAGCACCACCAAACCAGCTTTACAAAAAGTGCTAAAGGAACTTCTCCAGGCAAGAAACACAAAAGAGGGAAAAGACCTACAATAACAAACCCAAAATGATCAAGAAAATGGTAATAGGAATATACCTATCGATAACTACGTTAAATGTAAATGGATTAAATGCTCCAAGCAAAAGACATACACTGGCTGAATGCATACAAAAACAAGACCCATATATATGCTGTCTGCAAGAGACCCACTTCAGATCTAGGGACACATATAAACTGAAAGTGAGGGGATGGAAAAAGATATTCCGTGCAAATGGAAATCAAAATACAGCTGGAGGAGCAATTTACATATCAGACAAAATAGAAATTAAAATAAAGACTATTAAAAGAGACAAAGAAGGACACTACATAATGATCAAGTGATCAATCCAAGAAGAAGCTATAACAATTGCAAATATTTATGCACCCAACATAGGAGCACCTCAATACATAGGCAAATTCTAACATCCATAAAAGAGGAAATTGACAGTAACCCAACAATAGTAGGAGACTTTAACACCCCACTTTTACCAATGGACAGATCATCCAAAATGAAAATAAATAAGGAAACACATGTTTGAAATGACACATTAAACAAGATGGACTTAATTGATATTTATAGGACATTTCATCCAAAAACAACAGAATACACATTTTTCTCAAGTGCTCATGGAACATTCTCCAGGATAGATCATATCTTGGGTCACACATCAAGCCTTGGTAAATTTAAGAAAATTAAAGTTGTATCAAGTATCTTTTCTGGCCACAATGCTATGAGATTAGATATCAATTACAGGAAAAAATCTGTAAAAAATACAGACACATGAAGGCTAAATAATACACTGCTTAATAACGAAGAGATCAGTGAAGGAGTCAAAGAGGAAATCAAAACATACATAGAAACAAATGCAATGAAAACATGACAACCCAAATCCTACGGGATGCAGGAAAAGCAGTTCTAGGATGGAAGTTTATAGCAATACAATCCTACCTCAAGAAACAAGAAGCATCTCAAATAAACAACCTAACCTTACACATAAAGCAATTAGAGAAAGAAGAACAAGAAAACCCCAAAGTTAGCAGAAGGAAAGAAATCATAAAGATCAGAGCAGAAATAAACGAAAAAGAAATGAAGGATACAAGAGCAAAGATCAATAAAACTAAAAGCTGGTTCTTTGGGAAGATAAACAAAATTGATTAACCATTAACCAGTCTAATCAAGAAAAAAAGGGAGAAGACTCAAATCAATAGAATTAGAAATGAAAATGGAGAAGTAACAACAGACACTGCAGAAATACAAAGGATCATGAGAGATTACTACAAGCAACTATATGCCAATAAAATGGACAACCTTAAAAAAATGGACAAATTCTTAGAAAAGCACAACCTTTCGAGACAGAACCAGGAAGAAACAGAAAATATAAAGACACAAATCACAAGCACTGAAATTGAGACTGTGATTAAAAATCTTCCAACAAACAAAAGCCCAGGACCAGAAGGATTCACAGGTGAACTCTATCAAACATTTAGAGAAGAGCTAACAGCTATCCTTCTCAAACTCTTCCAAAATATAGCAGAGGGAAGAACACTCCCAAACTCATTCTGCGACACCACCATCACCTTGATACCAAAACCAGGTAACAGTGTCACAAAGAAAGAAAACTAATAGCGTTGATGAGGCCAATAGCATTGATGAACATAGATGCAAAAATTCTCAACAAGACACTAGCAAACAGAATCCGACAGTACTTTAAAAGAATCATACACCATGATCAAGTGGGGTTTATCCCACGAATGCAAGGTTTCTTCAATATACGCAAATCAATCAATATGATAAACCATATTAACAAATTGAAGGAGAAAAACCATATGATCATCTCAATAGATGTGGAAAAAGCTTTTGACAAAATTCAACACCCATTTATGATAAAAACCTTCCAGAAAGTAGGCATAGAGGGAACTTACCTCAACATAATAAAGGCCATATACGACAAATCCACACCCAATATCATTCTCAATGGTGAAAAACTGAAACCATTTCCTCTAAGATCAGGAACAAGACAAGGTTGTCCATTCTCACCACTATTATTCAACATAGTTTTGGGAGTTTTAGCCTCGGCAACCAGAGAAGAAAAAGAAATAAAAGGAATCCAAATTGGAAAAGAAGAAGTAAAGCTGTCACTGTTTGTAGATGACATGATACTATACATAAAGAATCCTAAAGATGCTACCAGAAAACTACTAAAGCTAATCAATGAATTTGGTAAAGTAGCAGGATACAAAATTAATGCACAAAAATCTCTTGCATTCCTGTACACTAATGATGAAAAATCTGAAAGTGAAATTAAGAAACTCTCCCATTTACCATTACAACAATAACAATAAAATACCTAGGAATAAACCTACCTAAGGAGACAAAAGACCTGTATGCAGAAAACTATAACACACTGATGAAAGAAATTAAAGATGATACAAAGAGATGGAGATATATACCATGTTCTTGGATTGAAAGAATCAACACTGTGAAAATGACTATATTACCCAAAGCAATCTACAGATTCAATGCAATCCCTATCAAACTACCAATGGCATTTTTCACAGAACTAGAGCAAAAAATTTCACAATTTGTATGGAAACACAAAAGACCCCATATAGCCAAAGGAATCTTGAGAAAGAAATATGGAGCTGGAGGAATCAGGTTCTGTGACTTCAGACTATACTACAAAGCTACAGTAGTCAAGACAGTATGGTACTGACATAAAAACAGAAATATAGGTAAATGGAACAGGATAGAAAGCCCAGAGATTAACTCATGCACATATGGTAACCTTATTTTTGTTAAAGGAGGCAAGAATATACAGTGGAGAAAAGACAGCCGCTTCAATAAGTCGTGCTGGGAAAAGTGGACAGCTGCACGTAAAAGAATGAAATTAGAATACTCCCTAGCACCATACACAAAAATAAACTTAAAATGTATTAAAGATCTAAATGTAAGGCCAGACACTCTAATACTCTTAGAGGAAAACATAGGCAGACCACTCTATGACATAAATCATAGCAAGATCCTTTTTGACCCACCTCCTAGAGAAATGGAAATAAGAAGAAAAATAAACAAATGGGACTGAATGAAACTTAAAAGCTTTTACACAGCAAAGGAAAACTTAAACAAGATGAAAAGACAACCCTCAGAATGGGAGAAAATATTTGCAAATGAAGCAACTGACAAAGGATTAATTTCCAAAATATACAAGCAGCTCATGTAGTGCAATATCAAAAAAAACAAACAACCCAATCCAAAAATGGGCAGAAGACCTAAATAGACAAAGAAGATATACAGATTGCCAACAAACACATGAAAGGATGTCCAACATCACTAATCATCAGAGAAATGCAAATCAAAACTACAATGCAGTATCACCTCAAACTGGTCAGAATGGCCATCATCAAAAAATCTACAAGCAGTAAATGCTAGATAGGGTGTGGGGAAAAGGGAACCCTCTTGTACTGTTGGTGGGAATGTAAATTGATACAGCCACTATGGAGAATTGTATGTAGGTTCCTTAAAAATCTAAAAATAGAACTACCATATGATCCAGCAATCCCACTACTGGGCATATACCCTGAGAAAGCCATAATTCAAAAAGAGACATGTACCACAATGTTCATTGCAGCACTATTTACAATCGCCAGGACATGGAAGCAACCTAAGTGTCCATCAACAGATGAATGGATAAAGAAGATGTGGCACATATATACAATGGAATATTACTCAGCCATAAAAAAAACGAAATTGAGTTATTTGTAGTGAGGTGGGGGGACCTAGAGTCTGTCATACAGAGTGAAGTAAGTCAGAAAGTGAAAAACAAATACCGTATGCTAACACATATATATGGAATCTAAGAAAAAAAAGATAAATGCTTCTGAAGAGCCTAGGGGCACAACAGGAATAAAGACGCAGATGTTGAAAATGGACTTGAGTACACCGGGAGGGGGAAGGGTAAGCTGGGACAAAGTGAGAGAGTGGCATGGGCATACATACACTACCAAATGTAAAATTAATAACTGGTGGGAAGCAGCTACATAGCACAGGGAGATCAGCTCAGTGCTTTGTGACCACCTAGAGTGGTGGGATAGGGAGGGTGGGAGGGAGATGCAAGAGCGAGGATATATGGGGATATATGTATATGTATAGCTGATTCACTTTGTTTTAAAGCAGAAGCTAGCACAACATTGTAAAGCAATTTTACTCCATAAAGATGTTAAAAAAACAAAACAAAAACAAAAAAAGCCTGTCTACTCTCTGATTATGTCTGAACCTAACACTTTACATATGTAATCCTCTGCTGTGGCTAAATGCATTAAAAAGTTGAGAAAACTGGTTTGCTTAAATAGAGGACAAAATAAGCACACAGAAAATGAGATCTATGTGGCCATGTGACAATTGAAGGAAACAGTATGGAAATAAGAATTTTGATTTTGAATGGCTTTCAGAAAAATAAGCAGTATTTCCATTAACTGATATGCAGATCCTTTCCTTGGATTCTGAGAGATATTTCAGCTTGGTATTAATAAATGAACTTAACAGGAAAAATAAAACCAAACCCTAGCTTAATATTTTTACTTGTGCCCTAAAAAGCAAAACAAAAATAAACTCTTAGTAAAATACTAACCTATCTCAGTAGCAAAGCAACTTTTTTGATCTCCTATAGAAAATGCCTACATAAGAAATATTTATACTCAAAGTCCATATAACTTAACTATCAGGTAAGAAAACCTACTTGTGATTAGGACACTTCTTGCATGGAATTAGAAAAAGACAAAGAGACCACTCATCTCATACATTCTTTACCTCCAGAGATATGATTCTAAGAACCACCTGATACAGGGCAAAAGGTGGGGGGGGTGGTTACTGGTGGAATGAACCCTAGTCCTGCCACTACTTGCCTTGGGTAAAATGAGCAAAGGCTCATGTAATTCTATTACTAATTCTTAGGAGGAATAAATGAGAGAATGCACATGAACACACTTTTCAAAGTGTAAAAAAATAGTAAAAGTTCAGTATTTAATTAGTTTTTATTATACTACGTACTAAAATTTTTCCCCTAAAATGTTTGGGACACTGACAGCTTGCCTCTGAGACTTCCTTTATGTAGGCTTCCCCAAAGTATCTATTTTTACTTCAAAAAGGCTAATAGAGTCTGAAATGTAGACAGATAATCTTCACCTATGAGCTGTTTTGCCTGCCTCATGTATCTTTGCAAATTCGTGTATGGCAGAGTATGTGTTGCATTTGAACTCTAAGCTTCAAAGAAAAGTCTGTTTCTCTCATCCACATGCTCCTCGGATAACTTCAGAATCTCTCTTGTGCTTTTATTGCTAAGACTTGCTAACAGAGAGTTAAAAAGAGGAGGAGGCTCAGGTGTATGGAGGTGATCACGGTAGTTCACAATTTAGACTTCATTTTTGCAATATTTTCTTTTTACCTTAAAACTTGAAAGCCTTTGGATTGTAACCTTTTAATGACAAGGATTGTTTCCTTTATGTCTTCATCCCTCACAACATCTAATGCAGCATTTTTCACAGTTTACACACCAAATCAATGCTTCCTATATAAATAAATGTAAAAAGGCCAGAGTCAAATTCCTTTTGAGGTTTTGTAATAAACCGCAGCTTCGAGGTAGGTAAGAGTTTCAAAAGAATAAAATTATTTATTTATAGATTTATACTTAGATGAAACTAATTGTGAGGAGAATATTATTTATGAGGATGAAGTGACTAAGTTGGACGAGTATCTTGAATGCTTCCACATTCATGAGTATTTTTCCTTTATAAAGTATTGTTACTGATTATAATATAGCAACAATTTAAATAGCATATATTATGTGTATTCTTCAAAGTGTTTCGTATCTTTTTAACATCAATGTATTTTGGATTTGTATTGTGAGTGTTTTTTTCTGTGAGAAAATTATTAAAAGCAAATAGCACTTTTAGAACTACCTCAGAGGTTTCACTTTCAGTAGGGTAGCACACAAGATGCTCCAAAGGACCCTTGTGCTATAAAACAAATAGATCCTCTACAATACAAATTTTTAACTGATTTGCTGAGTTTCTAGGAAGGATGATATCTCTAAAGACCATGGGGTGAGGAAGTGCTGAGGAGTGGGAAGCTACTGGCTAAAACCTGGGCATGCAGTAATAATAAACTACAAAACGTGGAACTGAATGAAGAGTAAATCACACTACGAGCTTTGTAGTTTGGAAATGAGCCATGGTCAGCAGTTGGTAAACTTTGACTAAGACTTCTGGATTAAAATGAATATTGCCCCTAGTTCTTGACTGAAACATATACAAATTACTCTTGAAAAAAAAGCAACCTTGATTTAGATTTTCCATTGAATATGATTAACAAAATCAGGGATCATAATCAAAGATCAAAAACTCTAATCAAAATCTCAATATTTTTTAATATTGAACTTTACAAACTGATTGCACAATTTATATGTAAGAATGAATACAATTCTAAAAAGGCAACTAAAAGTCGGAAGATTTGTCCTGCTGGATGCCAAGACTATTATATACAGCTCTATTGTCGCAGACTTGGACAGATTGATTAATGGAACAGAATCTAGAGCTGTGACGTAAAAATCCACTTATGTTTGAAAATTTGTTAAATAACAGAGGCAGAAAGCACCTCAGTGGTAAAAAGATACACTTTCCAGACAATAGTATGTGATGATTAGTTATCTATATTTTTTTTAAAAAGAGATTGACTCCTTCTTCACACAATAAATGAACAATCAAGCAATATCAATGTCAGATGAATTAAAGAGTTTAAAATAAAAATAAAAACGTGTAAAAATTTAGAACAGTATTGTGGGAAATATTTTTAAGACTTCAGAGTAATACACAAGTATATGTTAAATAAGGCATTGAAAGTACAAAGCATTGTAGAAAAGATTGGTAAGTTTAACTACATCAAAAATAATATTTTATCACAAGAAATTTTCAGTAAAGAAAGTAAAACCACAAGCCAGAAATTGGGAAAATATATTTGTAATATATATACCAAGAAAGACTTTGTGTTCAGATCTTATTAAAATTATGAATTCATGAGAAAAAGAAAAACAACCCAGTAGAAAACTGGACCAAAATATG
Organism: Neophocaena asiaeorientalis asiaeorientalis; assembly: GCF_003031525.2. Lineage (NCBI taxonomy): Eukaryota > Metazoa > Chordata > Mammalia > Artiodactyla > Phocoenidae > Neophocaena > Neophocaena asiaeorientalis. Next base: position 1,340,356 of record NW_020172316.1, on the reverse strand, counting down.
GTGGAAATTTACAAAGAAGAAACACTAAAGACACATAAATATATTACAAATTGGTCAAAAATGAGCAATAATTTTGTACCCACCAAATTGGAAAAAATAAAATTTGATGATCTCAGGTGATAATGATGTGTGTCAATGGAAAATCTTACACATCATTTGTGAAAGTATGAATTGATCTGGCAACTCAGGAAAACAATCTTACAAATTTATATATTAACATACTGAAACAAAACAAAAGCCTCTTAATAAAATAGCTATGAACAACAAAATTTGAAAATAAATTGTGATGTATTCACACAATGCAAAATTATTCTGTAGTTCAAATAAACTAACTTTAGGTAAATATAACATGAAAGAATCTTAGAAATGTAATATTGATTGAACAAAAAGTTGTGAAAGCCTGCACACTTTTTATTTTGACCAGAAAAAAAAATGTAATGCTATTGTTTTTAAGTTTATAAACATGTGATCTATCCCTCTTTGGGAAATGGAAAATGGTGAATATGAAACTCAAGATGGTGGTTACTTCAAGGAGTGAAGTAGGGTGATGTGATACCAAAGGATCACATGAGTATATGAAATGTGTTCTAATACTTAAACTGGAGAATGGGGTCAGTGTTATTCAGTTTAATATAATGCTTCATACAATTGCACATATAAAATACTATGGACTGAATCATTAAACAAAGAAATATCATAGTCAAACAAATATGTTCTCAAAGTCTCAAACTATTCCATCATAGTTATAGAAGCTGTCTTAATTGCAGTGAAGTAGTAATTCAATATTAAATGGAGAATTATAATTGAAGTTATTATTAGCTTTTCCATGTGCCATTCAAATATTTCACCATTTTTTTAAGAAAGCACATCTTCCCTGTTTATCAGGATCATCTTGCTTGTTAAACTTCAACGAATATGGGAAAATAAAGTTTTCCAGGAAAAGATAAAAAAGGTAGAGATACATTTCCATTGTTCTTTCTCTCATTATCATTTGACCACATGAGCCCTCAATATTAATGTAAGAAGTGCACAATTTTTTATCATATTTATGTTTTTATAGAATTCTTTATTCAAAAGCCCAGAGAAGCACAGGATTTTATTAACATGCATGAAATCTAATTATATGTAGATAAGTGACAGTTTAAATGCAAATCATTATTTTAACCTACATAAACATACAAAATAATAGTTAATTTATTATTTTAAAAACAGAATTAGTTTTTCATAACAGAAAATACAGTATTTTAAGGATAACTATACATCCCAATATCCTACAACAGTCTCACTTTATATCCATCATCCTGGTTTAATTATTAATAGAGTCCTTATTTAATAAATAACATGGTTGCAATAGATATGTTTATTAAAAAAAACAACATTTTTCGCTACATTTTAGAAAGATGAAAGTTTAAAGGAAATGGCATAGTAAGCTTGATCCTTCATTTAAGTTATATATTTACCCAAACTTAGAAATGTCAAAGGGAACTTTTTAAAAAGTCTAAAAAAATCACATACCTATATACATTTTTTGCTTGAGGAAACTATGTAAACGTACATTTCATTGTGTAGCAAATGCACTTAGGAGTCAAGAGACCAGGCAGGCTCTATCACAAACTTCTTTTAAGGGCAAAGCTTTTTATCTTCGCCTTCCCAGAGCTCTATTTCCGCATCTATATACAGAGAGTTTAGACCAGATGACTTCATTGGCCTATCTGGGTCTAAATTTTAAGGATTCTATATCATCAAGTATAACACAAGTTAAAGCTTATGTGTTCGTCATAAATAGTCATACGTACTTCATTCTCAATTCCACATTTTCTAAGTGATTCTCATGTAAAAAGAGTATTAGAATATTTTCCAGTGAAGTTGTCATTCTGAATTCTAGTCATTGAGATTTTTTTAAGTGGGAAACGCACTATCAGGAAAAAGAAAAGATTTTCCTGTAAACACTTTTACCTGTACATCTGCCCTGAACCAAAGCCACAACATGTCTGTCTTCTCACCTGGTAGCCTATGGGCAATTCAGAGTTATTTTCACTGTAAGAGATTTGTCATGCTGATACTATGAAAAGATAGAAAAGGGAATGATTGCCTTATTGTTGCTGCCCCTCAAACATTTTGTTTTTTACCTTAACAGTTTTAGTGTGGCTGAAATATCTCCCAAAAGGCACTGAAGTGACCTTAACCCAGCAAGTCAAGATTCTGTGCTTTATGGCATGCTGTTTTGTTCTGCTCCAGAGGAAGTCACTGTCAGGCCAGATTGTTGGAATTTGCTGTCCTGCAGGGACTTGTAGTGCTATAGAAATGGAGCAGCTTTATTCTCAAATTTGAACATTTCCTAATCATTTAAGCTTCTGTTCAGTAAAGTGATACTTGAGAAAGAAATCACTTCTTGATATTTGGGTGTAAATTTTCATCTGCAAAATAATATTTAAAGGTTAATAAGAAAATATGAGAGACAGGTAAAGCAATTAATGATTCAGTCCATTTCAAACATCTTTCCTGGGATTTTTCCTGGGCTGTTTATTCATCTAACTGTACTGTTTTGTTGTGTGTGTGTGTTTTTTTTTAACCATTTGGAGGATCAGAACAAGGGGAAAACTTAAAAATTTCCTCCTATAGAGCATCCCCACTGCCCCAAATGACGGCTCCAAGAGAAGCACACACATATGTCTTCATCTTCAATGAACTGTACTGCTTTGACATTTCATATTCAAACCATGATTTCAATAGAATTAAACTGAAGGTTTTGTCCATTCTGAGTCTGAGCCAGACTGGATAAAATATTTATTTCTAGTATCTGAACTCATGTCATTGTCTTAAGCTTTCCCCAGTGGAGTTGAAGTCTCCTTCCCTCCCACCTTCCAACATCTGTTAGGTTGATGGCTGTCTATTGAGTGAAAAATACTACAACTTTAAGCAAAGGGTTTTATTACATGTTATCTACATATAATTATGCCAAAAAAAATTTAAAAAATAAGATACAGTAGAGAAATGCACCTAATATGAGAGAAAGCTTTTGTATTTATGTATATTTTAGAATAGGAGGACCTTCAAGATGGCAGAGGAGTAAGACGTGGAGATCACCTTCTTACCCACAAATACATCAAAAACACATCTACATGTGGAACAACTCTTACAGAACACCTACTGACTGCTTACAGAAGATTTCCCAAAGGGCAAGAAACTCCCCACGTACCTGGCCATGTGGCTGACAGGGTCCTGGTGCTCCAGCCAGGTGTCAGGCCTGAGCCTCTGAGGTGGGAGAGCCGAGTTCAAGACAATGGACCACCAGAGACCTCCCGGCCATATGTAATTTCAATCGGTGAGAGCTCTCCCAGAGATCTACATCTAAATGCTAAGACCCAGCTCCACTTAATGACCAGCAAGCTCCAGTGCTGGGCACCCCATGCCAAACAACTAGAAACACAGGAACACAACCTCACTGATTAGCAAAGACTCTGCCTAAAATCATAATTAGTTCATAGACACCCCAAAACACACCAGTGGATGCAGTCAGGCCCACCAGAAAGACAGCATCCAGCCTCACACACCAGAACACAGGCACCAGTCCCCTGCACCAGGAGGCCTACACAGCCCACTGAACCAACCTTACCCACTGGGGGCAGACATCAAAAACCGGCAGCCTGTGAAAAGGAGACCCTAAACACAGTAAGTTAAGCAAAATGAGAAGACAAAGAAGCACACAGCAGTTGAAAGAGCAAGGTAAAAACCCACCAGACCTAACAAATGTAGAGGAAATAGGCAGTCTACCTGAAAAAGAAATCAGAATAATTATAGTAAAGATGATCCAAAATCTTGGAAATAGAATGCAGAAAATACAAGAAATGTTTAACAAGGACCTAGAAGAACTAAAGAGTAAACAAACAATCATGAACACAATAAATGAAATTAAAAACTCTCTAGAAGGGACCAATAGCAGAATAACTGAGGCAGAAGAACGGATAAATGACCTGAAAGATAAAATAGTGGAAATAACTACTGCAGAGCAGAATTAAGAAAAAAGAAAAGAATTGAGGACAGTCTCAGAGACCTCAGCAACTGACAAAGGATTAATCTCCAAAATATACAAGCAGCTCATGCAGTGCAATATCAAAAAAACAAGCAACCCAATCCAAAAACGGGCAGAAGACCTAAATAGACAAAGAAGATATACAGATTGCCAACAAACACATGAAAGGATGCTCAACATCACCAATCATTAGAGAAATGCAAACCAAAACTACAATGTGGTAACACCTCAAACTGGTCAGAATGGTCATCATCAAAAAATCTACAAACAATAAATGCTAGAGGGGGTGTGGAGTAAAGGGAACACTCTTGCACTGTTGGTGGGAATGTAAATTGATAACAGCCACTGGGGAGAACAGTATGTAGGTTCCTTAAAAAACTAAAAATAGAACTACCATACGACCCAGCAGTCCCACTACTTGGCATATTCCCTGAGAAAACCATAATTCAAAAAGAGTGATGTACCACAATATTCATTGCAGCTCTATTTACAATAGCCAGGACTTGGAAGCAGTGTCCACTGACAGATGAATGGTTAAAGAAGCTGTGGCACATACATACAATGGAATATTACTGAGCCATAAAAAGAAACGAAATTGAGTTATTTGTCATGTGGTGAATGGACCTAGAGTCTATCATACAGAGTGAAGTAAGTCAGAAAGAGAAAAACAAATACCATATGCTAATACATATGTATGGAATCTAAAAAAAAAAAGAAAAAAGGTTCAGAAGAACCTAGGGGTAGGACAGGAGTAAAGATGCAGACATAGAGAATGGACTTGAGGACACTGGGAGGGGAAAGGGTAACTGGGATGAAGTGGGAGAGTGGCATTGACATATATACACTAGCAAATGTAAAATAGATAGCTAGTGGGAAGCAGCTGCATAGCACAGGGAGATCAGCTGGGTGCTTTGTGACCACCTAGAGGGGTGGGATAGGGAGGGTGGGAGGGAGATGCAAGAGGGAGGGGATATGGGTATATATATATATATATATACATATAGTTGCTCCCAAAGTACACCTCCTCAATTTGG
>NW_020172316.1:1310007-1335037 GCF_003031525.2 Neophocaena asiaeorientalis asiaeorientalis | reverse complement strand
TGGGACAAAGCGAGAGAGTGGCATGGACATATATACACTACTAAACGTAAAATAGAGAGCTAGTGGGAAGCAGCTGCAGAGCACAGGGAGATCAGCTGGGTGCTTTGTGACCACCTAGAGGGGTGGGATAGGGAGGGTGGGAGGGAGATGCAAGAGGGAGGGGATATGGGTATATATATATATATATATACATATAGTTGATTCACTTTTTTATGCAGCAGAAACCAGCACAACATTGTAATTCACTTATACTCCAATAAAGATGTTAAAAAAAGAATTAAATGGACTATTACATTTAGAAGTTACTAGTTAGTACCTTAAACATAAGTCAATTTCAATAATCTGGATAATTTGTATAAGAACAAATTATTTCTATAGTTGCACAAATAGACAATAATGTCTTGTGGATAACTCAAAACAGCGAATAAGATGAGAGAGGCAAAAAATGTATATATATACATATATATTTATATATATATGATTATTATATATATATATTTCAATTCCTCTGCATTCTGCTCTTTTCCAGGAATATAAATATTTGCTGTCTTGTTTATTTGATGTTGGTATCCCTATAAGTAATTAAATCTCCAAGAGCAGCTTTGACAAAGAATTCTGGCAATATTTAATTCACTGAATTTTTGTAAGATTGGTTTCTTTATTATGCTCACACCTTCTGATAGCAGAACATGGTGATGTTTGCAACCTCACCTCTAAGAAATATTGCCTTTTTTGAAATAAATGGCTCTTCCTTTTAATGCATATTTGGATCATCTCTGCTTTTTCAAGTTGCCAAAATTATGACACTTTTTTTAAAAATATGGACTTTGGAGAAGTCATAACATTTGCTAACACAAGTTATTGTGTAACCTGGTATCATCAGTTCTTCATATGCTGAAATTCTATTGTGTTACTGTGATCATTATGCTGTGGACAGAGAACTTCTGAGATGTCATGCACGATTATCACAATATTGTTATGTAAACCTTACAGTGACACTGATAGAAATGTTTATTCTAAGAAAGGCAAGAAACGGGCTTAAAATAATATAGATTTTCCATGCTTGTATCTCAGAATGCTAGCAACTTTCAAATGACTATGACTTGCAAATAGTAGTCTCTTTTCATATTCTATAAAACAGGGTTCTAGGCATTTTCTCGCCATTTTATCCTAAGCATTTAAGTAGAGCTTTTCCTCTTAAAACACACGAAGCTAATCATTGGGTGTTTTAACACTTTGTATTTTCCAATATTCCTCCTTCTAATTTCAATATTATCTAATCTACTTGAAAATAGCACTTTTCCCTAATGATGATATTCTGTCCCTAGTGGGAGAGAATGAATTTTTTTAACACCTCCTTGTTCTGTGCTATGTGTGTCACTATGGCTTTGCCTTGGTTTCTCTGAGTGTAATCAGTAGTATTCAAAATCTTTTTCCTAGGATGTAAAAGATTGCCTAAGGACAATTTAAAAATAGTTGATGCTATGTAAATATAGTTCTGCATAGAATGTACCTTGGAATATATCCAGATACCATTATTTAACATTACATTATGATAATTAGTACATAAAAGTAATGCTGAAATTTGCTCTAAATAAAGCAGAATTTCAAATAAAACTATTCATGGATATCTCCCCAACCTCTCCCCTATATCCTACCTCTCATCTCCATCTCCTGCCCAATTGTTGAATAGCAGTTGCATAATTTCTTATGCAGAACCCATTTTTAAGATACGGTCTGCTATGCTCCTAGCCCCACTACAACAACCTGCTCTTTCAATTCTTTTGTTCAACTTTTATGTTTGTTGATTCTCTGCTTTTCTGTTGGTTGATGTGTATTCTGAGCATAAGTTCAGAATTACCTATATCCAAAATGAGGTACACAAATTTTCAAGAGGTTAACTTTAACGTGTGCTGTGTTGCTTTAAAGTTTAACAGCACTGTGTCAGAATCATGGGGTCCAGAACTTCTGAAAGGTTCTAATAGCTGCCTTACAAAAAGAGAGCAATACCATATATACATATATAAACATTTTGAGATATGGAAAAAATTCCCACATTTGTTTACCCTAGTAACAAAATGATTTTTTCCTAACTTTCTTCATGTGTATGCATATTTTTAGATAGATACAATTTTGTATTCTACATCATTTGTATCTTTATATTAATGATACTGTGTATTAAAGTATATGTATTCTGATATGCATATATATTTTTACATTTAAGTACAGATATATATCAATGTATACTAAAGGTGCACACACACAAATACATATATGTTTATGTATGTTTTGTTTTTTTGTTTTGATGGGCAAACCATTGTCACTATTATTTAATATTGCTTCATATTCAGTTTCATGCCTAACTAAGTACATTGTACCCAATATGCAGTATAATGTATATAAAATACATTTAATTCAAAAATCTGTAAAAATAAATATATTAATCCAAAAATTATTTTCTTCATACAGATTTTACTCTTTAGGAAACGTTGATGTGGTATGGTACAGTACCCCCTCAACTTTACTCCTGTTCAAAATTTACCTCAGTGTATTTGTAGCAATTTGGAAGATTCTGCCTAGGTACTCAGTCAGAGACAACTTGCTTATCTTCGTAGGATAAACAGGGATACTAATGGGGAAACATTTGACACCTCTTATTGATATTCCCCAAGGCAACCAAAGGTAAAGTTCAAATCATCAGCACGATGTTTTCCAACCAGGGAAGCATGATTCATGTCACAAAATCTGTTAACAAAATCCTCTGCACAATATGAAAAACTGCTTTTCTCAGCAGATCAGTGTGTTTTTTAATATAAAAATATGTCACCGTTGTCTTACATCAACAAAGATGTGTGCTAAAAGCTTAAGTGACGTGTCTGATAAAAGAAGATATGCTACATATTAACCCCAATTTTATTTTCACCCCAAATATTTCTGTGGGCTACAGAAGCTCTTTTGCCTTTGAATCTGTAAGAAACCTTATTATTAGTGTTGCAATGCAAGTGTGATTCACATAAGGGGAAAGATAAAGAAAAAAATATGGCAGTTTGTCAAAAAGTCAGGACAAAATATTTTAAAGAAAATACCACACTGCATTTATTTAGCTTATCGTTGGTCACAATGATTTTAGAGAGTTAAGACAAAGAAATATAGCAAACAAAATTACAAAAATTTTATTTTGGAAGTGTCATACATAAATTAACATATGCATGTATATGTGTATATAGATATGGATATCTGTTACCTTCTTTTCCTCAAAAAGTAAAATCATGACCATCATAAAATATAACATGATATGTTTAAACATTTTATTCAGCTAATTAATTAAGAAAGCAATAAGAAACTAAGATTGGTTCAAAGGATAACTTAAAGAAAAACTATATAGTTTTTCTATATAGTTGAATGCTATATAGTTAGTCAGGAATGCTGATATTAATATTTTAATACATCTAAACTGGTTTATACCCTGTAGGACAATAAAATGTAATATTTTGGGTTATATTTTTTAAAGGACAAAAATTGTATCTCTACTGGATAAAATATATTTTCATTTCAGTGGACAATAATAATTGACATTACTCTCCATTTTCTACAGCTTAATTTCCTGAGCTCTAAAATAGCCTTATCAATTGAAACAAAAACATAGATGACCACCCTTGTAGATACATCAGATTATCCCTGGAAGGTTTCCTAGATAATGGCCAGCACTTAACTAAAAATACTGTACACTCTTTTGACTATTTCCCAGTTTTGAAAATTATAACTTTGAGTGCAACAGTGACATTAACACCCACATTATAGGCTTTTCAAGTAATTGAAGAAAAAATTTACTATGAGTTTTTAAAATGTTCCTCACTCATGTTATGTGTCTCAGATCGGTAACATATCACAAAGCTCCAGTGTAGTGAAAACTGTGCTGTAATTCAGGAAACTTCTTTTTGAAATTGAGCTTTTATAATAATTTTACACTGTGACAACTGTTAAGGGAATTGTCTTCTCTTTTTCTTTCATGTAAGAACAATAATATTAAGACTGTCATTGGGGAAGAAGAGAGAAGGAAATATAATTTATATAGGATTTCATTTAATTGATTGCTCTAAATACAATGCATGTATCTAATAAATTTATTGTAATTATATTGATTATATGCATTTCCTGAAATTATAAAAGTAACTGGCAGGGGGAAAAAAGGAACTATGCAATGATTTAATCATAAATGGATCAGATTGTAAGTATACATACACATGAGGAACTAATCTAGGTGAATATCAATAGTGAAAAAAAAAGATTTTTCTTTCACAGAACTTAATTTTGGTGAATCAGTAAACAGACTCAAAACTCAATAATTAAGTTTAGATGTTTACATCTTGGAAGAAATATAAAAAGAAGTTAAATGAGAAACAGCTGTTATTTTAGATAAGAAAATGAGTAAAGGCCTCTCTGAGGAGGTGACAGTTAAGCAGAAATTTAAATTGAGTGAACAGGTAATAGAGATATCTGTGGGAATACTAACCAAAATACACTGGGGCAGGATTGTGTTTGGATTCTTTCAAGAAAATAGGAAGATATGTGACTGGCAAAAGTGTAAGCTAAGGAAATCTATAGGAGATGAATTTGGAAAAGATACTTAGGGCCAGATTAGGTAAATTTTGGTAGGCCACTTGCAGCTACATGGATGGACCTAGAGATTGCCATACTGAGTGAAGTAAGTCAGACAGAGAAAGACAAATATCATATGATATCACTTCTATGTGGAATCTAAAAAAAAATGATACAAATGAACTTACAAAACAGAAATGGAGTCACAAATGTAGAAAACAAATATACGGTTACCAAGGGGGGAAAGGGGAGGATAAATTAGGAGATTGGGATTGACATATACACACTACTATATATGTAAAACAAATAACTAATAAGAACCTACTGTATAGCACGGGGAACTCTACTCAATACTCCACAAATGACCTATATGGGAAAAGAGTTTTAAAAAGAGTGGATATGTATAAATGATCACTTTGCTGTACAGCAGAAACTAACACAACATTGTGAATCAGCTATACTCCAATAAAAAAATCAATTTAAAAAAAAGAAAAAAATTTTGGTAGGCCATAGTGCAGATTATGAGATTTATTCTAAATGCTGTAGAATGATGAAAAGTTTTCCATCTGGAAAGTCAGATCATGTGATTTGCTTTTTAAAAAAAAAATGGTAGAAAGGAAACCAGTGGGAGGCTAATGCTGCAATTCAGTGTACAGATAACAGTTGCTTGAGTTAGGGTATAATGGTACTCACGGTGAGAAGTGGTCAGAATCTGAATATTTGAATGGCATGGAAGTGCCAGGAGATATGTTGATGGATTAGATTTTGGGTGTAAAAGAAAGAAAGAGTTCAAGAAAGGCTTAAGATTCTTGTGAGAGCATTGAAGTGAATGGTGCTAAAGAAACCTGACCAAAAAAAATGTGTGTGGGGTTAGAGTCAGGCATTCCATTGTGGACAGGTTAGGTTTGAGATGCCTACTAAGCATCTAAATCGGGATGATGATTATGTAGTTAGACATAGTAACCTGGAGTTTAAAACCATAAAACTGATGGTGATGTAGGGAGATGTGGTGAGAGGAGTGAGCCCTTAGTACAAATTTAGAAGTTGAGAAAATGAAGAGGACCTTGCTCTGGGGCTTGAACAAATGTGGCAGTGAGGCCAAAAGAAAATAAGACAGTCAAGGAGTAGGGATGAACAATTGAATCAAAGAGAGATGATTACTTGATTTTGGATTTGGAAACGTGGAAAATTTGACAAGAGACATTTTGTAGAATGGTTGAAGACAAATACCTGACTACAGTAGGTTTAAGTAGGAATATATAAAAGAAAGTAAGTTCAGTTAATGCTGTTCAGAAGGAAATGCTTCTTAGAACTGAATGACATGCAGAATATATTAGCAGTAAAGAGAGAGAATGAAAGCACAAAGAGATTTTAGAAGTTTCAGTGCAGTTTTAGACTTCACTAGCCTTGGATAGAGTAAAATAAGCCATATTTTGAGTCCTCGTATGTCTATCTGACACATAATTGCTGATGTCTATAAGTCATTCTCCTGTGTAGGAGACCTTCTATTGTTATTTTTTTTTCTTGGACTCTATTTTCAGGTAAGGGGTCCATTTTCTTTTTCTAATTTCAAGGCATTTTCCCATGTTCTTTGTATCTAGAATCTAGGGTACTGAAACTATATGGTTGGAAATTTTCTTCTTAGTTATTAGTTCTATTCAGATTCTACATATACTTAACAACCTGCAAAGGTATAACTAAGATTAACAATATACATTGATATGCAGAGTAGTATCCTTTTAGTTGTCTAGAAGCTCACTAATTCAAAATTATAAATTGTATGACCTTGACAAAACACATGGCACATTGCAGTGTTTTTCTTAAAACAAAAAATGACTTGAAATCGATACATCTAGGAAAACTCCAACTGCTAACATAAAAAATTTGCTGAAATTCTGGACATAACAGAAAGAAAGAGAAAAAACAAACACAATATTTGACAGATTACTCGTGAACTCTCGGCAGGTCATCTTTCTCTGAAGGTACTTCTTTACTTCTTTTCATCAGTTTATTTCATAATCCTTAGTTTTGGACATCAAAGCAATATTTTTACACAAATTTTGTTTTTTAATAGGATTCTATTGCAAAGAATATTGACATTTGACATGTAAGGGCATTTTCTTTCAAATTTCCATCACATTACAATTAGTGGAGCCAAGCCACATGGTTGTCAGTAGCCAGAGTCAGAGAAAGACAAGGTTAATGTACAGTTCTTTGTTGATTGAAAAGCTGTATGATCTGAATGAAAGAGGATGCAAAATGATGGAAGAGGAAAGATGCCATAAGAATTTTTTTCTCCACCTTCTGCTTCTCATATTGTTTCTTTGAAAACAAACAAACCTGGAATTCTTGTCTCATATATTTGCCTGCAATTATAAGGGGACTTTGATTCTACCTGGTTATATTTCTGATTATATTTAATTCACTATAGCCTGTATTGTAATCAATAATGATGGTTTCATTGTTTCTTTTTAGAGTAAAAATGACCAACAGGAAGGCTACAGACAAACCTATTGAGTTAAAACAACTAGCATATTATTTTTCATTTTGATAGAATAAATATAATTTTTAAGACTATTTTCATTAGAGCAGTTTTAGGTTTACAATAAAACTGAGAGGAAGGTACAGAGATTTCTCAGGTATTGCTGCCCACACACATGCATAGCCTTCCCTATATCAACATTACTCACAATGGTACATTTTCTACCAAGGATTGATACATCGTAATCACCCAAAGTCCATAATTTATACATTAGGGTTTACTATTGGTGTTATGCATTCTATGGGTTTGGATAAAAGTGTAATGACACATATTCATCCTTATAATATCATATAGAATATTTTCACTGCCTTAAAATTTCTCTTTGCTCTGCCTATTCTTCTCTCACCCCATTCCTAGCAACCACTTATCTTTTTACTGTCTCAATAATTTTGCTTTTTCCAGAATGTCATATAGTTTAAATCATACATTATGAAGCCTTCTCAGATTGGCTGCTTTTACTTGGTAATGTGCATTTATGATTCCTCCATGTCTTTTCATGGCTTGATAGCTCATTTCTTTTCAGCATTGAATAATATTCCATTGTATGGATGTATTACAGCTTATTTATCCATTCACTCACTGAAAGACATCTTGGTTATTTCCAAGTTTCAGCAATTATGATAAAGCAGCTATAAACATGTGTAGGCACATTTTTGTGTGGATATAAGTTTTCATCTCCTTTGAGTAAATAATACAGAGTGTGATTGCTGGATCGTATGGTAAGAATATGTTTAGTTTTGTAGGAAACTAGCAAAGTGTCTTCCAAAGTGGCTGTACCATTTTGCATTCCCACCAGCAATGAATGAGAGTTCCTGTTGCTCCACATCCTCACCACCTTTTGGAGTTGTCAGTGTTTTGGGTTTTGGCCATTCTAATAGTTATGTAGTGGTATCTCATCTTAGTTTGTATTCCCATGATGACATATGATGTAGAGCATCTTTTCATATGCTTATCTGACATCTATATACCTTTGGTGGGGTGTCTGTTAAACTCTTCAGTTGATTGGTTGTATTCATATTGTTGAGTTTTAAGAATTCTTTGTGTATGTTGGATAACAGTCCTTTATAAGATGTGTCTTTTGCAAATCTTTCCTCCCAGTATGTGATTTGCTTTCTAATACTCTTGATATAGTCTTTTTGCAGAGCAAAAATTTTCATTTTAATAAAGTTCAGCTTATCAATTATTTCTTTCATAGATCGTGTCTTTGATGTTGTATCTAAAAAGGCATTACCAGGGCTTCCCTGGTGGTGCAGTGGTTGAGAGTCTGCCTGTCGATGCAGGGGACACGGGTTTGTGCCCCGGTCCGGGAGGATCCCACATGCCGTGGAGTGGCTAGGCCCGTGAGCCATGGCCACTGGCCCTGTGCGTCCAGAGCCTGTGCTCTGCAATGGGAGAGGCCACAACAGTGAGAGGCCCGCGTACCGCAAAAAAAAAAAAAAAGTCATTACCATACCCAAGGTCATTTAGGTTTTCTCTTGTTATCTTCTAGGAGTTTTATATTTTGCATTTTACATTTAGGTCTATGTTTCATTTTGGGTAAATTTTTGTAAAAGGTGTGTCTAGAGTTTTGTTTTGTTTTTTTTAAACATGTGAATGTCCAGTTGTTCCAGCATCATTTGTTGAAAAAATTATCTTTGTTCCAACATACTGCCTTTATTCTTTTTCAAGGATCAGTTGACTATGTTTAGATGGCTCTATTTCTAGGCTCTCTATTATTTTCTGTTGACCTATTTGTCTGTTCTTTCACCAATACCACACTGTCTTGATAACTGTAGCTTTACTAAATATAACTTTTCATACCTAGTTTAAAGTTCAGAAACACTTTTTTAAAATGCTCCAATAGGCAGTTGAGGATACATTTTCATTTTTTATTTGTTTTCAATTTAATATGTAAGGAACACTATCAACAATTATTATCTTAAAATAATCTACTATAATAATACATGTTGTACAATAGTAAATAAATATATTTGTCTAAGGATAATATGTGTTTGTTCCAGAATGTGTGAAAAATTTGGCAATAATGTAACATGATTTAACATTAGAAATAATGTACTCAAAGTTACTTGCTACTTATTTACATACTCAGTTCTTAGTGTTATAGTTTAAATGTTTAGATTATTTAAAAGCATTTCTTAATTTACATCCTAACTTTTCAAGCACTGAGATTATAGTTATACCATATAATTTTTTTTATTGTCTATAAATTGCTGAGATGAGTTAAATCCTAGAACTCGTGTAAAAGCATAACATGTATCATGTTAAATTTTCAAATGCACATTAATTATTTATAAGCTCATACTCTTCTAAACCTTTGTCCAACATGACTTATAAGAACCCCAAGGGAACACGTTTTACCAATAAAAGATATTCTTGACCATCTAATAACTTCATTACAGTTTTATTTTAAGACAACTAAATGATAATGGATAAAATGCTTGAAGATTCCTTTGACATATAAGCCATTAAAAGAAGTGTTAAAAAAAAAAGTGTTGAATTGGTAATAGTACATTGTATGAGTCTTTATAAATATTAATTTGAAATGTCATTTAATGAGAATGTACCAATTATTTAATATTATAATGATAATTTTTTGTCATTTATAAGATGTCTTCAATGTAGTTTATTTTATTCCCTGGAGTAGTGTCTAACTGATGGTGACTAATTCTATAATCCTTCATGTTTCCAAAAGGTTGAGTAATCTTTGATTATGAAACAGCAGTAGTTTCAGGGTGGTTAACTACAGTCCATAATACTGTGTCCATAGAATTCGTCCATTAGACAAAAGTTTATTCTTTAACCTTCCTTCCTTTCTTCCTTCCTCTCTCTTCCTCTTTTCCTCCCTCCTTCCTCTTATCCCCACCCTTTTTTCTTTCATTATGTTTTGCTTCATGTTATTGTTTAGTATTATCAAACATTAGCTTTGATTATTTTGCTATTAACATGTTTCTAAAGAACTTTGTGGGGTGAATTTAATTATCATGAAAAAAGGAATACATTTATTCATTTAATTTGGGAAATAATTTAATTCAAAATATTTTAGATATTAGATTTATTATTTTATCCATTTAGGAGGAAAAGTATTCAGTATTAACCATGCATACCAAAAAAAAAAGTGCTTTAGAGCAGAGAAATAAATGAAATACAGATCTAAAATAGACATTTGGAAAGCCTTTCATTATATCATGGGTTTTTTTATTATTATTATTTTTTTGTGTGTGTGGTAAGCAGGCCTCTCACTGCTGTGGCCTCTCCTACTGTGGAGCACAGGCTCCGGACGCGCAGGCCCAGCGGCCATGGCTCATGGGCCCAGCCACTCCGTGGCATGTGGGATCCTCCTGGACCGGGGTGCGAACCCACGTCCCATGAATCGGCAGGCGGACTCTCAACCATTGCGCCACCAGGGAAGTCCCATATCATGTTTTTTAGATTATGGGGTAATTAATTAATTTTAGAGTTGGCTTTATAAAGCTAATTTACAAAAGATAATATTGGTCATTTTAATCTCTTGAAATCATTGGCTCATTTCATTCACAGCTTGAACAATTAGCTAAAATGGAGACTAAGGATTAGAGACAATTTGTGTTTGGGAGAATATCTTAAAAATATTTTACAATACAAATAAAGCTATCATTTAGGCTTTATCATTTGCAACTACTTCTTAGACTAAAATATTTTATTCTTTACTTATTATCAAGTGAGTTAATGTGTTAGCTACTCATTCTCTTTATATTTGTCTGTTTAGTGGACTCAATATTGAAAAAGTACTCTGTGTAGAATTTTATTGAAAGCAATATAAATATTCCAAATATTTGAAGTTTGGACTGTTTTTTACCCACAAAGATTCATAGTTGAGATCACAGCAAAGCTTTGACACAGTAATTTTATAGCCCCTAATTAAAATTAAGCCATTTCATCACATGATATGTGTAGCAAAAGAAAATAAAAATGATTATACATCATTTATTGTTAAGTACTATGATCTGGGATGTGATTTTTCTCTCATTACATCCATCATTTTGAGCATGAATAAATAGGATGAAGGTTTTACAAAACAAGAGCTCTCTCTTATTTATCATGCATTTCAAGAAAATTATAAATTATCTGGTAAATTACTTATCTCTGTTTCATTAGGCTTTTTTATGGAGTTTTACCTTGTTCTTTCATAATTCTCTGTTTTCTGATTTTTTTTGACTTTGTTTGAATGAAATTAGCCAAAACTGTTACCTTGTGTAGGAGGGTCCCTATGCAGTCTGTGTGTGCATAGTGGTTTTCTCAGGTGGGTTGGAGGTGAAGTGAGCACAGGCCAGGGCTTTTTGCAGCATGTGCCTAGGTTGTCCCCTTAGAGTGCTTGGAGTGGGTGGGAATGGAACTGGAGGGGTTGGAGCCAGAGCTTGGCCCGGTGGGGACTTCTCCTGGGGCACGTTGGCAGCTGCTTCCTGGGGAGTGGTGGGGCTGGAGCCAGAGGGACTACAACTGGAGCCCAGCACTGGCCAGGGTTTCTCCCAAGGTACACTGGTAGCAGCTGCCTTGAAGGTGGGTGGGGTGGAGCCAGAGACAGGTGTGGGGTAAAGCTTTTCCTGGGGTCTGGAGGGCTGCCTCCTTGCTCAGGGGAGGTGGAGTTGGAGCTGGAGCCTGGTAAAGGCTGAGGGCAGTCTTGGCTAGAGCACCAGGGGCTTTTCAATCTGCTGTCTTTGTGCTGGGACTTGCAGGAAGTAGATTTGTGCATGTGCCCTTTAAGAGTAGAGACTCAGTTTCCTACAAGCCCTTCTGTTCTCCAGGTCCTAAGCCCTGCTGGTTTTCAAAACCAGTTAAGGGAATTCACCTTCACAGTACTGGATGCCAAGTGCCCAATGCGGGGCTCGAACTTCTCACTTCTTAGGGAGGACCTCTGAGTTTGTGATTTCCTGTCCTCTTTTGGGTTGCCTGCTGGGGTTGTGGGTCCTGACTAGATTGCTTCTCTTCCCCTCCTACCCGTCTGGGTGTGTTATTTTCTTTATACCCTCAGTTGTAGAAGAGCCATTCTGCTAATCTTTAGATCGTTCTGAGAGTTATTCTGTATGTTGTAGTTTTTGCACATTCATGGGAGCATGTGAGCTCTGGGTCTTCCTACTACACAGTCTTGATCCTGCCTCTTTATCATGACACTGAGAAGTATTCTGATGAGTCAACTAAGCTAAAAGAGAACCTTACATTTAACACATAACAATTGATTCAATTATGTGTTAACTTGCTGTTTTCTAAAGTCTTCCATTGTTTATCCTTCTTTAACCTATGAACTGATCAAAATATTTCTGCAAACCTCTGAAATCGACTCTTTCTAATTATATCCGTAATTTTTTACAATGTGGTTTTCAATTACCTCTTTTTCTTCATTAATTCACTAGACCATTAAATATCTCAAAAGTTTCTTCCAGTTATAAAACAAAGAGTCCTGGAGATGTAATGTACAGTATGGTGAATCTAGTAAAAACATTAATAATCTGGTATTAAAAATGCAGATCATTTTTTTCCTTCTGTCTCTTACCAGAGTACCTCTTACCTAACTTTTAAAATAAAAGGAATCATGTAAATACATATTGGATTTAGCTAATTTCCTATTCACACAGAATCTCTTCTACCCTGGTAATGACCCCCATTTCCTTTTGTAGAGTCTTAATGTGGATAAAATATGATTTCATTTGAATTTTTAAAATAACATCAAACTAAACAGAAACATGATTAAAATTAGAATTAAGCAATCTTTCCAGATGCTATGTTTGACACGTAGCAATAATGATGAGCTAAAAATACTACTAAATCATTTGCAGAGGTTTGTTAAATTTGAACATCCCAGTGAGATGTTCATATTGAATACTGATCATTAGCAAAAGCAGAGATTACTAAAAAAATTTATGCAGCTAGGTGTTCATTAAAACAGAAACAGATATAAACAACAAGACAGATTCATTCAAAGAGAATTTTGCTGACTGTTTTCTCACCCAATACTAGTCTAAAAGCAGTTTTAATTCTGCAGTTAACCTTTCCCAGAAAGCTCTCAGGCCATTTAATTAAAATGATTCTGAACTAGGAGAAGGAAATGTTCTTAAAGTTTTCAACTTTCACAAAGAAACATCATGGAACTTAACTTACACCTTCATTTTCTTCTGTCCAGTTTTAAAGTGTTCAGTAATCTCATTATGAAAAAGCAAGTAAATCTTAAATTTCATCTTCAGTTCAACTCCTTAATAAACGTCCTCTTCACAAAGTATATATGCTTTTACTATACACTTTATTCTATATGGACGTTAAATTCCTCTTCTTTTAAATCTGTAATTCTCTATTCTTTAGGAATGTAAGAAAGGTCGATTAGAAATATACATTGTGGTAATATAAAAATGCATTGAGTTATTACTACTATGAGCATATATGATTAGAATATCAAAGAACTATAGTCTATTAAAAATGAGATACTGTTCAATGCCATTTGCAATATCTTATTAATTTTCCTAAGTTTTATGCAGAATTTTGAGTGTTTAAGATAATAAAAATGACTGGATTGTCAAATCAGATTCACACAAAACAGAAGTCTTATGTAGTATACATCACTACTAATAATTTCAGGAATACAAATACTCATGTACAATAGATGAAGCAGAGGTCTGGGGCCCGAAACAGCTTCCCAGGTCCTCTATTTACGTGTCAAAATGCATCCATGTCCCAAATTTATACAAGAGGTCTAAGTAATATGTGCGATTCACATCACTTACACATAAAGGACCATGCAGGTCATGAAACATCTTCATGTTGTACTCAGATAGTGACAGACCTTACCTGACATTTTCCAGAGAGTCATTCCTCTTAGATCAATAGATTCCTGCTTTGTTTGCCATAAGCGATACTAGACAATCAGGTATATCCTGCTAAAAGCATTCTGTAAATAAGAACTCTACTACTAATAAATACTATGAGCTTGTTTGCCAAGAGGTCTATTATTAACATGGCTTGTTTTGTTTTGGTTTTTTTTGCGGTACGCGGGCCTCTCACTGTTGTGGCCTCTCCCGTTGCGGAGCACAGGCTCTGGACGCACAGGCTCAGCGGCCATGGCTCACGGGCCTAGCCGCTCCGCGGCACTGTGAGATCTTCCCAGACCGGGGCACGAACCTGTGTCCCCTGCATCGGCAGGCGGACTCTCAACAACTGCGCCACCAGGGAAGCCCTATTAACATGTTTATAAGAAGATTTGTCTGGGTCACAAGTTCCTTTATTCTGAAAACCTACCACTTAACTATTTACTTACCGCATAGACAAAATATGATCCATCAATGACAGTTTTCATTTTTTCTTGAAAAAATGCATTTTTTTTTTCTTATCAGTCTAGTTAGTTAATAGAGTGCAGTGTGGAATAAAAGTAACCCTTACTCATAAAATACGGGAGAAACATCTAAATTCACCGTTACATCTGATGTTTGCTATTAGTTTGCATTTGATACCCTTTATCAGACTAAAGAAGTATTCTTTAATTCCTTTTTGGCTAAGAGTTTTATTAAAAATGGCTGGTAAATTTTATCTGCACTTCATATTTGCTGAGATGATTATTATTTATCTCAGCTAATTTCTAAATGTACTGAGTTTTATTAATTGATTGCTTTATGTTAATTCTAACCTGAAATCCTAGAATAACTAAAATTATTCATGTGGTATTATTTTTAATATATGCTAGTAAATATTTTTTAGGATATTATCAGCTATGTTTATGCATATGATTAGCTTGTAATTTCCTTCCCCAAACTGATCTAGACAGGTTTTAGGATGGGAATGAGAAATGGTCCCTCTTTGTCTATACTCCAGAATAATTATACAAGATTGGAATTATTTGTTTCTTTGATATTTGGACTTTAAAAATATACTGTTTGTTTATTAACTTATTTGTTTTATTTATGGTTTTTCATGTTTGTGAATGGCAGGGAGGGAATTTTAATTACCTACTCAATATGTTGAATGGTTATAAATCTGTTCAAACATTTATTTGCCCCAAGTTAGTTTAAGTGGCATTGCCTGAAATGTGTCCATTTTGTATACATTTCACCTGTGTGAAGCTGTTTGTAACATTTTTCTTATGAATTATCACTCTCATTTTGACAAGCTTACCATGTTTGTCAGTTCATTAGGCCTTTCAAAGAACCAGTTTTGGCTTCTCTGACAACACCTCCCCACCACCCACCACCACTGTATGATTGTATGCTGCATCTTTAATTTCTTCCTACATACTATTTTCTTTCTTCTGTTTTCTTGAATTTACTTTCTTTACCTTTTACCACTTTCCTAGAAAATTCTTAGAAAGTTTTAGCCTTTCTCACTTTCTAATATAGACATTTAGGTAAAAAAACTATCTTCCTGTTTTTGCTTCATACTATAGATTTTGCTCCTTGTTACATAGCATTTTCATTTCATTTCTGAATATTTTCTAATAAAATTATTTTTATAATTTTATGTTATTTATATGTTTCACAATTTCTGCACATGATATATTTTCTTCTTGTTATCTTTTCCCTCAACTGTTATTAATATATTTTATTCATAACACAGTTTTAGATTTACAAAGAAAATTGAGCAGATAGTAGAGTGTATTCCCATATACATGCATTATTCTCACAATTTCTCCTATTATTAACATCTTACATTGGTATGGTACATTTGCTACAATTAATAAACCAATGTTGGTATATTGTTATTAACTAAAAATCTGGGCACTGGATATGCTAGTTTATTCATATTTCTTTAGTTTTCACCTAATGTTATTTTTCTGTTCCAGGGTCTTGGAAATCCAAGATACCACGTTACATTTAATTGTCGTGTCTCCTAGGCATCACTTGGCTGTGACAGTTTGTTAGACTTTCCTTGTTTATGGTGATCATTATAGTTCTGAAGAGTACTGATTAGGTATTTTGTATAATGCCTCTCCACTGGGATTTGCCTTATTCTTTTTTTCATGATTACACTGGGTTATGTTTGGGAGGGGCATGTAATAGAGGAAAAGTGTCATTTTTGTTACATCATTTCAAGGGTACATACTATCATCATAAATTATCATGAGTTGATTTTGACTTGATCACCTGAGTGAGGTTTGTCAGGTTTCTCCAATGTAAATTTACTCTGCTTTTTCCCCTTCCTATATCTTAATTTTTTGGGTGGAATCACTGTGCAGCTCACATCTAATGAATGAGGTATTATGATCCGTATACTATCATCATAAATTATCATGAGTTGATTTTGACTTGATCACCTGAGTGAGGTTTGTCAGGTTTCTCCAATGTAAATTTACTCTGCTTTTTCCCCTTCCTATATCTTAATTTTTTAAGTGGAATCACTCTGTGCAGCTCACATCTAATGAATGAGGTATTATGATCCACCTCCTTGGAGAAAGTATCTACATAAATTATTTTGGAATTTTACTAGTTGGGACACTTGAGCCTTCTTCCACATTCATTTATTCAGTCATGTATTTACATCAGTATGGATATTAGTTTTATACGTTGGGTTGTAATCTAATACTATCTTATGTTCTCGCTCAAGTTATTCCAGCTTTGGCCATTAGGAACTCTTTCAGTTGGCTCTTGTGTTCCACTCACATACCCCCATGCTCCCTTGGTTGTTGTTTATTTTTCCGTGTGTTTCTTCCTTTGTTTTTAGCACTACCTAACCTTCTAATGGTCCATGCTTTTCTTTTATATTTACTGCCCCAGACTTAGAATCAGCCATTTGCCCCAAGGGGCCCTGATTACTTTTATTGGGGAATAGTATCAGAAAGCAAGGTCTGGGCTCTTGTTCTGCTCCTTGCCAGATGAGTGTCAATGCTCCTAGCCTTCTCAGCTGACAGAGCAAGGAGATATGTATGTACATATATAGTAACCCATGTTTATTTACATAAGTATAAATCCCTATACTTTTTCATACCCTTAAAAAAATTTTTTTATTAGAGTATAATTGCTTTACAATGTTGTGTTAGTTTCTGCTGTACGATGAAGTGAATCAGCTATATGTATACCTATATCCCCTTCTTCTTGGACCTCCCCCCACCCCAATCCCACCCATCTAGGTCATCACAGAGCACTAAGCTGAGCTCCCTGTGCTCTACATCAGGTTCCCACTAGCTATCTGTTTTACACATGGTAGTGTATTTATGTCAAACCTAATCTCCCAGTTCATCCCACCCTCCCCTTCCCACCCTGTCTACACGTCTGTTCTCTACGTCTGCGTTTCTATTCCTGCCCTGCAAATAAGTTCATCTGTACCATACTCTCTTTATATAACCATCTGTATTTATGTTAAGCTGAATATATGTTTATGCTGCTCTCCAATTATGATCTATTAAGATGTAGATTATTCTAGACTATTCCTCTTGTTTATCTGTATATTCCCACTCCACATTGAGAAACTTGGTCGCCATTATCTGTAATCTATTTATGTAATTGCTCAATTCCAAAATACAAGTATGGCAGTGTCAGAATTGCTAACTCATACTCCGTGGGGAACTCTATTGACTAGAATACAGTACTTATGCAGTTTCTTTTACCTTTAGGCTTACAGACTTCATCAATTATCAAAGTTATTTAGGTCAGCACCTTTTCCCACACCCTTCAGTGAGATTGTTTCATATATTTATAATACAATTAGATTTTCTTATCACAGTCTGTATTCTTCTATAATATCTCTAACTTCTCAAATGATTTTTTTAATTTGCATACGTTAAGTTTTACTCTTTATGTTGTAAAGTTCTATGGGTTTTAGAAAATACACAATGTCATGTATCCACCGTTATAGTATCACACAGAATAGTTCATTGCACTAAAAATCCCCTATGTGCCATCTATTCATCCCTCTCCTCCTCCCCTTGAATGCCTGGTGACCACTGATTTTTTTTACTATCTCTGTACTTTTATCTTTTACATGTCATATAATTGGAATCAAACAGTATAAAGCCTTTTCCAACTGACTTCTTTCACTTACCAATATACATTTAAGTTTCCTCCATATTTTTTAGTGACCTGATGGCTCATTTCTTTTTATTGCAAAATAATATTCTGTTGTATGGACATAACAGTTTTTCATCCATCCAGCTAGAGAAGGGCATTTTGGTTGCTTCTAGCTTTTGGCACTTATGAGTAAAGTTCCTTACAAATATCTGTGTGCAGATTTTTATGTGGGCATATATTGCAATTGAATTGTTAAATACCTAGGAGTGTGATTGCTGAATTGTAAAGTAAGACTATGTTTAACTCTCTAAGAAACTGCAAACTATATTCCAAAGTGGCTGTACAATTGTGCATTCCCATCAGCAGTGAATAAGAGTTCCAAGTCTTTTGGCTAAATACCAAGGAACACAATTGCTGGACTGTGTGGTAAGAGCGTCTTTAGTGTTATAAGAAACCACTAAACTGCCTTCCAAAGTGGCTACACCATTGTAAATTCCCACCAGCAGTAAAAAAAAGAGGTTTTGTTGTTCCATATCCTTGCCAATATTTGGTATTGTCAGTTTTTAGTATTTTAGCATTTCTAAATGGTGTGTAGTGGTGTCTCACTGTTGTTTATTTTGCAAATCCCTAATGATAAATGATGTTGAGCAATTTTCACATGCTTGTTCGTCACTCGTAGTATCTTTTTGGTGAGATGTGTTTTCAGATCATTTGCCCATTTTTTAATTCATTTGTTTGTTTTCTTCACGTAGAGGTTTAACAGTTTATTGTATATTTTGGAAACAAATCATAAACTAAATGTTTTATTATTTTAATGTATTATAAAATAAGTCTGTGTTTATAGTTGAAAATGCTTAACTCTGTGTTATGCTATGGTTAATGAGCATTAGTAATACACAGATAATAAAGAAGGTTAGAGAGCATAAGGAAGTCACCGAATTTTGATATGGGGATGCTTTGCAAAGATATTTGAATATAGGTTAATTATATTCTCACACTTCACATATTCTGCAAAAAGAATATGAAGCTACACTGAGTGGATAAAGCAGTGATGAATAGTGAAAACTTTTGTGTTGTTACTCTCTTCCAGTTCAATAGCTCTTTGGTTTGAAATCTGTGTTGAAAATTTGCTCTACCACCTCTTTAAGGAAGATAGATTACCAGCTCCAAAATAACATTTTTTTTAATACAAACTATCTTTCCAGGTCATACCTAAACTGGACTTGGAGAGATGATAAATGATTCATATTCAATAGAAAATTTCTCACATGGTGTAAGAAGTCTTTATAGCGTGAAGAGACTGAAGAAGCATATGAGAAAATTGTTCAATTTGTTTTTATTTCACCTTATTTCAGATTGAATTTAAGTGGCTTGTAAAGATGGAATTTGAAAATACTGATAGTTTACTTTTATATAGGGTATAAGATTCTTAAGTATAGTAAGAACATTTAATTTTTATTATTTTCTCATAGCCTAACTCTTCTTATTTCTCCCAAAGGGAGAAATACTTACAGAAAATACTTCAATGTTGAGAGTCATTTCCAGCTTTATAAATGTAAAATGTTCTCCTTTATACATTTTTTACATATATAAAAGATGGTAAAGTTCTGATTACATACCTATTTACATGTCTATTATTAGTGGTAATTTTAATGTAATTAATTGACCTAGTGTTTATAAATGTGGTTAAACAATACACTTTTTAAACTAAATATTGGTAGGTGTTTAATTTTATATTTTTTAGATAATCATTGTTTATAGTTGTGAAATTAAGGTTACTCAGTATTTTTATATAAGGTAAATCATGTCAAAAGACTTTATTTAATACATTGTGAATATTAATCATTTTAAGTGGAATTCCACTTTGTATTCTAATTAGTCTATTTGCAATTTTCACTTCATAGCAATCTTTTTATGTACATTTAATTATAAAGCATGTATGTGTATGTGTGTGTGTGACTATTTGTAGGAATCAAATGTTGCCTTTTCAGTTGACATAATATACAGAGATCACTCATCGAAGTCATTATGAGTCCCACAGATGTTAAAAGCGTATAAGTGTATCTGTTATTTCTGAAATTTCTTTTTTATAGGTTAGGTAAAAATAAAAATAAAATTCCTATTTGTGTTTTTGCTAAATCCAAACAAGGAGTTAGTGAATGGATTAGTCCTATTTATTTTCCAAAAGCATGTGTTTTTCATGGGTGTGCTAATGAAGATGAACAGGTTCTGGAGGATTAAAAGTGTGTGTGTGTGTGTGTGTGTGTGTGTGTGTTTAAAGTAGGAAATATTTGTTGGAACACTTTAGGTGAAACTATGTTCTGCAATCAAAAAGTAGAAAGAAAAATATATTTGCATATTGAATCCTGTTACTTCAGTCTAGTTCATTCTAAAATACATTGAGAAAAATAACTTCAAAGGTAAGAGTAATATTTAAAACATAAATATTCTTTCATACATATTACTTTTCATTTAAAATTTTAATATTTTTCCATTTAAAGTGAATATGAAGAAATCACATAGTACATTGTTTATGAAAGTTCAGTGAAAATATTGAATCATGGTGTTTCAGTGCATACGCTTAAGATTGTGATATTTTTACAGTATACTTAAATTGGATTTTTCTTTAAATAAGATACATTGTTATAAGCTAAATTCAACTATTTTTATTAACATTTGCTATTTGACCTGTGTCTTAAAGTAGGAAATACACCAATGTGCTTGGGTTGTTTAAGAAACTTTTGGGAAGAACTGAGAGAAAAATATACTTAAATTAAAAATAGAATGTGGGAAGAAATTTTTCCATGAGAGGAAATGTCAAATGGAGTGGGTGAACTTCAAGTTCTCTTTGATCAGACACCACCTCTGATTCTTTGCGAATCTCTGTCCTTTCATTGCGGCTAGTTAATCCTGCTAACTTTCCTCATATCTGCAGGCTGTTTTTTTTATTAATATGTGGTGGAAAATACTATCTCCTCCTCTTTGGTGGGTTGAAAAAACATGTTTCACATCATTTGATGTATTTAGGTCCGATGCTCACCTTGAGCATTATGTTGTAGGAATGCTATAAGTCAATGGCTTTTTTTAATCCCGGGATTGAAAAGTTTGTAGGAGTGAGGAGGCTAGTTGGCCTACGCCATTTAGGGCACACTTCAAGTATAAGGGCTGGGGTAAATCCTCTCAAAACCTTAGACCTGTCATACAATTTGGCAGGGAAAAGTAGATGCTAGATAGATGTTCAGCAATGTGCACTCTAATAGCAACTACTGCCCCTCTACTTTTTTAATAGTTCAAACAATTACTTGCTATTTACTCAAATCGTGGGTGTATTGAGTCTCCAAAAACCAGAGGCCAAATGAAAATAAATGTTTAATTGGGGAGAATAAATATAGGTTTACTGGGGTAAACACCATGAAGGATATAAAGCATGGAGCCAGAGAAGGCCAGGGAAGCCTTTCAGACTGTGATACAGGTCTAGCACCTGTGAAAGAGACAGGAACAAAAGGAAAAAAGATTGTGTTAGAAGAGTCCATCAGATCCTTTGCTCTTCAGCTCTGTCAGCTCTTCCACTGTAGGAGATAAAGGCATCTTGGCTCTTATACTTTGTCTTTAACTTTTGTTAATGTATGTCAGTTTTTCTTTATCCCTCTGTAGAACTTCAATATAACTTAGTTTAACTAGCAATGATGCTGTCTTTGTAGGGATTATTCACTCCTTATCTTAAATGCTTGAACCATTGTACTGCTAAGGGCATTCCACTTAATCAGGAAGGAAACCTTTAGCAATTAAGCTCTCACCTTGTGCCGAGAAGTATCTATACCTCCCACACTACTTACCCACCAAGCAGTGATTGAACCAGTTAGAACACTCCATCTTACCATCTGTTTTCTCAAACTGCTCCTGGCATAACTTGTTCTTCTTTGGGTTTTCTATAAAGCTCACTATAGGACAGGATTAGACCTTCAAGATATTTTTTGAAACAAGTGACTATAAATGATAAAGAAGAGGGAACCAGAGAAGGTAGGAGGAACCTTCAGGCCACACTGAAAATCTGTAAGGATGGGGGGAAAGGAAGACTAATTGGGTGGTTAGGTCTAAGACTGGAGCAGGATATAATGAAAGCTTTGGCCAGGCTTAATGTGGGAACTTTAAGTCAAATTTAGGTGTTACAGAAGTCCCAGGTCTTACAGGAATGGGCCTGCATTAGTACTGATGCCATGCTCAGTAACGGACTTAAAGAAGCTGATAGAAAAAAAAAAAGAAGAAGCTGATAGGAAGCAGAGCCTCTGCATGAACATGGTGATCATCATGGCAAGCAGGTGGGGCCGTTGATCAATTATACTCTCCTCAGCAGGACAACTGAATGGTGAATTTTCATGGCTATCACTCTGGGTACTAATCTCGAAAGGCATCAATAGGTTGTATGGTATGAAAGACTTTTGTGACTTAATAAACTATCAATGACTATTTTACTCTAAATATTATCATAAACTCTAGTAAACTGTTCATACCCATGAATAATCACAGAAGTAATGAGTTTTCTTTCTCTTATTAGTTTTTTTTTCTTTTTTATGCTTTGTTCACTACAAACCTTTGTCTTGGAACTTGTTATGTTTCTAATGCCATATTTTCAAATTAGAAGTGTGAGTTGAGGTAATTTATCTGTGTGTGTGTGTGTGAATGCACACGCATGCAATATTGCATGACACTTTAGCTTATTTTCCATTTGTATACATATACTGATTTATTAAATATCTCCAAATTATATACACATTTGGCTACCCTTTTTCCCCCAAGTGCACTTAAAGACAGTACCAGAATGTGACTCATACAGATTTGGTCCCCTAGTCTCTGAACATACATTGTTTTGTTTTGGTGTTGTTCTTATATCTTAGTTGCCCCCATGCAGTCAGCAGTATTCTCTAGAAATAAGTCAGAGGTCCTTCATTAGGTTTATTGAAGTATTATTGACAAACGAAAGTTGTGTATATTGAGGTTCTGCAACATGGTGTCTTTAAGGTATATAACATGATGATTTAATGTAGTTATACATTGAAAATGATTACCAAATCAAGTTAATTATCACATACATCATCTCACAGTTACATTTTTTTGTGGTGAGAACATTTAAGATCTACTCTCTTAACAAACTTCAAGTATACAATATAGTATTACAGTATGATTACCTATAGTCGTGCTGTACATTAGATCCTCAGAACATATTCATCCTACATAACTGAATGTTTGTACACTTTGACCAACATCTCCACATTTCCCTCACCCATCCCACCCTAGCCCCTAGAAACCAACATTCTACTCTACTTTTGAGTTAAACTTTTTTAGATTTCACATAGAAGTAAGATCATACAGTATTTGTATTTCTGTGTTTGACTTACTTCACTTAGCATAATGTCCTCCAGGTTCATCCATACTGTTGAAAATGGCACTGTCATCAGGGAAATCCAAATCAAAACCACGATGAGATATCATCTCATACCTGTAAGGACAGCGATTATCAAAAAGACAAGAGGGCTTCCCTGGTGGCGCAGTTGTTGAGAGTCCGCCTGCCGATGCAGGGGACACGGGTCGTGCCCCGGTCAGGGAAGATCCCACATGCCGTGGAGCGGCTAGGCCCGTGAGCCATGGCCGCTGAGCCTGCGCGTCTGGAGCCTGTGCTCCGCAACGGGAAAGGCCACAACAGTGAGAGGCCTGGGTACCACAAAAAAAAAAACAAAAAAAAAAAAGACAAGAGATGACAAGTGTTGGAGAGGGTGCAGAGTAAAGGGAACCCTTGTACACTGTTGGTGGAAATGTAAATTGGTACAGCCATTATGGAAAACAAAATGGAGGTCCCTCAAAAACTAAAAATAGAACTACCATATGACCAGCAATTCCACTCCTGAGTATATACACAAAGGAAATGAAATCAGTCTTTCAGAGATACCTATACTCCGTGTTCACTGCAAGCAACATTATTCACCGTAGCCAAGATAGGGAAACAACCTAAGGGTCCTTTGACAAGTGAATGGACAAAGAAAATATAGTATATATATCAATACAATAGAATATTATCCAGCCATACAAAGAAGGAATTCCTGCCATTAGGAACTATTTTCGTAGGAGTTGACTACCACTAGCTATAGTTTTTCCTGACCATTTAAGTTTGTGAGTGATTTTTTTAAATGTAAAACAGGTTTTAAAGGTTTAATAGAATATGTACAAATAGTTACAGCATATAGAATGGTCCAGAATTATATATAAAAATCCTGTCCTTATCTCTTCATCTCATTGCCAGACCCAAGAGATAACCGAATTTAACCATTTAAAAATTATTGGCCACAGGGCGCAGACGACGCGGGCGGCCATGTACTGGCTCCCCGGCGTGGGCCTGGCCCTTGGCCTCCTGCGGGCGGCGGGGCGGCGGGCCCAGGCCCGCCCTGCGAGCTTGTTGACGGGGCCTGCGAGAGGCCGGGCGCCCGCGGCGGACGTGCAGCCATGTCGAGGGGCGCCGCGCGGCCAGGACCCGGGCCTGCTGCCGCTGCTGGCAGCGCTCGACTGGTCCTCGAGGCCCGCCCCGGCGGAGCAGGAGCAGGATCGGCGGGGCGCAGGCGGGGCACAGGCGGGACGGTGGCCGGGGACGCGCGGGCCGAGGCCGAGATCATCCAGCTGCGGAAGCGAGCCAAGATGTGCATCATGAAAGATGAGCCAGCAGAGGCAGAGCTAATTTTGCGTGATGCTCGTCTTGCCTATAGGAGTGATAATAAGTAGAAAGCCTCAGAGGGCTACTTTTAACTTCTTGTGAGCTTTCTTTGATTCTTTTTGATAATACTCAACTGCTGCTGATTTTTTTTGCTCTGGCATGTTTGAAAGTATTTTTCTCTCAGCATTTGCCGGAGTATATAAAATTCTGGCTTTTTTTTTTTTTTTTTTTTTT
>NW_020172316.1:1266678-1309981 GCF_003031525.2 Neophocaena asiaeorientalis asiaeorientalis | reverse complement strand
TTTTTTTTTTTTTTTTTTTTTGGTTTTTGGTTTTTGGTTTTCTGTCATTCAGTGTCAGTGTCCGTCTCACTTCTTTATAGGTAATGTGTTACTTTTTTTCTCAGGAAGGACTAGGATGATCAGTAGAGAAAGCTGAGTGCAGATTCTGGACTTCGTGTTTATTGGCAAAGTATGCTTATAGGCATGTTTCCATCCAGGGTGATTTTATGGTGAATGTCTAACTAGAGATGGGCCCCTCTTTCACTGCAGAAGTAGGACGTCCTTATTTTGCTTGATGAAACCCACTGGTCTAGCTATTCAGAGTCCAGTTTTTAAATTAGTCTAATAATTACATCAAGGTCCACTCATCACTTTTCTATTTCTGCACCAGCTTGCAGATTCTCAGGATTTCCCTTTGGAATCGCCACAATTACCTCAGTGTTCTGAGCTGCCATGTTCCTTATCTGTATTTCCTGTCAATCCAATCTCATTGGCCTTATAGCCTAGATTTCTTCAAACATTCAGGACCACTTCTGTCTCATTTTCTTGGTTTAGAGAGCATTTATTATTTTTCTTAATTATGTTTTGTAATCTTATTTGATCACTGGAAAGAAAAGGAAAGAAAATATTTGCTGGATCAGACATTTTTCAACTTATTTGAAATCACTGGTTTTCTTTAAAAACTTCATAAAATACTATATAGGTGGTTTGTTGCCCCCAATTTTGTATAATTATAGAATAGAATCCAAGCATTTTAACATAATATTCAAGACTTTCTGTACTTAAAAATAAGGCATTCCTTTTCAATATCATCTTTTCTTTATTCCTGTGATAGGTAGGATTCTATATGACCCTCAAGATTCCTGGCCCCTTATGCACACATCTTCTCCCTGTTATTCAATCATGATTTAATCTCTGTTCTACTGTGAAGTAATTTTGCAGATGCGATTAGGATCCCAAATTAGTTGACTTTAAGATGATCTCATTAGGCTGAATCTAATCTCATAAGCCCTTTGAAAACAGTTTTCTTTGGCTTGTCTAAGAAGAAGTCATAGATGCAAACAATAAGGGGAATTTGGCATGTGAGAGGTTCTCAGTTACGGGCCTTGAAAGTGTAGGGAGCTCTATGGCAAGGAATGCAGCAGCCTGTAATAGCTCACAGAGGTCTCTGGGTGACAGCCAGCAAGGAAACAGGTATATCAGTCCTACAACCACAAGGAACTGAATTTTGCCAACAACAAGAATTAACTTGGAAGCAGATTTTTTCCCCAGAGCCTCTGCATGAAAACTCAACTCTAACTGACACCCTGATTTCAGCTTTATCTACCCGGAGCAGAGAACACAGCCACTGTGTCTGACTTTTGACCAAAGGATCCATAACAAACAAATGAGTATCACTTTAATCCCTTAGTTTGTGTGATTTTTTAGGCAGAAATAGAAAACTAATATTGGTACATTCTCTCACCATTCTACATTTGTTATGATGAACTCTAAACATTTCTTCTGTGCCTTCATGTCTTTGTTTCTGACTGAAAACTACCTGTAACGTCCTTTCTTCTATATCTTAAAGTTTTTTGTTCATTGTTTTGGGGTTTTTTTGTTTTGTTTTTGACAATTATCCAAAGCTTACTTACAATTCTTCATAAATTCTTTTTGGGAAACATGGTATCTCCCTATTCTGAAAAAATATTACTTTGTATCTCATATATGATATATTTTATTCTGCCAAATTTTATATTGCTGAGAGAAGGAGGCATTCCTTTGTCCACACTTTGCTTGCATAGCACTTTCAATAGTGTCTTATGCGTAGAAAGTAAGCAAACTATATTGTTAAGTTAAATTGTGACCCTCCAGGGACAAACACTGTAACAAGCTAAACACTCCTTCAAATAGATAAAAGACTTTAATAGAAAATATCATATTGTTGACTCTAAAATAAATGAATGATGATAGAGATTTAGGCTTTCAGATTCAAATTATCAGAGGTTTCGTCATCTAAATAATAAAACAGCAATATTATGTCATATAATTATATAACATTTTGTAGTTTGAAAAATATTATCATGTTTATTATTTTGATTTTCTAAAAAATTGTAAAAGGTAGGAAGTTCATATTTAATAGCTGAGGACACAAACTTTTTTATAATATGATTTATAAAGTTACACAGATAACTGTTAATGAATCATATACTCCCAATCTATCTTGTAACTTAAATCTAATCTTTTCCCCAAGCATCCTGTACTCCCCTGTTATGGTAAGTTTCTGCTAGAAAATAATTATTTCTTAGGTACTGTATTAATTTTCTATTGCTGCTGTAACAAATTACTATAAATTTAGTGGCTTAAAACAACACAAATTTATCTTATAGTTCTGAATGTCAGGAGTCCTGAAAGCAAGGTGTCAGCAGGGCTGTGTTTCTTCTGGAGGCTATGGGAGAAAATCAATTTTCTTGCCTTTTCCAGCTTTAAGAAGCTGCCTTCATTCTTTGGCTCATAACCCCTTCCCTCATCTTCAAAGTCAGCAACAGTATAGCATCTTTAAATTTCTCCCTTTCTCTCTCTCTCTCTCCCCCTCCCTCTCTGTTACCTCTGCTTCTGTCATCACATCTCCTCTGACTCTGACTCTCCTGCTCTCTCTTTAATTTATAAGGACGCTTGTGATCACATCTGGCCCTACCTGGCTGATCCAGGAACATATCCTCCCAGCCAGGGTCCTTAGGTTAAGGACATTTGCAAAGTCCCCTTGCCATGCAAGGTAATATATTTGCAGCTTCTGGGAATTAAGACATAAACACTTTAGGGGAACCAGTTTTCTTTCTATCACATATACCTTTGCTTAGAACTCTAAGAGAACTATATCAATAGGTTTTATCTAGTATTAAGATTAGCAGACTTTAGGAAGACAGTTCTTTACTAAAACCACTAAATTTAAACAGTTTCACGTGTTATAATTAAAGAGAAACTTAGTAGGAAACTATAGAAAATTTACTTTATTGAATGAACTTTGTTTACCTAGTATAATTCATGTTTCTAATAAATAGCTCTTCACAGTTTTTCCATCATGGCACAAAATTGGGTTACAAACAGAATGCAAATTGCCACTCTTTTGTTTGAATTTAAAGTGAATATTTTTTTTTAAAGATTTTTTTGATGTGGACCATTTTTAAAGTCTTTATTGAATTTGCTACAATACTGCTTCTGTTTCACGTTTTGTTTTTTTTGGCCGCGAGGCATGTGGGATCTTATCTCCCCAACCAGGGATTGAACCCTCACCCCCTGCATTGGAAGGCGAGGTCTTAACCACTAGACTGCCAGGGAAGTCCCTAAAGTGAATATTTTTAAATAGATATCCAATAAAAGAGGTCAGATTAGCATCGGAGTCATAAAAATAAAGGTAAAAAACATCACTTGCCTTTGTTCTATAACTGAGCAAGTTTACAGCTAATTTTAGTTTTTGGAGGTGAAATGTCATCACCGTTTTTTTTCATACTTATAATTCTATAATTTGAAAATTTTATATGATAATTCCTTTGGAAAATGCTCAAACTGATTAAAATATAAACTGCTATCTTTTAATTAGAGATTTTTAGAGCTCATCTGTGAACAATTAAATACTGTTCTATCACCACAAGTCTGTTTTCAACAGAAAACATCAGTGAAGTAATACTGGCTCAATCCCAGTTGGTTTCATTAAGAAAATGTAGCAAAACTACCAGCTAAATTAAGATGAAAAATTAAATGCTTTATAGATAGTTACTGAGAGCATTTATTTATCTATAATGATTTATATGGATAGGCAACAGAAAATATTATATGCATTTTAAAAATAATTTTATTTTTAATTTCTTAGAATCTACCTGTATGGATCATTGCTGCAAAAATATATATAAGAATCAAATTGAAAAATGAAATATGATGTTGATTTTCTAAAATATAAGGTATAAAGTGCATTCTAAAATGTCTTCCAGCCCTCAGAAATTATTTAGTATCTGTATGTTACACAAGTGAAATGCATCATATTTATTAATAAAACATATTTATTTACACATTAAATTGGCTTAAATCAAAATGTTTCTGATATTTATTTCTTTACACAATTATGCCTCCTGACTAATTAGCATTTTTGAAAAAGAGGTTTTTTTGTCTAGGCCTACAAGATAAAGTAGCCTCTGAGTCAGTGAATTCACTCTCAAGTGGGATGTGTATACAATACATAAGCTTCTACCTTTTAATTTTTGGGTTAGAATAAGGAAGAGAAAGAAACTGATATTTACTGAGTAGAAGGAAGTATATGTGCTTTAAATCATTGTTTTCTTCCCCATTTTACAAATGGGGGAAGGATTACTAAGGGTCACACAGACAGCAAATGGTGGAATCAAATTTCATCTCTTGAAGTGTTCCCAAATTCATAATTTGTCCATTATAAACACTGTCTTCCTATAGGTTTAATTTTAATGACATAAGTTTTTAGTGGAAACTAATGTCAACATATTACCATGGAGTGTAGAATTTGAGAAATTTTCTGGATATACCTTCAATTCCAGTTTTATTCAGGATAGTAATATACAAAAATACTGAAAATCTAGCCTCCTGGAGATATCCCACATATTCCTGAGGACAAAGTGACAGGAAAGAAAGTCCCTAAAATATGTCTGTAGCTCTTAGGAGTCTTCTGAAAACCACTAAGAAATATCTATAGTTATTAGGTTAGATACTATCATAGGCATTTTAAATTACACTGGCCATAGGCCAGTAAAAAGCAATTCTTTGGAATGCACAATACTTATTTATTAAAAAGAGAGAAAGAAAACAATGTAGTAGTTTTAATGTCAATGATTTTAAATAGATCAGATTCAACTAAATGTGTAAGCCAAAAACATTTTTATTTTATGTCTATTATTACTTTCTCACATCTTTTGCCCCTCATACTTCTACATTCTCCCAACTGGCAATTTTGCTTGAGGGTCTCAAAACTAACTCATTTTGTTTTAACTAATTAAAGAAAATCTTGGATAAAATGCTGATTATATTAGAAAATATGAGAAAAATCAATGCATATTTTACTTTTTAAGGTGAAATTCACATAACATAAAATTCACCATAGTAAAGTGAGTCATTCAGTGGCATTTAATACATTCACAATGTTGTGAAACTACCATCTCTATCTAGCTCCACAACATTTTTGTCATGCAGAAAGAGACCCCATACCCTTTATAGAGTCACTCCCCATTTCTCCCTACATGAACCCAAAGCCACTCTGCTTTCTATATCTACTGATTTTGCTATTCTAAATATTTCACATAAATGGAATCATACAATATGTGACCTTTTATTTCTGGCTTATTTCACTTAGCATAATATTTTTGAAGTACATCTATGTTGCACATTCCTTTTCATGGCTGAATAATATTCCATTGTATGGATATAGCATAATATGTCCATTTATTATTGATGGACATTTGGATTGTTTTCATCTTTGGGCTATTGCAAATAGTGCTTCTATGTTCATCTGTGTACAAGTATTTGTGTGAATATTTGTTTTCAAACACTTTTTGTATATACCTAGGAATGGAATTGCTAGGTTATATGGTAGTTATATGTTTAATTTTTGAGCATCTGCCAAACTATGTTCAGTAACAGCTGTCCATTTTACATTGCCAACAGCAATTAACATGAGTTCCAAGTTCTCCATATCCTTGCCAACATATGTTATTTTCCTTTAAAAAAATTAGCCATCCTAGTAAGTATGAAATGGCATCTCATTGTACTAAGCATACTTTCTTGTCCTTGTTTGCCATTTGTATATGTTCTTTGGAGAAATGTCTGTTCAAACATTTTGTCCATCTTAAAAATTTGGTTGTTGAAATTTTACAGTTATTACAAAATATTGGCTATATGTGTTGTACAATACATCTTTGAGCCTATCTTACACCCAATAGTTTGTGCCTTCCATTCCCCGCACCCTATATCGCCCCTCCACTGCTCCCCACTGGTAACCACTAATTTGTTCTCTATATCTATTAGTCTTCTTTTTTGTTATATTCACTAGTTTGTTGTATTTTTAGATTCCACATATAATTGGATACTTGACCCTTATAAGATATTTTATTTGCAGATATTTTATCCTATACTGTAGGTTATCTTTTCACTTACTCTGATGCACACAATTATTTAATTTTAATGAATTCCCATTTATCTATTTTTTTCTTTTGTTGCTCATGCTTTTGGTGTCATATGCAAAAACCATTGCCAAATCTGTGGTTGTGAAGATTTAGCCCTATGATTCCCTTCAGAGTTTTGTAGATTTAGCTTTTTTATTTAGTATTTGATCCATATTGAACTAATTTTTATTAGTGTTGGGTGTCTGACATCATTCTTTTGCAAACTTAGCTTTTGTTGTATTGAAAACTCTGCCCTGATATACCTTTGTGCCTTACGCTTCATGTAGTTATTGTTATAAATTACATTTTTGTACATTGTATGCACAATACATATATTTATAATTATTGAATGATACATTTACGTTTTAAATCACATAGGAGTAAAAGAGGAGCTACAAAGCAAAATACAGTAATACTGATTTTTATATTTACTTATGGAGTTACCTTTACCAGTGTACTTTATTTCTTTGTATGGCTTCAGGTTGCTCTCAAGTGTCCTTTAATTTTAGCCTGAAGGGCTCCCTTTAGCATTTCTTATAAGACAAGTCTACTGGCAACAACTCCTTTAGCTTTTGTTTATTTGGTGATATCTTAATTTTACTCTGAAACTATATTCTGAAATATAGTTTTGCCAGTTATAGTATTCTTGATTGACAGTTTGTTTTTTCCCCAGTTAGGTAGGAAAGACAAGGGTGAATTAAAGTGCCACAAAGCTCTCCTACTGTGTTTAAATCATCTTTACCTTGATTCAGCAATTGCTTGGTTGCTATAAACGGTTGGTTATTTTCCAGAGTTTTGACAAGTTGATTCTGATAATTTTTACTTATTTTTTTGTTTCTATGGAGGGTCAGGTTCTTGGAACTCTCTACTCTGTCATTTTCACTGACATCACACAATAATAGTTTCTAAACATTTGATATCTTCATGTAGCCATGTAACTTTAGATTCCCAACATCACATTCCTGTAATGTTTCTTCTGATCTAATTGTGGCCAGTGCTCATTTCTGGTTTCATAGATCCCTCCCCTTCAGACTCCCCAAGCTGATTTCATCCCAAATGCTCAAATATCACATTCATGTTTGCTCTTCTGGCTCTTGGCTGCCTGTGTCAAGATCTCCATGTTCTCAAGGTGTGAAGCAGAATTCCAGCAGCCTCCAGGATGAAGATCTGCATCATCACCATGCCCAGCTCTGGTCTCAGTGCCTAGAGGACACAGCTTACCTTGACTTGGCCCTTCCTGCCACATGTGCATCTCTGAATGATTATTCAACATTAGAATTCACTTAGAAAGTTATAGGCCAGCATCACACACCAGGTTTTTTTCTCTCCAGCAGGAGTTCTTACATTCCCACAGCAGTTCGGGGGCTCTTTCCCTTGGCATTTCAAGTTACAATTTAGTTGCCAAGAGATGAGATCACATGGATGGATGTGGGAGCCACTGTGGCTTAGAAGTTTGTCTTATCTCACAAATAGGAGCAATTATATCTTGCAAAATGTTCTGTGGGTATAACTTCTATGGTCCTGGCAAGGGACAAACCTAGTTTGCACTCAGGGGAGTCACCAGTTAGGGCTTCCCACCAAGTATTAATAAATCCTTCACACTCTTCCCAACCCAAATGCAGTTTGCGAAAGAGGAGTTATTTTCAATCATAAGCAAAATTGCCTAATAACACAACTAATATTCCATCTTTATTACATGCCTAAGAAACAGCTGTAAGTTACACCAAGGTTAAATTACTCTATAGAGAAGATGTTTGCTAACCCATTACTCATTATTTCATTAAATATACATGATAAATCATTCATAATTACATATATAAAGATAATTTTGACAGAGAAAAAGAATATATCTATTTCTATATAATGTGATATTATATTTCTCATAGACTTTGACTACTATTGTCCCTATATATTATTTTCCCACTATACTTATGCCAAAAAGATGATTAAAATATTAACCAACCCACAATCATTCCATGTTGTTAAAGATCATGTGTGAAAAAATTCACCAGATTTATTTTATCCTTTTGTATTGGCTATAAGGATTTACTTATACATGTTTAGAGAGCTTGGAAGTATTTGGAACAGTCTAGTTATTTATTAGGCCATAAATATGAATATGTGATAGGAAGAGCCATACAATGGTAATTTTTGTTTCAATTTTAAAATATATC
Organism: Neophocaena asiaeorientalis asiaeorientalis; assembly: GCF_003031525.2. Lineage (NCBI taxonomy): Eukaryota > Metazoa > Chordata > Mammalia > Artiodactyla > Phocoenidae > Neophocaena > Neophocaena asiaeorientalis. Next base: position 1,301,667 of record NW_020172316.1, on the reverse strand, counting down.
TAATTTTTATATTTCAAATTGAAATTTAAAAATCTCTTCTCAAAGTAAAACATGCTAGTAAGAAAAAAATGGCAAAATACCATATAATGGAAAACAAAAGTATAATTCTTCCGATTTTTACCTTACGAAGAGAAATATTCATTGACATTTGTGTGTTTTCTAGCATTTTTAGTCTATTTCTATAGATGCAGTTACATTTAATTATATTATAAAGTTATTAGCATGCTATTTTTAAAACTAGCATTATAATACAACAATATTCCTAATATTTTAAACTCTTAGCATTATTGGTAGTAGCTGCATAGTATTTTCTTATAAAATTGAACCATAATTCTTAACTATTCTTCACTTTAGGCCACTCAAGTTGTTTGTATATTTTTTAAAATAAAAGTGTCAATATTTCTTAGACTCAAGTTTCCATTGCTTTCCCTGTATACCAAAGATCTTAGTGAGATTTTTGTTAGCAAACTTTCAAAGCTTCCTATTGTATGAGGAAGTTAATCACTGCCATCCTGTGCCAATTCAATTTGAGAAGCATTCATGAGCACTTAAAATGCATGAGACACTTCTCATCCAGCACTTAAGAAAATGAACTGAATGGTTGGAAAATCAGTTTTAGACATAACACATACAGATTGCAAAGACTTTTATATTAGAACTAGAATGAGATTTTTGTCCACAAAGAGAAACTTGAGTTAATGGAATCTAAAGAATGAGAGGCCTTGGGGAAAGATATTGTTCAGATCTGATATCCCATTAAGAGATTAGATGCTTTTAAAGCTGCCAAGAGAAAAGTCCAAATGATACACATTCATGATAGTAATGGGAAAAGAAATTTAAAAAAGAATCTTCCACAGATTCACTCAGCATAAAGCCATTGATTAAATAATGACTAGAAGGAAATTACACATTGAAGTGTGATACCATTCACTTGAATAACAACCTTCCCTGAAGAAATATATTTGCTAACATTCTAATAGAACCCAGTGCATATTGTCTTCCAAGAGAGTTAAATTGATTCAAGAAATAGAGATGGTGATTTAGTTGTAATTCTTTGAAGATATTGCTCTATGTAAGATAGAAAGCATACTTAGATTTTTCAAAAATCACTGAAAGCAATTCTTGATAGAAACAACTATTGGGAATTTAAAGGAAATGTTTAGCCTGTGGAAACAGTAATAGTGAGTAACATATTAACTTACTAAGATATATGAAAATAGGAACAGAAGTATTGGACCAATTCAAAGGAGTAATGGATTTACTTGTAGTAGAGAAAACATTTAAGAAGGTAATTATTATTAATGTTCTAAATACATATTTTATTTAGTAAAAACTAACTCCATCTTAAAAGATGGCATTGAAAGCATCAATCTTAGGATGCAAAAACTAGAAGGGACTTTATACATCATCAGCATCTTCATCTGAGGAAACAAAGGTCTAAGAATTTGATATTAATTATCCAGTCACACATCTAGTAAGTAGGTATATAAGCCAAGATCACATTCAGTAGCAAATAAAAGTAAACTCAGATAAAGTTGGCTTTTATTTATTTTTTTCCAAACTACATAGATAATCAGCCCTAGAATAATGCAGTAATTCAATGATGCTATTGGGAATGGGGATCTTTTCATTTTTCGCTGTGCTATCTTTAGCATCTAGGCCTTCTCTGCCAAGCTGACAACCTTACGATTGAAAGATGGTTGCTTCCCACCTAAGACTCCCAATTACCCGTGGGTAGGAAATGAAAAACATGGTTAAAAAAACATAAAGAATTTTTCTTTAATGAGGCTTATTTTTTTGTAGGCATATCCTCCTCAGAGGCACCTGCTTACAATTCAATTAGTGAGGCCTGTGTCACATATCCACTCTTATTACAGGGAGGCTGAAATTTTTATCATTTTAATTGAATATCTTTCTGCCTGCCCCACCTCCCCCCAAACTGGAATTCTACTAATGAATTAGAAGGATGTAATTGATAATGTGAAGGCAATTTGCATTGTTCTCCACAAACATCATAACTAGATACCCATCTTCTGGTGAAAACCTGTATTAATCAGAGTTCTCCAGAGAAACAGAGATAATAGAATATTTATTTATCTATTTATCTGTCTATCAATCTGTCTATCTCTCTATCTGTTGACTTGTTTTCAAGAATTGGCTCACACATTGTGGGAGCTGACAAGTCCAAAATCTGCAGGCCAGACTGCCAGTTTGGAAACCCAAGAAAGAGTTATGTTGCAGTCTCAAGTCCAAAGGCTGTCTGGAGGTATAATTCTTTTTTCCTGGGGGACTTGTCTCATCTGCTAAGGCCTTCAACAGATTGAATGAGGCCCACCCACATTATGGAGAGTAATCTGCTTTACTAGGATTTAAGGAGTAAACCTGCTTACTCATCTGATTTAATGTTAGTCTCATCTAAAAATGATCTTAGATGAGATTAGCATCTAAAATCTACTGATTTAAATATTAGTCTCATCTAAAAAATTCCTTTACAGTGACATGTAGTCTGGTGTTTGACCAAATATCTGGGTATTGTGGCCTAGGCAAGTTGACACATACAGTTGACCATTATAAGTCTGTCTCTTATCAGTTTGCCATGCATAGATATCTCCTTAAACTATACTCGATCTCCAAAAAAAGACAACAACAGGCAATATCCTTCCTAACATGATACAACTATCCTGTATACAACTGAAAATGCACTGACTTGCTCCCCAGAAAAGGATACAAAGTTGTTGCGTGATGTTCACTCTTCTCCTTGATATCCTGTCACTTAAATACTATGATGTAAATTCAATACATCGTATATGATAAGAGAATAAGAGACGAAAGAAAAAAAATATATATTTTTTCATAACTAAATGAGGAAGAAATACCCATGACAACTACAGTTCTCATTTCTATAACTAGTCGTGGTCATAGTTGGTATTTATAACTGCTTTATTCCACTACTCATTCCCTTTGCCCTCAGCAAGCACCTTAGCTGGTCATGGTTCTTTCCATGATGGAGTGACTCAAACCTCCATTCCTGAGGGGTCTGGGACATTAGTAATACTGCTTGAATTGGGTGTAGTGTTTCCATCGACTTCAATCACAGGGCATGATAACTCTAAGAGACACCAAAGAGATCTCCTATATTCCAGACATAATCTTCCTTACCTCCACTGTGGCTACCAGTTCATTGTTTCCTTGGTAATCAGGATCAATTATCTCATCTAGCACAGTACCTCCCTTCATTGCCTGTTGATTCAGTGGCATAAGAAGCCCAAAGCAGCAAGGTAACAGATATAACTTCCAACTCAGTGAAATACTTGATGTGTCTCCTGGTGGAGTTGTTCTGCAATTTGGAACTAAGACTTCTAGTCCAGAAAAGCATAAGGTTGTGGGTACAGAAAGCAAAAATTTTGCTAGTGGACCACTAGGGGTAATACTGAGTGGTGCCACCTCAATTTCCACCCCTGTATGTTTGAACCCTTCAATCCTGGTTATGAGAAAAATAGCATCATATACTGGACACTAATTCAGAGCATATACAGCCTCCTAGAGAACATTGCTCCAGCCCTGCTAGGTATTGCCACCTAGTTGGAGATATAACTGAGTCTTCCAAAGGTGATTCTACCATTCTATCAAACCAGTTACTTCAGGATGATGGAGAACATGGTAAGACCAGTGAATTCCATGAGAATGGGGCCATTTCCACATTTTTATTTTTTTGCTGTGAAGTGAGTTCCTTGATCAGAACAATGATCATAAATGTGGAGTATCATGATGGTAGAAATGGCATTGGGTAAGTCCATAGATTGTAGTTTTGATAGAAGTGTTGCATGAAGGGAAGTTAAGTTCACATCCAGAGTAAAGGTCTATTACAGGAAGAACAAAACACTGCCTTTTTTTTTTTCTTTTTTCAAGGAAGCTGTCCATCGTAATCAACCTGCCACCAGGCAATGGCTGATCACCCCTGGGAATGGTGTCATATAGGGGGCTCAGTGTTGATTTCTGTTGCTGGCAGATTGGGCACTCAGAGAGTAGTCCTGGCTGACAATCAGTAGGAAGCTGCAGCTCTCAATCCTACAACCAGAAGGAAATAAACTCTACCAACAACCTTAGGGAGCTTGTGAAATGATTTTTTCCAAGACAAGCCTCCAGATGAGAAAACATCCTGGCTAACACCTTGACTGAGCAAAGAACAGGCATACTGACTTACAGAAACTGTGAGATAATAATGTGTGCTGTTGAAAGCTGCTAAGTTTATGGTAATTTGTTAAACAGAAATAGAAAATAAGCCTAATAGAAAAAATTACCTAATCACTCTATTTGAAATTGCTATCCCTCCCCTTACTTCCTGCACCCTCAGCTTAAATTCATTTCATCCACAGCACTTATCACTATCTACTATACTATACAACTTATTTACATATTTTAATGTCCATTTCTCTCAACTATGGTGAAAATTTCATGAAACAAACAGAGATTTTTCCTCCTTTGTCACAGATATATCAACTGTGCTTAGAATAGCAGCTGACAAGTAATGGACACTCAAGACAAATGAAAATCTGTATCACATCCCAATAAGCCTGTCCTAAAGAGTTAGAAAGCTTGAATAACATATAGAAGAGTAAATATAGGAGATAAGTCACAGGAAGTGTTCCTGGAAATCCTGATTCCAGTCCGGTTCTACCACTTGTACGCAACTCTGAACAAGTCTAAAACTTGCTTAACTTCAGTTTTGTCATCTCTGAGTATGGACGATAATGCTAGACCTGTTTGCTCACATGCTTATTTTCAGAGTCAAAGTAATGTATATAATATTGCTTAATAAATTTTAAGGAACAATATTAATTATAAATGAAGAAGTACAGGTGGCCAATATATATGTAAAAATATTTCTGCTTCCTAGTAAACGAATTATAGGCAAAACATTAATGATATATCACATATTGACGGCCAATTAAACAAATTTAGTAGGGATGCTACCCAATATTGTGTATATTCCCAATATACTGTTGCGAAGAGTGAAATGATGGTATAAAGCTATGAATAGCAGTTTGGAAAACATCAAAAAAGTGCATGTTTATCTTTTATTCTAGCAGTTTTCCTTGTAGGAACCTGCCTTTTGGGTGTAATTAGACTAGAGAGGTGTACAATATATAGATATAAGAATGTTCATAAATGTTTTGTTTGCAATTGTAAAGCAATGTAATTTACCTAAATGTTTAAACACAAACTGATGTGTTATTTAAATGGTATCTTTCTCTCTCTCTCTCTTTTTCTCTATCTCTCTTTCTCACATTGAATAAACCTTTGCCACTGTCTTAACACCACCATTAACCTGAGGCTAGGATCATTATAACTTTCCCAACCATCCAACTCAATGGGTTTTCCTGAGACCATATCTGAGGATTAATGACCTGTGTTGCCCTTGTGACATTCTGTTTCTCTATAGACTAAGAGAAGTAAATCAGTGAGAAAGTAGAGTAGACCCTCTGAAATGGTATCATAACCAAATAATATTGATTCTTTGTTTTTTCATTCCTTATTGCATATTTTCAAAATATACATTGAATTATATGTGAGCGTACATTATAATTTGTTTTGTAATGCAGTAGCTAGGCCACACAATTTCCTTTTAACATACTTTTAATTTCCTAATTCTTGCTGACTGTCAGTCTTGACATTTATCACTAAGGATTTCTTTTGAGTGATTCTCAGTAAATTGTTGAGGAAGCTTTTGAAATAGCATTGATATTTCCATAAGCCTCACAGGTATTATCTTGTATATTCATTTGTGTGGAACTTAAGTTTTCTTTCCATTTGGCATTCTCAAAAGAATTTACTTGGTTTCTATTTTTTGCCTTTCAAAATTACTCTACTTGATATAAAATATGATGTAGGACTTTATTTTTCTGCAGAAAAATGCAAGAAAGTATATAAAGACTGATAAATTTTATCCTAAAACTGACCAGAGTATTTGACCAGGCTTATAATCTCTGCAACTAAATAGTCCCTAAATGTTAGTCAAGTTTATTTACCTTGGTATCCAGAAGTCTGTCACTGAGATAAGAAAATTATGTGTACATAGAGGGAGATTGAGATCAATAGGAACACTTGAATGTAGTTTGGTGCTCCTTGACAACCTCTACAAGACTAAAACAACATTTGCATTCTTCACTTTGCTGTATACCTGAAACTAACACAACAATGTAAGTTGACTATACTCCAATGAAATTTAAAAAAAAATAAATAAATGTACACAGTTCCCTAAATCATCATTTAGGGGCCGATTCCAGCCATATCAATCACTCGGTTATATCACAGATAATACAACACTACTGGCATTTGATAATTGACAGACTCCTTGCTTTTTAACTATTATGTCAGTGGAAATGGATTAGGTCAAATCATAATGGTTAATTTGAAACAGTAAATAGTGAAATTCTTGGTGTTTCATATACTTGCTTTAGAAAAGCTTAGCTTTCTGTTATAAGCACTGTACTTTTAACTTGCATATATATGCATATTTATATAATAGAAATTAACATTTATTCTAAAAATTTTGTTAAAAATAGTCAAGTCTATCTTTCTTGATTGTTGTCTCCAGTTACCCAAAGAATCTAGTAGGAAAAAAAATTATGTCTGCTTCTTAAAATATCACTATTTATAAATAGAATTTTAAAAAAATCTTTGAATGTTTGTTCTTTTATTGGTATTGCAACTTTCTTGCTTTATTTTACTTGGCATGTTGATTCTTTTAAATGTTTATTTTAGAGAACTAATCTTCTACTTTCTTTCAAATCCTCTGTTAGCATCCTCCTCCTAACTCAAACCCTCTTTTGATTGAATATCTGTTTCTTACAGTGGCAGGGGGTATTTCTCAGTAAAGGTAATGCATATCCTTTAGGTCACTCAATTATGCACATCCAATAAATCACTAATTTTACTTTTCCTCTCCACTGCAACTCCCTTAGAAAAGGCTTTTATTGTTTCTTACCTGATTCATTGTGATATTCTATTTATTGGTTGCTTTGTCTTTAATCTTGTTCTATGGCAAAGTTTCATGCATACTGATGTCAAAAGAATCTTAATAAAATAAAAGTCCTACTGTGGCACTGCATTGTTTAACTCCTTCAATGTTTCCTACAGTCACATTTAGTCATATGATAGGGTTCCCCATGATTTGGTTGGACCCCATAATTCATCAATTCTCATTACTTCCACAAATACACTCTGCTCTAGCCATCCTTCTTTATATCATGCATTTTTCTTGTAGAGTATGCATGCTTTTATTTCTATGTTTATACAAAACTGTTTTCTTTTGCCCCAAATATCCTCTCACTTCCAATATCCAACCCTTCTTCTTCATGCTCTTTTATATCCTTTAAGACCCAGATCAGATGTGACTTTCCCCAGGTAGCCTACCTGGGGATTGTTGGGGCACCCCTGTTCTGTCCTCATATGGCACAATAAGAATACCTCAACCACTGATTGCCATTATCTCTTCCTGTGTGTCTTTTCTCCCTATTTCTGTAAAATGCATATAAACATACACTCACACACACTTGCCCACACATATAGTCACAGACACAGAGACACACACCAGATAAAAGTAAAAACATTTTCTTTACTCTTTGAAAAATAACCCAGCCATTTAACAGAAGGACCATTGCTGGTGATCAATAAATTGTTGAATGAGTCTTGATATGACTCCAAGATTTTAGGAAATACAGATGACCAAGACTATGAATATTTAAAATCTAGAATTAAAACTTTCTTGCCATAGTATCTCTAATTCTACATATTTTTAATAACAAATAATTTAATATGTATTATAAAATTGTAGCTACATTTAATTGTTATGATGCAATGATATATGCAATGATATATGTCAAAGTTTTACTCTCTATGAAATACTAGTACAATATAGCTATTTATGACGTGGGTTATCTTTTATTTAAATTCAACTCTAAATAAACTCCTTCACAAATATGTCAATGATCTCAAAATATCTTTGTGTTATGTTAAAATAAATATTCTAGAGTAATCTCATACATATATATGCATATATATGTAGATATACCTTATATAAATCCCATTAATTAAAGTATTAGAGATTATTTGAAGTTTAAGTTATGGTTCTATGTAGGAGAAATTGAGCAGACACAATCTATGTTGACCAAGAATCTAATATTATTTCATTAGCATGACTTTTTTTTTGGCCGCACTGCACAGCGTGTGGGATCTTAGTTCCCTGACCAGATATTGAACCCGAGCCCTTGGCAGTGAAAGCATAGAGTCCTAACCACTGGACCACCAGGGAATTCCCTAGCATAACTATTTTTGAAGTAGGAAAATACTTAATTTGGAGGATCTAAGTGATTCTATGTAAATCAACAAATATTTACTGAGTAGGTCTTTTATAGATCAGGCATTGTTCTAAGACCCTGGCATACATCAGTGTATATACATAAGGCATTTATTAAGATTTTGTTCAACCACTTCATAAAAATGTGATTAGTATATGTTTTATTCTCGTAAAGCCCCATTCTAAGACTCTGATGTATCACGATTGCATAACAACATGAGCTCCATGAGAAAAAAACAGTACTTTAATCATTTTTAATGACTATATACTGTCTCTGTGAAAGACTATAGTGGAAATATTTGGGGCATGGGACCACTTTGGGGTATCTTATATCATGCTACATACATGGCTATTTATCAATTCTATTCAAGTTGACATGTTCTTTTTCTGGCCTTCAGCCCCCAAACTGAGCTCCTTTAATACAGATGAAACATATGCTCAATATAAAAAGAATTTACACAAAGACACTTAATTTTCTTCCCAGATCTTGAATTACTTGGGAAATATGCCTGGTATTTGAGGGGAGGGATTATTTTAAATCACATTAGTAGAGGGTATTTGCCTTATGGATTAACATAAGACATTTACTCTTAAAAAATATGAAAAGGATCAGACACCTTTCTAATATAGAGCACATCAAAATATGATGGAATTTATCATATATAACTGAAATACACAAGATTAATTGAATTTATTTAAAAATTAGGGGTTTATAAGACTCCAACACTTCGTCTAAATTAGGCAGAGAACCTTGGCAGGAAACAATCAATAAGTAAAGAAGAAATTTTTCCTTTCCAATTTACCAGGGTATAGGTATGTCTTTGATACAGTGTAATAATATATTTTGGCATTTTTTACAAGCCAAAAGTGCAAGAAAATATTTTGTTAGAAGTGGATGGTCACAAATGCTGTGTTTTCCTTAGATGAGATCAAAGATGATGTACTGGAAAATTCCAACAACAGCAATAGTAACTTTGACATTGCCATAGACCTAAATACTGTTAATTACTTTTGTATTTTTTAATAGAGACTCAAAGAACTAAAGCAAAGGGAATTTGCTCGAAATGTAGCATCTAAATCCAGGAAAGATGAAAGAAAACAGGAAAAGGCACTCCAACGCCTGCACAAGCTGGCCGAGCTAAGAAAGGAAACTGTATGGTGAGTCTACAGTAAAATGTTAAGTTTTCTTAAAACATGACAACAACAAAAAAGGAACTGAATAAAGGGCACAAATCTATCTATTTCTGTACCCAGAATAAGATGCTCACATTTTTATGGCTTTCTGTGGGCAGTAAACAGTAAATTGAATTTGAGTTTTATGCAAACACCTGTTTAATGCGCATTTCAATAAAAAGCCAAATTACTATAATTTTAGTTTGTAAAAAAATTAATTTTACATTATTCTTCTCTTTAAGCTATCTTAGTTTAATGCTATTCTATTTCTTGGTGAAATTCAAAACATTTGATTGAAGAAGAGACCAAAGCACCATCTCGTAGACTTTGTTATAAATGGAGTTTTAGGAGGAACTTATTTTTTCATTGAAAATTTGGAGAACTTTTATTTGCAATGATCTTTAGAACACATATGGAGTGAAAAAGAGAGGTTCCTTGCTCCATATGTATTCTTAATATATAAAGGTCAGGAAGGCCCTATGCATGTCAGAGGTAGGTTGAAATTAGTTTCACTGTGAATGAACTCTAACTGGACTATTAAAACTTTACAACTCTTACACTTTGACCTGCTTCTAACAGAGAGCAGCTATAAGGTTATAAATCAGAACTTAAAAATTCAGGCCAGGGCAATGTTATGAAAAGACAGCCACCCTTAGGGTACCCCCCCCCCCATTAAATAGGCCTCTCTGATTATTGTTTAAAACAAAGCTATTTTATGCCAAATTTATTTTATACAGAATAATGTTAAGGGATATTGACATATCAAAACATTGTTTGAGATGTCAGCTTTAGAAAAGTCAAAATAAAATTCATATATATCTTGAATCCTATAGTGAACTGTTAATATCAAATATAACCTCTGTTGAATTATACCAACCAGATAGTTTTATTCTGTGTAGTAAAAAATGAAAAATTATACAAGTGCAAGTTTACATTTCATATTCTCGGACCTATGTAATTTAATTCATTTGCAAATGTAAAGTCTAATATATTAAGAGAAGTAGAACTGATAATAAGATATGTACAAAAGAAGCAAAACTTCTTATCTAAATTACTTTTCTTAGCATACGTAAATATTTCACATTACACTGTTCCCCCAGACACATGATTTTCCCAGTAATTTGGTGCCTCTAATGAGGTGTAAATTAAGTAGTGTTGCTTCTTAATACCAAACAAGGTAATAAAACAGTCCACTGTGTTAGATATTGAAGAAATTATTTGATTTAAAAAATTTGCACCATTTATAACTTCTGAGAAACTAACTTTTTAGAAAAGCATGGAAAATTCTGCATAGCATAATTCTTTTGGGGTAAAGATGATACTTAGGTAGTTCTTTGTTTATGTGCTGGACAGTATCATTCTTTTAATAAGAGCTCACTATTTATGGTATACTGTAATTCCAAATAAATGGAAACCACATTGTAAGTATAGTCTTTTCCTATATTTACTCTATATAATGATATAATGGATAACTTCAGGATAATTTTTAAATATTAAGAACAGCCATTCCAAAAGACTCAGAGCTCTCATTGAGCATATCACCTGGCCTGTGGTAGATGCTCAGTGAACACTGGTTGAATTGAATTGTTGAACTGAATTCCCAGCCCTGCTTACATCATGACTGAGAGTTTTTCTTTAACTTCCTTCATATTCTCCATATAGGATCAATGATGTTGAGTATTTGTGAATTAAAAGTAATTTTATTTTAGAGAGTTCTGTATTCTAAAATGTCACTGAAGAGGCCATGGGGGTAAAAAAATTCTTGGTCTGGAAACACTGGCTGAGAGCATAGAAATGTCTTTGACCGTTGCTGTTAATAGCTATAAAAGTAACTTCAAGACATCATCTCCAAGTTATCCCAAACAATATCCAATAACTAAATTAAACTGTAGTTCTATGGAAGGTAATTGCACTACATGAAAGTAATTATCTTACAAAGATTTTAAAACTTGAAAAAAATCTTACGCTGACATTTCTAAGTTGTAAGTGTTTGAGTATTTTTCCTCAAGTGTCCTTTATGAAAACACACTTTTGTTTCTTTTTGTAGTGCTCCTGGAAGTGGTCCTATGTTCAAGTCAACAACTGTTACTGTGAGAGAAAATTGTAATGAAATTTCCCAAAGAGTTGTTGTGGATTCAGTTAATAACCAGGAAGATTTCAAATGTACTTTGATTCATAGCCAAGAGAATGCTAAAGGTGTTACCACTGTTGCTACAGATCCAGAAAGCGTGAAAAGTTATACCGCCAAAAAGAGCCAACTTGGAGATCAAGCCCAGGGGATTCACAGACATAAAATTGGCTTTTCTTTTGCATTTCCAAAGAAAGCATCCGTGAAGCTGGAGTCCTCAGCTGCAGCCTTCTCTGAATACAATGATGATGCCTCTGTGGAAAAAGGATTTAGCAGAAAAAGTAGATTTGTCCCCGGTGCTTGTCATCTTCAACTCTCTTCACCAACAGATGTGCTTTTGAGTTCTGAGGAGAAAGCTAATTCTTTTCATCCACAAGAAGGAAGGTGCACTGACAAAGAAACTGCTCAAACTCAAGAGATGAAAGAAGTTTCTAGTGAAAAAGATACATTACTATTACCTCCATTTTGCCAGTTTCAACTCCCTTCATCATCTGATGCAGATAATTGTCAAAATTCAGTCCCTTTAGCAGATCAAATTCCACTGGAAGATGTTATTATTAACGAAGACATACCTGTAAGTGGTAACACTTCTGACTTGCTAGGAAATAAATCCATAGTTCTTGATATGGCTAATGACTGCTTGTCTTTGCAAGCTACCATAGAAGAAAGTGTTAAGGACAATGATGCATCCACGACTGAAGCTGAATATAAAAATCACAGCCCTGACATGTTGGCCCCTTTAAATTCTGAAGAGGATAATATAACCCTACATAAAAAAATGGATTTATATAAAAGACCATGTGAGCCATTTGTACCCGTACTTAACAAAGATGGATCCACAGTTCTTCAGTGGCCATCAGAAATGCTGATTTACACAACTACTCAACCATCAATTTCCTATAGCTGTAATCCTCTCTGTTTTGACTTCAAGTCCACTAAATTAAACAACAATCTAGATAAAAATAAGCTGCCCTTAAATGATCTTTCTTCTCATCAGAAGGGAGAAGACATTTGCAAGAGACCAGTTTTTGATTGCAAGGACACATCTGTGACAGGACTTACTGATCATGAAATTGGAGGTAGCAGAAATGGATATACCCAAGTCACTCCTCTTTTGGCTGATGATACGCTCTCCAATAGCTGTGATTCCGGAAAAAATGAGAGTATGAGTCAGAGGTATAAAAATATTTCCTGTAGGATCAGAAAAACAAAAAAATATACTTTTACTAAAAATCAGATAAAACAGGATGTTCTTGGTGGCAAATACAACAAAATAAGATTGAAAGATACTAACGAACTCTGGTTCCATAAAAGTGGAAGAAAGAAAAAAAGAAGAAAGTTATGTCACCATAATTATGGAAAGAAAACCAAAGAATCAGAAGCGTATTTCAAAATGGAAAGAGAAAATAGTTACACTGATAAAACTAGGAAAAATCTACTGGAAACAATTTCAGAAAAACAGTATTTAGCTACAGAGCAATTATTAGACTCACAGCAATTACCTGATAAAAGGCCCAAATCAGCATCCATATACTTAAGTGAAAATGAAGAATTGTGTAAAACCCAGAACACTGAATACAATAATAATAAGAATATTATCAGTTCTAAAAACCACTGTAAAAAGAGCTCAGTTGTTTTAAATGGACAATCCAATTCAACAATGATACGTTCTGTGAAACATAATTTAACATACTCCAGAACTTACTGTAGTTGGAAAGCCAAAACGTCCAGCTGTAGTCAAGATCACAGATGCCTAGTTCTTCAAAATGAAATGAAATGCATGAGTCAGAACCAGGCAGTTAAAAGAGGTTATAATTCTCTCATTAATGAATCAGAAAGATGCCATCAAAAACGTAGACAACATTCATATTCCTATTCTTCAGATGAAAGTTTAGATCAACAGAATTATCTACCAGAAGAATTTTTGAGGCCACCCCATGTTTCTGCTCCTTGTAAACCTAAAAGGAAATGGAGGAGAAAAAGTAGATTCCACACCAGTTTTGAAGCTTTGGAACTCAAAGAGAAGACAGATTATCCCAGGAAAGGTAATTCTTTCTTACATCACCCAGATGAAATAATAAGTGAAGACAGAAAAGAGGAAATAAAACCACAAGAAACTGCAAATGTCAAAAAGAACTCAGAACAAATGGACCAAGTAGAAAATAAACTGTCTTTGCCCGCTAGCAGTCCCCTTCCTTCTGAAACCAGTGGTGAAACTGAGCAGGTCGTAATGGAGACCACTTCTGGTGAACGGTCAGAGATTTCCAATGAACTCACCACTTCAGTCTACATAGCTAGTGCCCCAACAAAAGAAGAAATGGACAGTACCTTGCTTGAACACAAAGAAAGAAGTGAGAATACAAATATTAATGAGAAGCAAATTCCTTTCAAGATGCCTAGTATTGAAAGGAACTTTAGACAGTCACAACCTAAATCATACCTTTGTCATTATGAACTGGCTGAGGCCCTTCCACAAGGAAAGATGAATGAGGCGTCAACTGAGTGGCTGTGTTTTAATTCAGGAATCCTTAATGCACAACCACCATTACCATTCAAAGAAGCACATGTCAGTGGCCATACCTTTGTAACAACGGAGCAGATCCTGGCTCCGTTAGCTTTACCAGAACAAGCATTATTGATTCCAATAGAAAACCATGACAAGTTCAAAAATCTACCATGTGAAGTCTACCAGCACATCATTCCGCCGAGCATGCTGGCCAACAAGGTCAAATTCACTTTTCCTCCAGCTGCCCTCCCACCCCCTAGCACACCTCTGCAGCCTTTGCCTTTGCAGCAGCCCTTGTGTTCTACCTCTGTAACCGCTATCCACCATACTGTTTTGCAGCAGCATGCAGCAGCTGCTGCAGCCGCAGCAGCAGCTGCAGCTGCAGGAACCTTTAAAGTGCTTCAACCACACCAACAGTTTCTGTCCCAAGTCCCAGCTCTCACCAGAACATCGTTACCTCAGATCTCAGTAGGACCAGTAGGACCAAGGCTTTGTCCTGGGAATCAGCCAACTTTTGTTGCTTCTCCTCAGATGCCAATCATTCCAGCTTCAGTTCTTCATCCTAGCCATCTGGCTTTCTCACCTTTACCCCATGCACTCTTTCCTTCACTGCTGTCCCCCCACCCATCGGTCATCCCGCTGCAGCCCCTCTTCTAGTCATCACTATGAAAGGGAAAGAAAATATTCATGTGAAAACTATTGCTCTACACGTTGATGCTCATCTAAGTGGATAATTGCCTATTTAAATGGTGGAAATAAACTAGGCAAAATATGGCCTCATTGACAGGAAATCATTTACTGTAAGTGTAATGATGCAAATAAATCCTTAAGTTTCTGATATATAATATTAGTAAGGCACTGAATAGTTTGAAAATCAATATAATATATGCTGTATATTAAAATGATGTCTTAAGAGTATGTATAATGTATATAAAATATATTTATAGTACTGTAATTTATGTTGTAAAGTATGCTCTTTGTTTTTTTTTAACCTTTGTGTATTTGCACCTATTTAATGTTTAGACAAAGCTGATGGCACTATGTTTTGTACCATGTTCCTTGAAACTGTAAATTCAGTGAAAAAATCTCTCTTGCAATAAATTTTTGTTAAATATTTAAGTAAATCAAACCCTTGTTTTTAGTTGGTTTTCACTATTTTGAGACTGTATAGTAACAATAGATTTTGAATTTATATTGTTTCTTCTGTTTATTGGCATCTCTGAACCTCAGAGGATCAGCAAAATATCTTTGGCACTCTGTCAATACTTAAACTGTAATACTATCTTTCAGAATAAGTTTAAGTCCGTTTGCTTTTCTGTTTGTCATAATGTTGCTTATACTCAAAGTTTACTATATTTCATGAACACTTGGCCCTCTAGATAATAAACCATGGAAATTCTTGTTAAAGTAATGTTAGCATTTGGTGCGGTGGGGGGGCGAATAACTACAAAACGTGCAAAGTATTTAGTGTCGTTCTGGGAACTATTAAACAGTACTAGTAGGTAAGAAATAGCAAGTAACCAATATAAGTTCTTATAACATTTTCGTATGTCAACATTATCAAATGTATTGTGTTTATTTTCAATTGTTGCGGAGAATATACATATATAAGAATGTTGGCATGGATTAAGGAATAGGTTTAATTAATCACTAACCATTATATAACATCTTGGGAAGAATGGCATAAATACAATCTGGATATACTCTTAATTGAGAATCTGGAAGTGGGAAAGAGAGTGAATAAATAACTGTTCCTTCTGCAAATCTTTCTGGTAGTCATGTTTCTATCATATTTCCAAATCACGCAGGAACAATTAGAAAGTCTCCATCCATATCACCCTTCCAGATTCTGCTATATTTTTAATGACCATTGTATTCTTGTTCACTCAAGTGCTGCTTCTATGTGTACTAAAGAATATAATTATTTAATAGAAAACTAGGGAACATCACACTTCCCACAAGAGTTTCTAATGTGTACCTGCCTCAGTCCATGCCACTGGTTAAGACAAAGTCTGCATGCCTGGTGGAGAGGATTCAACTCACCATGTGCAAATGATAATGGATCATGGTAGCCTAGCAATGAATCCAGGCAAAAGAGAGGCCAACTGAGTCCTTCTAAAGGAAGAGCAACTTTTAAGTGATGCTGTATTGAAGAAATGCTTTTTCATAAGCTTACTGTAAGAACTGGGTTACCCTAAAAATATTGAGCATAAGCATATATTCCCATAGCAGAATAATATATTCAATTCTATTGTAAGAAGAGTAATAAGGGGAAAAATCTATGTTGTATACTTTCTTGATTATGTGCCATAATAATCATTGATTTAAAGGTTTTCCTGAAAAATGGTTGTGAAAGACTGCATGATTGACAAATAAGAAGAAAAAATAATAAAAGAAGAAATTTTATTTCAAACACTAAGATAACATGTTCCAAAAATGGTAACTAGAATTGGAATGGGTGAGTTTTCCCCAAGCAAAATATTTGAAACTATCTTTGAAGATAATATAGATGGGAATATCTACTGAGGAATGCTGACCCAGTTTGTTTTTAATATCAGAGCAGGATTGTTTCTGCTGTTTAAAATCAAACCAAGTGTTTCACTTTAAAATATGCAGATTTTTCCTCTTTTTTTGTCATCTTCTGGCTATCATCCCACATGTTCACCTCTTACCTCTTCTTTTTATTCTTTAATTCCTTTTTCTCCTGATCTTTTCCTTCTTAATTTCACTGTATACATCATTTGTATGTATCCTCTGCTTCTTTCTCCATGCTACCATTCCTTTATTTTGTCTTCAATTCTGTTGCTCTGCTACATTTATTTTTGTTAAAATAATGCATTTAGGTATGCTTAACTTTTTAGTTGTAGCAGAATATACTTGCTTAGTAACTATATAATAGAAATTTCTAGAAAGTTTGAGGAGGAAAGTTCTCACTTAAGAGTAATTGAAACTCAACTTGGTAGATAAATTGATTGGGTTTTGTGGATACCAGTGGCTGGACAAGAAAAGAAAGTTAGCTGAGTATGTCGAAGCCATTTTTTTTTTATTTATTTTTTTTTTTTAAACATCTTTATTGTGGTATAATTGCTTTACAATGGTGTGTTAGTTTCTGCTTTATAACAAAGTGAATCAGCTATACATATACATATGATCCCATATGTCTTCCCTCTTGCGTCTCCCTCCCTCCCACTCTCCCCATCCCACCCTTCCAGGCTGTCACAAAGCACCGAGCTAATATCCCTGTGCCTTGCGGCTGCTTCCCCCCAGCTATCTACCTTACTACGTTTGTTAGTGTGTATATGTCCATGACTCTCTCTCGCCCTGTCAAAACTCACCCTTCCCCCTCCCCATTTTTATTACAAACAATTTATTTAGGTACTTGATATCTTTGATAAGATATTGCTCATATAGTCTGGGCATCTGTTATAAGTTCGGGACTCAAAATCAATGTATGATGACACACTTGTTCATCTATTCTGATAACACCAACTCCATAATCAAGGGAATCAGGCCAATGGGCTGAAGATCAATAATAAGCAGAGCAATTAGACAGGTAAGTCAGGGTGGACTCACCAAGCAATGAGGCTGTCAGAGGACCACCAGTCAAGCTCATATTAGTGGTAGCAGGAGTCAGGCCAGTGTAGCAGTCATACACTGGAAGTAGGCTTGGGAATGGCCAATGGCTTGTCCATAAATCCTGGAGCTAAAATCCCAGTCCCATCCAGATGTAAATTATTATACATTCTATATAATCGGGGAATTTAAATGGTTCTAACACTATCTCTTACCCACCATATCTGGTCTGCTAGTTATAGGCATTGCTATAGATTTGTTATTGTAAATCTGAGTGGTTTGGAATATAGAATAAAACCTGAATGTAGAAAGTAACAAGTAACTACTGTAGCCAAGTAACAAAGGAACTCACATTGGATGACAGGAAGGAAACAAAGAAACTCATCTACTACTACTTCAACTTCTCTCTCTCTCTCTCTCTCTCTCTCTCTCTCTCTCTCTCCCCCCACCCCCGCCATCTCTCTCTCATATATATGTATATCCAAGTCCTTTCATGTGTTGAAGCCCTGTATAAACTGTCCACAGGACATCTCAATCTAGATATCTGCTATGTATTTTGAACCCAAAACTCAAATCTGTGATCTTTCTTTATAGGTACCACTGAAACCTATTATTTGTCCTTTGTTTCAAAGCTCTGTGAATATCATATAATAACAAAAAAAATTTAAAAACTGTTCCAAGTCAGAAGCCAGGGTATTATGCCCACATAAAAATTAATCAATGAACCCATTTGGCTCCATTTCCTTAAGTTTTTCTCAGATATTTCTCACCAGTATACTGTATATAGTTCTAGTCCTAGTAGTTCATAATCTGAATTGCTGAGTTGCTGTTATAAATTAATGTCACTTTTCCCAATTTCCAATTCATACACTCTATCCTCCGCACTGCTGCCAGGGTTCCATTTTATAATGTAACCTTATTATGACATTCCTCTACTTTAAAGTCTATTATGGGCACTCAATTATTGTCAAGATAAACATCAAAGTTCTTAGCAAGTCATGGAAAATCTATGGTGGAGTAGATGCCAGCCTCCATAGTCAGGACCATCCATTCCAGAATTCCTCTAGGCCAATCACTCTAATCTACTTACAATCATCTTCAAGTTTGTGTGAGTATGTTCTGTTATCCTGCAATGCTTTCCTCCCTATGTTTCTTCACTTGACTAACTACTAATGAGTCACAATTCAATTAATGTCAAGTTGTTTTCTTTTAGGAATTCTTACCCAAATTCCCTCCATCTCCAGATGTTAGCTTCCTGTCCTCTATTTTCACCTGGAATACTGTGCTCAAATATTGTTATGAAGTATTCTCTGTGTTGAATATATGGTCTGTTCTTCAAATTCACTAAATTAAGAGCTCCTTGAGTCAAAGTAGCATTTGATGCATAGTAAACACTCAATAAGTTTGTTAAATAGAAGATAGAATGAGTTGGGAAAATGTAATTAAAAACTATGCAAATTGTATTACAAAGTTCCAGAACTGTTAACCATTTTTACTCCAAACTTGTTCTAAATCAGTCTGAAAAGATATATAATTTTCCATAATAATTAGGGCTTCAAAACACCATTTAGCATGAATAACTTATTTTTTAATGGAATTATGAATTATTTAAAATAGAACTCAGTGGGGGACTTCCCTAGTGGCACAGTGGTTAAGAATCCACCTGTCAATGCAGGGGACACGGGTTTGAGCCCTGGTCCGGGATGATCTCATATGCCATGGAGCAACTAAGGCCGTGCACCACAACTACTGAGCCTGCGCTCTAGAGCCTGTGAGCCACAACTACTGAGCCCATGAGCCACAACTACTGAAGCCCGTGCACCTAGAGCCCATGCTCTGCAACAAGAGAAGCCACTGCAATGAGAAGCCCACACACCACAACGAAGAGTAACCCCCGCTCACCATAACTAGAGAAAGCCCATGTGCAGCAACGAAGACCCAACGCAGCCAAAAATAAATAAATAAATTTATAAAAATTAAAATAAAATAGAGCTTAGTGAGCAATCAATAATCAAAGCATGATTTGAACCCTTTCCCCTGCCCTTGGAGAAAAGCACAAGCTGCTATCTATCATCTGTCTGTCTATCTATCTATCATCTATTTTTCATCTTTCTATTAGTACTTGTCACCAAACATTAGCATATTATGTGTCTGACATTAAATGAGATATTGGGATAAATGAATGAATAGAACACACCTACTACTCAGATATTAAAGTCCAGTAAAAGAGGCAGACATGCAAAATCTTGTGTTTAGCTATCCAAAGTTTGCTCTTTCATTATGTATTGATTTATATTCACCAATGTCTTTTTTTCCCACACTACTGTATTCTCCATTTCTCAGTCTTGTTTCTATTTTTTTTTCCCTCCATTTATTTGCCTAGCTAAGGCACTGTCCTTGGGAGTGAAAGTTGCCACCAGGGATGCTTTCCAATAAGTTGTTTACTTTCTCTCACAAATAAGATGATAAAGGCTTAAAGCTTACGTATATTATCAGTTGAGGTTCAAGTGTTGATTTAAAGCCTACAGTAAAATGCTATGCAATTTGTTCTGAGCTGCTGAGTATGATTGAAATCTAGCTCACCAACTGGCAGCCCTGTGGATTGTGTCCCCCTCCCCCCGACCCAGCATAGGCTACATTGGTACAGAGAAAGCGACTATTTTTCCTTTGCTCAAAGGCACCATTGCTCACTAAGCCAAATGCCTAGAGCAATATCCTTTTATTTATTCTCAGAGGCATCTTACAGACTAGCACCTGCCCTGAGCTTTCAATGCTTGGGAACATAGGATATGGAATCTACTTGAACCGGAAGCTCCTGGTAGAAAACTCTGAACATAACAAGGCTTTTCTTTTCTTTTAATCTCCTAAAATCTTATTTTTAAGTAACTGAATTATTTTTAATTTTTTTACATTTTTGTGGTAATATTTTGAATATATTATTTACATATTTTACTAATATTTCCCTTTTTTAGGATTCTAGTTTTAACTGCTACATTTTAACTTTTTATAAATTACTTCCTAACCTTTTTATGGGGTATATTTTCTATGTATTTACTGTCTTCATACTATTTAGAATATTACATAATATATTTTAATTTTAAGAAGTAGGTCTCATAATATTCAGTGGAATTTATCATACTTTGTGGTTTAGTATTATTACCTTCCATATCTAGCTTGTATTGATTATCTCTAAGACTATTTTAATTCCCTCATTGAATATTAATTTCACTTCATTCCTCAGTATATTTATTGAAGGTACAGGCAGAAAGCATAAGTTTTTGGGAAGTGCCCACATATTAAGTAAAGGATCTTTGATGACATGCTTACATTAACCCTTCAGCCTTCTCCAAAAGGTTCTCCTATTCTTTTCACTACTTAATTCCTATAACCAGGAATTATACCCAGAACTAAATTTTCATTTTACCTACAAGAACTAGGATGTAATGCTCATCTAAATAGCCCATTTCATCTTGCTTCACAGGCTTAGTTCAACAGCTGGGCTTCTAACCGGAAAACCCTCTCAATGCATAAACTCATTGGTTACCCTACTTAGTCCACGATTACTATTAAAACTTATTATAGTTGTACTGTCAAGTTGTTAGAGTCCCCATCTATGTTAAGAACTGGGTTATGCATTTTGACTGCAATGATACTTTACTGACAGTAAAGATTTTTTTTAAATGGCTATGAATATAAAGTTTTAGATGGAATAGAAATATAATACTGTCTCTACATGAAAAATAATACATTATGGTATTTCCATACACAAATTTAAATTGAATCCCCCTATAAACAGTGAACTCAGAGCTTAGTGAGGGAAAGTGTTTTTGTTTTTGTTTTTTCATCTCCTGCGTTGTTACTTGGAAGCTATTTACAGTACTGTACTGAATGATTTTCCCTTCCCTCCCAAGATCCAGTCTCATTATACTGCATGCTAGTCACTGCCTGGAAGTCCTGGACATTGTCCCTTTGACAATGCTGCTCTCTCTTTACAGTCACAGTCAAGAGGATGAGTGGAACAGGCCACACTGCTTCTATGTCATAATGTCCCGTAATGCCTTCCAAGAAGAACACATGGAACTTTCTGAATGGAAGTATTGGGACATTTTGAGGGGGGGGTGGAGGGATTACAAAGTGAGAATGTAAATGTTAAAAATCAGGCGCTGAATACAGACTTTCCTTGGTAATAAATTCAGCCATTCACAAGAAGTGAATGTTTTAGTACCTAATCGGGCTCTTTGCACTCAGATGTGCTGCGTCCCTCTCCAACTCCCTTCAAATCTTCATCCTATTTTGAGAGATACTGTCATTCTTGCTTCAGTAAATAATACATTTTCTGAAGCCCAAATCATTCAGTTAAGATTAGCACTCGGGGAGGATACTGGCAGACCGTTTTCAGCTGGTCGTCACTCCTAATTCCACCAGAACACAGAGATTGAGACATTGGTACTCCAAATTCGAAGTCTGAAGAATGAGTTTTGTCTCTCCAGATATACTTTGTGGAACACACACACACACACACACACACACACACACACACACCTTCCAAGAACTGCCTAATTGTTGCTGCCTGGAATTCCTGGATGTTTTTCCCTAAACAAGATGCTACCCTCTGTCTCTGCACAGTCAGTCAGGAGGTGGAATGGGATATATTCTCAGGTACATAGAGTCACAGATGCGAAAAAATTTTCTTAACTGCTTGGAAAACTGTAAGATGCCTTCCTTTTCCATGTCATCATAAATCTCATGTTTCTTTAGGTCTTGCATGGAAAATGCCATGATAACTATTCTAGTAAATTATTGAATAACTGGCTAGTGAGGTGCTTGTCCTCAATTTTGATCAGCAGTGAGAGGACTGAATAAACAATTTATGGCTAATAATATAATTTCAGGCTATGACTACACTATTCTCATTTTGAGACACCCCTTCAATTTATTATTTAGGAAAACTTGTCTCATGATCATTTATGTCTACTATGTTCCAGGGTTCTACTAGGCTCTGGAGAGACAGAGCTAGAAATAAAACCTATCAAGAATAAGTTTAGAATTGGGAGGAAATAGATAATTAAATTGGCAATTTTAATATGATGGGCTGCATAACATAATAAATGTGATAAACAATATGTTATGAAAGAGAATATGCCACATTAAGGAAACAAAAGCGTAAAAAGGGTTCTTTTTGATAGATGAGGCTGAGAGATAAACAAGACAAAAGCAGATCATTAGGACTTTATAGTTAGGATGATAGTCATTACAGTTTTTAAATAGTGAGACGACTGGCCTTTATCAGAGTTGCAGATTAGAAATATCACTAGGATTACATAAGGAAGAATTAACTAGTATGTGTGCATTTGTTTAAGAGTGTTGAGGATGTCAGAAAAATAAAAAAGAGTTTCAAGCAGAAGCAAGCAAATAAGTATAATGTTGGTTTGATAATCTAGAAGTTAGATAATCTAGGGCTATTTAAGAGTAGACTTTATAGGAAAAGTTTTTGAAGAGAGTAAGAGAGGATTTAAAAATGAAATTTGAGTTTCAAGTCTGGTCCATTTGACCAATGTGATTATTTACCAATAATGAAAAGGCAGAAGACAAGAATGGAAAAAAGTTTATAAAAGTTGGAAAGTTTAGGGGAATGGAAGATAATATTTTTTTATACATTAAACTTGAGGCACCTAGAATATATACAAATAGAGTTATCTTGCAAATACATGAATATGTAGTAAAAAATTCCCTTACCTGAAACAATCAGAACTGGTTTGTTGTTAGTTATTTGAATAAAGTGAGAAAGCACACATCATGGCACGTATGCACAATGGGACAGTGTAAACATTGTATATTAACTCATTATCTTATTGTGTATTAAATTCACCAATATTGTGCTATAAGCCCAAGGCCTTTTCTTTGAATATCTGTTTACCCATTGAAGTTGTTCGTCATCTTTTCTTATATAATCCGCAGTCAAATAATCTATGACTTCCAGACATTAATTTAAAGTACACTACTGAACAAATCCAAAGAATTTTTTACTTATTTATTTTTCTCCAGTCTTACTTTGTTGCCATACCCATGCCATAGTTGACATTATTTATTAGCAACTCAGCCTAATTTAGAATTTCTAAAGCATTAAACTTCATTGTTGTAGGAATAAACTTGATCTCCTGGTACTCATATTTCATCACTTGGCTTAACACTGAATTAAATTATGTGCTTGTAGTAATAAATGCAACATGCACAAAATGATTTGAGAACAAACAAATTTGAATCTTGGCAAGCAAATTATTAACTGCAGTGAAGATAACTACAATGGCATCACACATAATAGCTCAGTAGCTTCACATTATGCCTTGGGCTTCAGTTTCATAGAAAATAAGAATTTAATCACTCTGAGATGGAAATACAGATCTTTTGAAAGAGAAACTACTGCACAGGTCTAAAGTTCAAAAGAGATATATACTAAAAAAAATTATCCTGAAATCATCACCCTGATCATTTTAATTAAAGTCTTAGAAGGCTTGAGATAAGCCCCAGGGAGAATGTATAAAGAGAGAAATGGATCCTAAAAATACAAGCAATATTTAAGCTTGGAAAGAGGAGAAAGAAACTATGGAGGACACAGAGAAGTTTCCATAGAGCTAGAGTATAAACTAGAGAATTATAGTACCATGGAAATAGTGGCAAGAGATTGTTTTAAGTAAAAAGAGTATGTTAAGAGTTGTAAATATCATAAGGTAGTTAAGTAAACAAGAACTATTCATTTTTCATTTAATGACCTAAATCATTTTTGTTTATCAATTTTGACATAGTAACTTTACTAGAAATGTGAGCCAAGAAGCCACATTTCACTGAGTTTAACAGAGAGTCGTGGGCAAGAAAGTGTAAGCAAACTTTTTTAGAATATCTATGAGGTACAAAAAAAGATGCAACTATGGTTGTAAAGACTATAAAAATAGTTTTAAACTTTATAAAAGACTAAGTCCAAGACTATGGTAAATACATGAAAATTTGACAATTAGTCAATTAATTATTTGCAATTTATATTCCCTACATACTAATTTAGAGATATGAATGTATGCTCACAGCATCCCCTGTGCTCAAAGTCTGTGTTCTTGGACATTTTACAATGGCTCATCTCCGTAGCCTTTATTCACAGAGCTACATCTATTGCAGCCTATGCAGGAAAGTTGGGAGCCTCATTAGAGGCTTTCAAATATCATAGCTTAGGTAATCTAACATTTTCTAAGGATGAGCTCTTGCACCCCCAATTGAAGTGTATCTACACTGGAAATAAGGGAAAAAGAAAAAAAGATAATGTGAATATAGAGCAAAAGAAAAAAAGAACACTATTGGAATATTAAAACTGAATTTACAAATATTTGACAGTACATCACTACGTTAGGATGAATTAATGCCTATTTTTTAAGTATTATTTGCAGTTATCTTTCACCTCCTTTGACTTTCCATAATTCAGTTCCATAATTCAATTACAGTTACCTGAAATGTATAGCAGGCTCATTACATCATGTGGCACATATATACAATGGAATATTACTCAGCCATAAAAAGGAATGAAATTGTGTTATTTGTAGTGAGGTGGATGGACCTAGAGTCTGTCATACAGAGTGAAGTAAGTCAAAAAGAGAAAAACAAATACCACATGCTAACACATATATATGGTAAAAAAAAAAAAAAAAAACCTCTTGATTTGATGCCAATGGATCTGGATTTTCTATAAGCTTTCCTCAAGAATTCCTACCTCTGTGGACCTGAGAATTCTTACATTTTCATTCACCCTAACATTTGAGGAACAGTGATTACAAACTTAATTTTAGTTGGAGTATGCAACTATAGAATTGTGTGACCTCAGTAGCATCTGGGAAGCATTATCCATGTACATGGTCACTGCTTAAATATCTCCATGGGCATATTCTTGACTGTTAACATTTTAATGAAAAGGCTCATGAAAATATTCTTCAGAGCTGCTTTTTTAGTTCAAGACTTAAGTTTGGAAGAGTAAAAGTTAAACTAGATTTCCTAATCTCTGTAGTATTTAGACACGTAGTCTTTGGATGGCGATGGTGCCAGAACTGAGCTCTGCCACTTACTATCAATAAGACTTGGGCAAATCAATTAACCTCTTTGAACCTCTCTTTCTCCTAACTAAAATGGAATAACAATACCTACCTCACAGAGTTGTTATGAGGATGAAATCAAGGGCTTACACAGTGTTGGAATATAATAAGCAGGCAGTAGTGGTAGCTATCATTTCCTGCCTGTTATTGCATAGTTAATGAGAAGCAGAATCTGAAACAAGAAATTTTTGTGAAAATGATTTACTAAAAAATTGCTTTCAGGGCTTGCCTGGTGGCGCAGTGGTGGAGGGTCCGCCTGCCGATGCAGGGGACACGGGTTCGTGCCCCGGTCCGGGAGGATCCCACATGCCGAGGAGCGGCTAGGCCTGTGAGCCATGGCTGCTGAGCCTGCACGTCTGGAGCCTGTGCTCTGCAGCGGGAGAGGCCACAGCAGTGAGAGGCCTGCTTACCACAAAAAAATAAAAGTGCTTTCAGGAGAACCTAGGAAGGTAATAGGGAAAACAGAAGAGGAAATAGAAGTTAAAAAGAATATTATTTCCAGAAAGTCCTATGGAGGGTACATATAGCTGATCCCTCAGGGAAACGTGGAAGTGTAAGCTTCACTTCAGTGTTTTTCTTGAATAGAAACATAGTGAGCTATCAATTCAAGCACCAATCAATCACTGGCTAAGAACAGCCATCAAGAAACAAACTCTCAGCTTCTTGCAACTCTGCAAAGTGTAGGCAAGGTGGCATCAGTATCCCAAGGGAAGTTCTCTGAAGAGAGTTGCTAGTGCAGACCTTTAGAAATGAAATTACAGAGAAGCCAGGGGACTGGTACACACAAAGATTAAAAGAAGAAATCCCAGTGTCTGCAACACTGACTTTTTTTTTGTTTCATAGCTTACTTCATTAGAATCATATAACACTCTTGTTTTCAAATGGGATTTCTTTGACTTTTCCCCTCTCCACCTCCAAAAGTTACAAAAAATTCCTCTACCTTAGAAGGAGATATTAAGAAAACATTTTTATAAGGTAGAAGGTGTTGAAAGACAATTCTCCAAGTGTCTCTCACATTTCTATATGCCGTCTAAGTGAGGCACTGACTGCTTTTGGTTCTGAATTATTTTTAATAATGTTTGAATAGTGAACAGCCTTGGAAAAGAATGATAGTTTCTCTCTCTGGAAGAAAGGGTAAGCACGCTTAATGTCCATCATTAAGAGAAAATTGGGCTCTCTAAACTCAGCATTCCTCTTCTTTAATGCAACAGACTATGTGCAGATGCCACCTGGTTCTTTTCACATGAACCAGCCAGAATTGGGGGTAAGAGAGCTTGCACCAAAATGCTGATACTCAGGCTAATGTTACTGTCCTGAATAAGAAGCACTGTCCTTCATCTCTAACCTAAGAGTCTCATGTCTTCTACCAGAATTCATGAACCCATGGCAGGCTAACCTGTTATCTTTTAAGTAGGTTAAATCTCAGACCCATCACAGCCCTTGACTGAAAGGATTTCATATAAAATATTATATTGTTGGTTTACATTAATCTTGTTTACTTTAGTTAATTTCTCTGATCATCTTTTCTCCTTTTCCATGAATAAAGTACAATTAAAATAAAGGAAATATTAACCTAAAATATCTGATCAAAAATTAGTTCTATGTCTTAGAATACATTGCTTATTCACAAGAGGAAAAAAACATACAAAAATAACTTTGTTCATTGAACATAACATTTTTCTTTAATTGTATTTATATGTTTATATGTAACAGGAATAATAATTCCAAGGTGTTAAGGAATGTTGAGTTCACAGCAAAGGTATTGATCCATGTAGATAAATAAGACTTTGGTGTCCACTACTACATAGAGGTTTGCAGACAGGTCAGAACAGGTTGTGTATAGGTCCTTTTTTGTAACCATTGCTTCTGAAACCTATTGGGGAGCTCTCATTTTTAAAATTCCAATAAAGACAATTAGAACAGAGACAGACAGAAAGAGGAAACAGCACATAAAAATGATGAAAGAAAGGGCAAAGCAGTTGAGATGTTTGGAAAGTTCCTTTACAATAAAGTTCCTTTACTGACCACAAACTAACATGTACACAAACTAACATGTATAAGAAGATAGTAGACCACAAGAAGACAATCTTCTTGTAGGGAAACAAAAACCTAACTTGGGTGTTGGTCAGAACATAATGTTTATTTTCTAGCTATTACAGTAATTTGGAACACGATCTTTAACAAGGACATCGTCCTGTGATTTAGAGATTTCTCCCATTATAATTAGGAAGCTGAATTAAATAATCTTTAATTAAATGAATGACCATATTTGGTAAGGAATTACATTATTTGTTCTAAATTATATCTCCATCCATCACTGTATGTCCTGGTTCTGGAACAGTTAATAAGAAATTTTAAATTGTACTCAATTTAAAATAATTGATTGAAGAGAACATATGTCTGGAATAATAACTAGTACATAATATGTATTACATTCTGGTATCCTCCAGATTCAAAATATGGGGTAACTTAGATGATTTATACACTGATTACTTGTCCAGAGTAGGTATTAAGTGATTCTTTGTTGACCATTATAGTTTATAAATTATAAATATAGAATTTAACAGTGGTTCAGTTCATCTGAAATATAAATATGTTTTCCAAAATTCTAATTTATTAACTTTGACCTGAAGCCATTTGTACCTTGACAGTTAATCTGGACATAAAAATATATTATGAATGAATGGGAATAATCACTTAGAAAAATGAATGTTTATAAGAAAAGCAATATAGCCTTTATTCATTTTAGCTTCAGTCTCATGATGTTATTAGAAAAGTAGACTGGATTTAATAATAGCGTTCTTCCTTTGCCATAAATCTCTAGCATCCCCAAATGAGATATTGCAGAAATAATATGACTGAAAATCAGGTACTACTGTGTGTCAACAAAAACACTGTTCTTTCTTTGGTGGCAAAAATAGATGAGGAGATTAAAATAAAGAGCATTATAGACATTTTGACTCTACAAAGTTGTCAAGCAAGGGGCAAAATATATTCATTCTTGAGCCAGTTTTAAAACAAATTATAGCGATAAGACCATAACACCAAAATGTTGGATAAAACAAAAATTATTATAGGACACTTCCTGGATGTCTATCCAATAGCCATTTTTTTAAGGTGGCCACTTCTTATCCATGTAAACTCTGCTTTATGAGATAATAAATCTTCCTTATTGTTTGTATCTTATGAAATTGAGTTTTTTATTTATGGTAACTTTCAGTTGCATGAAATCCTCCTTGACAGAGTTAAATCTGTGTAATAAGTATATGGACATGTATGGAGTGAATTTACATTAACTGAAGCTCAGTAACTTTATATTCTATTACATTGATCTATTTAGCATTCTTACATTTTAAATTAATCCTCATATGAAATCTGTTTTAATAATCCCATTTTATTGACAAGTAAACCACAGTTAAGGGAGTATTTGTCCATGACCACATGCTAAATAAGTAGTAAAAGATGCGTGGGGTGTGTGTGTGTGTGTTTGTATGTACTTAATTAATGGACTTTTTATAAAACAGTTAAATAATTACAGAAATATTGAGCAGGTAATTCAGAGAGTTCTCATATACATCCCTTCCCTATCACGCAATTTCCCTATTATTAACAACTTGCATTAGTGTGGTATATTTGTTACAACTGATGAATCAATATTGACACACTATCATTAACAAAAGTCCATAGTTTATAATAAGGTTCATTCTCTGTATTGTACAATTCGATAGATTTTGACAAATGCAAAATATCATGTAACCACCATTACAGTATACACATAATAGTTTCAGTGCTCTAAAAATCCCATTTTTATCTACTGATCCCTTCCTCTCTCCCTCTGAACCACTGACAACAACTAATCTTTTTACTTTCAATACAGTTTTGCCTTTTCCAGAATGTCACATAATTGGAAGCATACAGTATGTGGCTTTTCAATACTGGCTTCTTCACAAACCCATGTGCATTTAAGTTTCATTAGTGTATTTCTGTGGCTTGATAGCTCATTCTTTTTAATACTTAATTACAGTCCATTATTTGAATATACCACAGTCTGTTTATATATTTAAGGGGATATTAGTTGCTTCCTGCTTTTGGTGATTATGAATAGAGCTGCTAGAAGCATCCATGTGGAGGTTTTTATATAAACATAGGTTTTCAATTCAATTGGCTCTCTATTCTGTTCTATTGATTTATTTATCTGTTCTTTCACCAGTACCACATTATCTAGACTATCATAACTTTATAGTAAGTCTTAAAGTCAAGTAGTGTCAGTCCTCCAACTCTTTTCTTCTTCAGGATTGTGCTGCCTCTCCTGGATCTTTTGCTTTCCATATAAATTTTAGAATAAGTTTGTCAATGCTCACAAAATAACTTGCTGGGATTTTGATTACAAGGTGTTGAAACTATAGATCAAGATGGGAAAATTAACATCTTAATAATATTTTGTCTTCCTACCCATGAACATAAAAAATCTATTTATTTAGACCACCTTTGATTTTTTTCAACTGGGCTTTGTAACTCCCATCTATAAATCCTGTATTTATTTGTTAGATTTATACATAAATATTTCAATTTTTATTGTGCTAATGTAAGTGGCTGTTATTGTCTCTCCAAAATTCATAGGTTGAAGCCCTAGCTCCCACTGTGAGTGTATTTGGAGATGGGGCCTTTAAGGAAATAACTAAGGTTAAATGAGGTTATAAGGATTGGGTCCTAATCCAATAGAATTGATGTCCTTATAAAAAAAGGAAGAAACACCAGGAGTGTGTACACAAAGAGAAAAGGCCATGTGAAGACACAAGGAGAAGACAGCTGTTTGCTAGGCAAGGAGAGAGTTCTCAGGAGAAACCAACCCTCCCAGCACCTTGATCTTGGACTTACCAGCCTCCAAAACTGTAAGAAAATACATTTCTGTTGTTTAAGCCACTCTGTGTGTGGTATTTTGTTACAGCGGCCTGAGCAGCCTAATACAATGGTGTTGTGCTCTTAATTTCAAATTCCAATTATTCATTGCTGGTATTTAGAAAAGCAATTGACTTTTATATACTAACATTGTACACCACAACCTTGCTACAGTCATTTATTAGAACCAGGAATTCTTTGTGATTGTTAAGGATTTTCTACATACACAGTCATGTCATTTGCGAATAAAAAGTTTTATTTCTTCTTCCCCAATCTTCATACCTTAACTTCCTCTCCTTGCCTTATTGCATTAACTAGAACTACTAGTACAATGTTGAATAAGAGTACTAAGAGAGGGCATCCTTGCCTTGTGCCTGATCTCAGGGCGAAAGCATCTAGTTTCTCACCTTAAGTATGATGGTACCTACTTTATTTTAAATAATTGTCCCACAGTTCTTGGATATAATCTTCATTTTTTTTTTCATCTTTTATCTGTTTGCAGTTCAGGTTGGAAATTTTCTATTGACAAGTTTTCAAGCTCAGTGATACTCTCTTTGGCCACATCCAGCCTGCTAATGTGCTTATCAATGTCATTTTTCTTTTCTGCTAGTTTTTTTAAATTTTTTTAACATTTCCTTCTGATTTTTGCTTTGTGGTTCCATCCCTCTGCTTACATTACCCATCTGTTTGCATGCTGCCTACTTTTTGCATGAGTACATTTATCATATTAAATTGATTTAAATTCTCTAAATGTGATTTTA
Source organism: Neophocaena asiaeorientalis asiaeorientalis (assembly GCF_003031525.2). Classification (NCBI taxonomy): domain Eukaryota; kingdom Metazoa; phylum Chordata; class Mammalia; order Artiodactyla; family Phocoenidae; genus Neophocaena; species Neophocaena asiaeorientalis. Next base: position 1,270,139 of record NW_020172316.1, on the reverse strand, counting down.
AATTCTCTAAATTCATTCTAAAATCAGTTTCATATCTCACTTTTGTTCTGATGCTTTGTCTCATGTCTTCTAGCATGTGTTATATTTTGCTTTTGCTGTTATTGTTGAAAACTGGGCATGATATATCACATAATGTGAGGTTTTATGTTAGTCTGGCTTGGTGCTGGACTGTGTATAATATTTTCTGTAGATATAGGTGCCAGAGGCTTCAGTTTCCTCATTTGTACTTTTTTCTCTCCTGTTTTCTTTGGGTTTCCTTAAGAACTTAATCGAGTCTGTGTCTTGCAGCTCTTTCAGTAATAATCTACTGTTATTATTCTGATGCCTCCTGATGTGATGTTAAGATATGGGGGAAGGGAAGCATTCAAATGTTTTACAGTTAAATCTCAGTTTTCATTGGCCTAAGTCACTGGGCTGTGATTCAGAAACATTTCATAACCTTTTTTTTAACCCCCGAGCATAAGGTATAATGGATAGGGAGTCAGGAGCTGTCTAATTGCTCTGCCCCCAGGTTAGATAATGCTCTGGTAAAGTCATTTCCCCTGAAGGGCAAACTTTTGTTATAGAGACGGCTCTGGGCCTATTTCCAGCGCTTTCTTATTTTCTAGGTGTATTTCAAAATGGGTACATTTCTCCTTCTCCTCACAATTGTTACAGTGGGCACCTGGTGGGGTTGCTGTAGGTAAAATTCATGAAAATTCAGGGTGACCCCTCTAAGATTGGGCTCCCAGGAGATTTTAGTTAAACTACTGTCAAGCTAGTACACACTCAGCCTGCAGAAATTCATCGAAATGACTCTTCAAGTATTCCTACCAGTTAATGGCCTCAGTTGCTTCAGCTCCAGGTAACCTGATCCTGACCATGGCTGTGATTGTCTTTATCTGCCTCTCTCTAGATTTCTGGAACGCCGTTTGTCCTGTGGCCTCAATTCCCTGGAGGATATAAACAAAGTCAGTGATTTGGGGTTTGCTAAATTTTCATCTTGTTCTGAGGATCAGAGTGATGATACACACACAAAAAAGTAAAAGCAACCCGAACCCAACACTAAAGATGGTCATCAAACCACAAGAATTTCCAACTTTTAAATGATGGAGCTCAAGCCAGAAGTCTGTAAAAGAGTGTTTTAATCTCAGTTCTGTTTACGAATGATGAAACTATACCCAATAACACATGAAGAAATTATATACGAGCAATGAAGTATCTAAATAATTACAATGTGAAAGATTGTGAAGAAATCTTGTACTACCTAGATGTACTTATTAAAGAAAGCATCTTTCTTTCTGTTTTGTACATTTGTTTTTGAGGGCATTTTTGTACCAATCAGGAGTTTTTCAGGTACAAATTGTAAAAAGACAACTCAGTTAGCTAGATCCAAAGGTCAATATTACTCATATGACTTGGAAGTCCCAGGGCTAAGCTTATATTGGGCTTGACTGGAGTCATTGTCTCAAAAACCATAGTCAGGGATTTCTTTCTGCTATCGCAGTAGAATGGGAAGTAAAGCATGATGTTTGGCATCCCAAAGGGACCATGTGCTTGGAACTATCAATTTATTATCTCAGCTTCAAATCCAGTGGGGTTTTTTTCCCTGTTCTGCAATAATAGAGCTGGATTCTGAGCACTTTTCCTTGGCAGAGAGTAAGATGTTTACTTTTTCAGCACAGGGTGATGTAGATATAGAACTAGAGAAAAGGGCATCTCTTCCCATTACAGTGTAGTTCCATTTTTATTTTTTCTGCTCCTCTCACGGCTGCCAGTATTGTGTGTTGGGGAACATTCAGTTACATTCTGCCCAGCTAGAAGCCTGGAGAAAGTAGCCCCTCAGTGTGCTTACAGCCTCGGCCTTAGCTCAGTGACAATGTCAATGAAGCTGTCCCTGAACCGACACCACACACCTAAACTACTCAGCCAGCACATGAGCTCCTGATGCTTCTATTTCTTTCCTGCATCTGCCCTCCAACCTTGGCTTGCCCTCCAGCCTGGAAGCGTTTTCTCCTTGCCAGTCTCAGCCATAAATTTCCTCCCCACTTGCATGCCAGCAACAATCCACCTATACCCTGAAAGTTGTTTCCTATTTTCCAATCAGTTTCTTGTCCACTAGCCTTGACCCAACTGCATCCTGGAGGGATATTTCCTGCTTTCTTGATAACTGCACACCAGCTCTTACCTGGAACAACTCAGAGAGCTTCCAGTGGGTCGCAGCCACACTTCTCCAATGGGACCTTTCTAGAGTACTCTCTGGCATTTCTAGGCTGTTCATTAGACCCCTACAGAAACTTCATTGTCAACTCTCACTATAGCTAATAATTTTTCATATTAAACTACCCCCATATGAATTTGTGATTTATGTCTCCTGATTGTATCCTCGTTGATACAATGTATCATGAGGATGAAGTAGTTTCTAAAGGATAAGTTCAGGGAAACTATAATGTAATTATTACATAATTCCTGATTTGAAAGTCACCATTATATGAAGTTATTAGATTATATATAAAGGAATATTATCTTATTTCTTTCATATATTGTTTCCCCCTCCCCATTACTATATTTTAACCATAATTCTGGTTTTTCAGTGCTAAAATCAGATGTTTTTAAATAACTCTTCTCCTGTGGATAACATGTTTAACAATGTTCCTTGCTGCTGTATCCACTATAAAGAAAGAAAGAAAGAAGGGCATGCTCACAACATCTGATCAATATTTATTCATAGCTAGACATAAACATTTATGAAAGGTATGTATGGGAAGAAATAATTGAGAATCTCTAAATTTGTGAAAGTCGGCATGTTTGTATAAATCCATACCTACCTTGACAATTCTGTTGAGAATCATCTATTTATCAATTTTCACACGTTTTATTTCTTGTCACTGGCTATTCTATTGAATAGTTTCACAAATTACTTCTCCTTAATTCCTGACAGAGTAAGCAATGGACTTTTATGCCATTGCTAAATTTTTCACTGTTGCCTTTACATTTATACCAAATTTCTATTGTATGTCTAAAAAACCAGCTGTTTCTTGGACTTTTTTGTCATCTCATTACTTTTATTACCAGTCTAGTAATTAGATATTCTCTGGACCATTTTAAAATAAAGAAAATTGTGTATCCCATCCCCACCCCCATGAGGGGTGGCCTGCAGAGAGGGAGAGAATGAGGGTTGTGCCACTGTCAGGGGCTTGGTGTCGAGAATGTATGAACCTGTTGTGTTGTGCCACTCTGTGGCGAAGGGGCAGACATCCTGGTTGGAGGGTGGGCGGGAGACCCGGGTGGGCATTTTTCCAGGAGGGCAGGTACGTGAGGATGGCCGGTAGGTACATGGGGGAATGCTCGGCGTTGATGATTTTTGGAAAAGTTCATATTGGGGTCCCCGTGGGGTACTGCCTCGCACAGGTCAAGGTGGCTGTCATCTAGGGGTCTACAGATGATAGGTGCTGGGGAGGACGGGGGTGGGGGTGGGGTCG
>NW_020172316.1:1246651-1266410 GCF_003031525.2 Neophocaena asiaeorientalis asiaeorientalis | reverse complement strand
GGGGGGGGGGCGGGGGTCGTGCGCTGCTGGTGGAGGTGAGAACTGGTGCGGTCACTGTGGAGAGCAGTGTAGAGGTTCCTTAGAAGACTGAAGGTGAAGCTGCTATGTGGCCAGCAGTCCCACTCCTTGGTCTATATCCCGAAGGAGCAAGGACTCTACTTCAAGGGAATGCATGCGCCCTATGGCACTGTTTGCAGTGACCGAGGCATGGGCACAGCTCAGGTGCTCATCAGCAGACGATTTGCTGGGGAGGATGTGGTGTGGGTGTATAATTACTCGGCCATGGGAAGGAATGGGATATTGCTGTTTGCAGCGGCATGTATGGACCTGGAGGGTATTTGCTTGGTGAGGTAGGTCAGACAGATAGGGACTCAGGTTGTATGATGTCGCTTGTGTGTGTGTGGTCTAGGAATGATACACATGAATGTGTGTACTGGTCAAGGGTGGACTTGGAGACGTGAAGGGCAGTCTTGTGGTTGTTAAGGGGGAGGGGGAAGGAGAGAGGGACAGATTGGGAGTGTGGGATTGACAGATGTAGACTACTATACATAAGGTGGATGGGTGGCGTGGGATTTCCTGTATAGTACAGGAAATGGTATTCAATATCTTGTGATGACCTACAATGGAGTGTGATTTGAAGAAAGAATGGCTGGGTCGTTTTGCTGTGCGCTTGATGCTAGGGCAGTGCTGTGAAAATAACCTCTAAAAAAAAAGAAATTTGTGTTTTTAATATTAAGAGCTTGCCTATGATAAGAAGTTATCACATATGTAATAATGAATTACAAACATTACAAATATGTGTAATAATGATTTATAAACGTTACTTGGGTCCCTTACAAAATCTAAAGAGGAAATTCTCTGCCTTCGCTGTCCAAAGAAAGTTTACTCTGTTTAACATAGGAGGTTTTTCTTCTCCATTTCAATATCTTGTAGATTAATAGTTTCTGGGTTATTAGTCATATAGTCTTGATAGAAATAATCAAGATTCCAAGATGCTGTTTCATAAAATATTAGCAGAAACTGGCTGTCATGATGTGTGCACAGGTGCGTGAGAGAGAAAGTGATTCCTTTTGTCTCTAACTTATAGGCATTCTCCTACTCCTACAGAATGTCCACTCCAAGATGTTTTCTCACTGTAATCCAAATTCAGTAATTATCTTGCCTCATGGTACAAGAATAAATTAAAATTTCAGTGGCCATCCTGGGAAGCTTTTGGCATCTTACATATAATACATCTAACAGAAGCCCTAGAAAAGAAGGGAGGGCCAATATCCAACAATAAATATTTTTTTTATTATTATGCTGAAGCCTTAAAATGAAATTCTGATTCCAGAATATCTTCCCTCAAAGACTTTCTAGTAAAGACCAAAGAAAAGAAAACACTTCCCTTTAAGTCATCTGGAACATTTTTCTCTTGTGCTCCAAGTTCTATATCCTACTTTAACTTCACCTATTTATATAGCTTATGTCCCTTCTACTCTCCTAAATACATATGGGAACAACTCTTTTACTCAAGATGTTTTACAGAATGATCCCATTTTAGCGACTGGCTTCAAAAGACTTTCAAAAAAATATTTAAAGTGTCTCTGACAGCTGATGTAAAAATAATCACTGTCCTCTGTTTTTATAAATGGACCAAGACCAGAAATTATGTATTTAACAGAAAAATGAATTGGAATGGAAATGTTCAGACTTGAATAATCAGTCTCTCTCATAAAGCCAAATATTTTCAGAGGGGTTTAGAAAACTGACAAACTAAGAACAAAATCAAACTATGGACAACAGAAAAACAACTCTTAAGTAGAAACAATATCAAAGGATCATCTTTCCAGAAACAAAATCTCCTGCTAAGGGACTTGCAAATATTGCAAGGAAAGGGCCTCAGGAAGAGCCAATACCCTATATTAGAAAAACAAAACACAAAGGTATAATGGCACAAAACCTACTGTGTAGGAAAACTCCCTGCTTCTTATTTACTCACTACTCACAGAATGCTTCTGTACATTCAACACTACTTTGCCTCTCATCACCAAATGTGTGGGTTTATTCCCACACCGGCCAAGTCTCAAACACAAGCCTGGTGTCTTATAATACAATTCAGTTCTGACACTAAATGTAGTTAATGAGGACCCCTAAGACTGCCCCCCTACCACTACCACTTCAGACGCCGATTGCAAGTCCAGGTTTTTATCTGTGTTTCTGACAGCTGGTTATAAATCAGAGGTTCCCACAACCCCCTACTTGGTTTGATTAATTTGCTAGAGTGGCTCAGAAAACTCAGTAAAACAGTCTACTTATTAGATTACCATTTACGATAAAGGATATTAAAGGATATGAACGAAGAATCAGATGAAGAGACACACAGTGTGAAGTTCAGAAGGGTCCTGAATGCAGGAGCTTCTGTACCCGTGGAATTGGGGTGCACCAACCCTCCAACAAGTAGATGTGTTCACCAGCTCAAAAGCTCTCTGAACCCCATTCTTACGGGATTTTTATGGAGGCTTCATCATGTACCCATGATCAAGCATTAACTCAACCTCCAGCTAATCTCCCCTTCACGGAAGATGGTACATTAGTTAAAGATGGTACATTAGTTAAAGAGCACTGGCTATTCAAGATTATCCAAAACCAATAACAACTAAGGGAATTTCTAGGACTGATAGGCTACTGTAGACATTGAGTACTCAATTTTTCTGAAATCGTAAAATCCTCATGTGATTTGACTAAGTAATTGTTTTACATTTTGCCCATATAATTCTAATACACAATGTGGACTGAGAACCTCTGCATTAGAATTCAACCAAAAGAGGACAAGTAAATAGAACGGTGATGCTGCAGTTCCCAAAGACAGAATTTTGCAACTATACGGTTTGTTTGTTTTGTTTTGTTTTTAAAAAAAGGACAGCTATAAGTCAATTACCTAGCAGTAAACATCTGAATGTTTTCCTGTAAGACATGTCTTTTTGTTTGGCTCTTGGCCTCAAATTCAGCAGGTGAGTTTCTTGCGTTTGAAAGAGTTTTGAATAAGAGTATTTTGTAGAATTTACCTTGTGAATGAACTACAGATTTCTATAGCAAACATCATAATGATATTAGTCAGATCTATCACTTAGAAAAATAACAGTAGATTTTTTTTAAAATGGAGTTTCCTCTGGATACTTAAGAAATAGTGAGATGCCTATAATTTTACCATATAATTTTTTCCTAAATTATATTGTCATTGTAAAGATTTTCTAATTTGTTTTAGAGGTTTTTGCTAGTTATTCTACATGCAGTATATTAACTATAAAATAATAATAATATTAATAATAATTAGAAGTAACACCTCCAAGCATATAAAATGTAGCTAAGTAATTTAGCTATAGTTCTTAGATTTACTTTTTGTTGTTAATGTGGCTTTTTATGAATTAAAAAAGAAAAAAAGAAAAAATTAAAATAGATTTTCCATTTAAAATAGAAAATAAAATGTAATGGTCAAATCTTCTCCCTATCAAAACCTACCACGTGTCAAGTATTTAAGATTATTTTGTATTGTTTTTGTGTGTATATATCTATATCTGTACCTGCATATATACAAGACACACATATACATATATCTAATCTCCACAAAAAACTGCATTATTTAATTAATAGTACACTGATCTACAAATGTTTATCATATTTAATTTTACAGCAAATATCTTTTCATACTTTGTAACTTTTTTATAACTTATTTACATTTTTAATTCACTGACAAAATTTTCTCACCTACTTTCTTTGTAAATATTTTATTTTTACCTATATATGTAGTTTAATCCCATTCTCTAGCCTTAGGTAATTTGCTTTCTCTCTCTCTCTCTTTCTTTTCTTTCATTGGTAATGCTTTCTAAGAAGTAATATTCATTTCAATGTAATCTCTGTGAAACTGAGCAGGACCCTCTGAGGCCTTCCTGGGCACAAAAGCCTTTCTAGGTCCCCCATTTCTTATTTCCAGGATAAAGACTTCAGCCTCCTAGACCTTCCCTGAATTCCAAAGGGCAGAGTCAAACAGCTACTGATCAGGGAAATAGGGAATGCAGAAACAAAGGAGGAACAATCAAGAAATGTTAGTGCAGAGAGTAAAGCAGGATCCTACTTCCTCTGGAAAGGATATACATAACAATATCTTTGAGTTCTTGCATCAGAACTAAGGCGCCCACCCAGGTGGAGGAGGGTAATTTCAGGCTGAGCTCAAGATTCATGGCACATCGCCCTGTTACCTCACCGCCAACCAATCAGAAGAGAGTCACACACCCTGCAGCCCTCACCACAAATTTTGCCTATAAAAAATTGCTCCCCAAAACCATCATGGAGTTTGGGGGTTTTTGAGCAGGAGCCACCCGCTCTTATTGCTTGACCCTGCAATAAACCTTTCTCTGTTCCAAATGCTTAAGTTTTGGTTTGTTTGGCCTCACTGTGCATTGGATACACGAACTTGAGCTTGGTAACATCTATATCTTTTTATGACCAGCTTTAAGGATCTCTATCTCTGTCTTTTTTGTCAATTTTTCTATATATTGTAATTTGCTAGCTTTTCTTTTGTATTAATTAGTTTCATAAACTTTGATTTTTCTTTTTGTTTCTTTCATTTAAAATTTAATGAATTTATTTAAATGTTATTGTTTAGTAATAAAAACAGTTCTCATGAAGGCACTATAATTTCCAACTTTCTTTTTGTGTTTTTACTTTTGATTTATTCTTTCATTTATAAATTATTTTAGAACAATGATGTTCATTTTTTCATATATCTTTAAAGTGAACTTCACTTCTTATCACATTTTGATCAGAATGTTCTCTGCCACATGTTTATATGGAACTTACTAAATGTGTCTTTGTGACAGTGCATTATCTTTAAATTATAAATTAAATATCAAATTCAAGACTTTTTACATAGATAATCAATTTCTAAAGCTAAGATGTACTCAATCCTACGCCAAGTCAGGCAAAACAATGTTGCGAAGGTACAATGTACAAAAATGTGGAACTCCTAACTTATGTTACCTTTATGTTGGCCAACTAGACCTTTTCACATAAATATTGTAAACGTGAGAGATAAGAGGTGATGGTTGATAAACATTTGATCATTTTTGTGGGCTTGATATTTTCAGAAATCAGATTGTACATCTAAAGAAATAACTTGTCTCTGATTATGGCTGAAATGTTAACCTTTTCCCTCTTCTTCTCTTTGAAATATGCTTCATCAGAGAGGAACTTTCTACTAATACTAATACTGTAGATATCACTTGCCTTTTTTTTTTTGGTGGATAAAAGCAGTGATAATTAAGTTTAAGCTGTTCATCACCTCCCTTTATGTGTGCAGCTTCTCAAGCACCCCATTATTGGTTAACTGCCTAATGCTGGAGGATGGGAATTCCTGACACCAAGTGACATCTCATTAGCATGAACAGCTGGAGCCTGAAATGGAAGGCACCACAGGGACTAATTACCTGAAAAGATTTAAATAGCAAATACCTACCAGAAACTTTCTCACAGAAAGCAAGGCTCTGTTAACCCACATGTAAAGCCTCTGTATGCCTAAGACTAATATTTGTTTGAAATTTAAGTGTTTTAAAGTCTCTTCGTTGTAATGCTGCTCTGTGACAAAATCTATACAGGCCAGTTGCCTCATTCCCTCTGTCTTATCTTGTGGTATTATGAGCTTAATCTGGCTGGTATAGTTGATGTGGCAGATCTCAGGGAAGCACATGCGTTTTCTCATCGCTACTGTTGTGAGGCACAAGGAAGCCATTTGAATGTGTTTGACTAGAAGATAATTAAACATTTGTCAGCCAAGTTTGAACAAGATTTCTGGTCCCAGGGTCCCTGGGCTCCAGAGGCTCTGTGAAGCTCCTGAAATTATAGGTAATATTTTGTGTGTATGTACATACGTCCATTTTTGTTTTTCAGAAGGAGTAGATTCTCTTGAATTATACTCATCCCAAAGTATTAAGATGCCCCCAAATAAGTATTACTGTCTCATACCCTACCATCCTCCAAGTATTAAGGACCGCTCACATTGTTTCTTATTCTTTCAAATTAGAGAAAAGTTACTTGTATTTTTAAAGAAGAAAAAAATAGATGTGACATGTATTCTTCAGGGGAATGAGTGAGCTCATCTGATGGAAAGGAGGAGAGAGCGCTTACTAGTTACTTAAGGTAGAATTCACCAATACAGGTCAATAATGTCAGTGGGGGAATTTTTTAGCATCCTGTGATAAAATAATACAGCATTCTCAATTTTAAGGATTGTCTTTTAAACTGAGATTATATTTTGCTATATTTAAAATTTAAATTCTGATTTCCTTTATTAAATGATAATGGAAATAGCTGTATAGGATTTGTTTGTTTTTGTAATCTTACATGGTAAAATTCTAAAGAAAGGCCATGCTCAATCTTTTAATCTTTTTTTCAAAAGCTATGAAATTTAAGGTTGGGTACTACAGCTCAATGTTCTCCCCACTCCTATAAACACATTTCATATTGAGAGTCACTGTCTTAATCAGTCACTGGTCCCATGGTGACAAACCCTCTTGTTTGTCCAGGACTGAGTGGTTTCCTGGGACACAGAATTTACAGTGTCAAGAGAAAACCACTCAGTGAAAACCTCAATGAAACCACTCAGCTTTTTCACTGAGTGAAAAAAACTCAGTGAAAATCACTGAAATCCATTGACATCAACAATATAACTTGATGATTTAAATAAGAACCATCTAGGCAACTATACACCATGGCAATGTATAAGAAATATATATCAAAACAGCAGTATTACATAATGATATTTTGTTTTTTTCTTGAAACTTCTAAGTCATGGTTTTACCTGAGACCATTCCTATCAATTATCTTAATGATTGTTCAATCACATTACTTCTTACACCCTCACCTAGGCTGAATCCTGATGGTTATTGAAAAAAATAAAGTAGTAACAATTTATCAAATGCCATCACAATGTAGATTCCAATGGTATACATTTCCTAAGCTTTCAATGGTATTCATTTCCTAAGCTTTCAAATAGCAGATGCTTATGTTTGGGTCATTTTCATGAGAAGAGATAGAGAAGGCAGCAGTGTAGTTCTCTACAACCTTCTACTTGTGATATTACCTATTACCTGGTCATCCAATATAGCCTGCAGTCTAACACATGTAAATGGTGCCTGGTGTCACTGTGAACAAAGCGTCTTTGTCATTTTAAGATTGTAAAGATGAACTATTTGGTTATGGCTTACAATTCACACTATTTGAATAGCTAATGTGTGTAGATACACATGATTGCCATATTTATGTAATTCTCTACACAATTCATATTTAAGGTAAAGGGTTTCAGAAGAGTGTGAGTGTGATGGTTAATTTTATATGTCAACTTACCTGGGCCATGTTGCCAAATATTTGGTCAAACATTATTCTGGATGTTGCTGTGAAAGTGTTTGCGAGTGAGATTAACATTTAAATAGGTGGACCTTGAATAAAGGTCCTTGAATAAAGTGTGGGTGGGCCTCATCCAATCAGATGAAACCCTTAATAGAATATAGACTGCTCTCTCCCAAACAAGAGGGAATTCTGCCTGCAAAATGCCTTTGGACTCAGACTGAAGCTCTTCCTTGAAGAGCTGAAGCTCACAATTATGTGAGCAGAAACTAACACACCATTGTAAAGCAATTATACCCCAATAAAGATGTTAAAAAAAAAAAAACATTTATGGACTGTAGTTAAAAGAAATTATATCTAATTTATTAGTAAATGTGTAATAACTGGATTATAGTTAAATACATTAAAACACAAATATTACACATGACTGTGTTTTTGTAACAGGATGTCTTACACTGATTCAAGATTATTGCTATGACAAAGTATTATTGATGTTCATATCATACACAAGCATCATATACATACTTGGGTTTCATATGTTGAATGTAAGCTTAATTAATTTGTATAGCAGTTGTGTAGAATCTCATGGCAAACAACTGAAGTTGGCAATCGACTTAAAGATGAGGAATACCTGGAATAGATGATAGAAGAGGGAGATGATAAATGTCAATTGCATCCTCAGGACCAAATCAGGAACAGCTACTGTAGTTCATTCTACTAAACCCCCTAATGTAAATCTGGTTTTTACATAATGTCATTAGCAGTCACCTTGGGAAATCAGTGATAAGAGGGAATGAATTTAACATGGACTGTGAATGTGTCTGGGCAGTCTGAGGATTCTATCAGTTCCCTGTCATTATCAACTTGACACATCCTTTCTATGCACATCAGGTCTATTTTCCATTGCCAGACACTGCATCTTGGGGCCATAGAAGTCAGGTTTCAACCAGAGAAGCAGAAGCAGAATACACACACACACACACACACACATACACACACACACACATATGAAAGCATTGGCTTAGTTTACATAATTGCAGGAATTGGCTAAGCAAGTCTGAAATCCATAGGGCAGGCAGAGTCATGAAGGGAAGAACATGCTAGGCTGAAACCCATGAGCAAGGATCAAAGATCTTATACACAGGAAGAATTTCTTCTGTCTCTCAGAGAAGAAGTCTCAGGCCCATGTGTAAAGCCTTTCAATAGACTGAGTCAGGACCAGCCAGATTATCCAGGATAATCTTTACAAGTCATCTGAGAGGGACTTTAATTATGCCTGCAAAATCTCTTAATAGCAGTACTTAGATTAATGTTTGACTGAATAACCAGGCACTATGGCCTAGTTAAGTTGACATATCAAAAAAGCCTTAACAGAGGGCTTTCTCTGGTGGAAAGAGGACACCTTGTGCACTTGTGGGCCAGGCTGGCAGAGTCAGGGGATTAACAGTCCTCAACCAATGATGAATGAGTGTTGGTGGAAAGTGCCACAGTCCTCTAGTAGCCTAGGCAAACTAACTCTAAGGTCTGTGTCCTATGGTGGTTCTCAGTTCCTGAGTGGGATTAAGTTCTAGTTGTCTACAGGTATACTTGTTTGATAATCTACTCTTTACTGACACTTCCTATTCTTCTACTAGTTTCTCCTATGATCATCTTCCACACAAACTACTTTCACTGGAAACCTTGCCTCTAGGTATATTCTGAGGCAAAGCAAACAAAGACAGTAAGTAATATATTGCACTACTGTTTAAGAATATATCATATTTCAATATATATGTTAAGAATATATCAAGAAAATATTAGGCTTAATTTTCTTTGATCATTATATTTAATTATTGGTACCCTTCATAACTGAAAAAAAAGATAGTTCATCAATATAGAAATATCAAATAGAAATTTTTGAAAATATTTTAAATCAAAATAAAAGAATTTCTAATGTAAAAAAATCATGCTTTATTCTTTCTCCTTCAATGATTAAATTAACGATGTGTGTGTCCATATGCTGAATAGCATTGATTTTCTGAGCTGCTATGCTCTGAATATGTTCTGAGCTTGAGAAGAATATATTTATGAAGACAGGAAAAGAGAGAATGTTGAAGGCTCAGCAGAACTTTTTACTGTAAATACTATATTTAAGTATTTACATGGCCAGTTCAACTTGTAAAATCCAATCATATTTATTTACATATTTTGCTGTCTGAAATAAATTAAGGATGAGAGTAGAATGAAAAGGAGTATAAAGAGGGGTAATTTGATTTGGTTGTCTAGTAAAAGTTGGTTAATTTCCTATTAAAGATATTTAACAAAAAAATGCAATAACTGATATTATTCCTGCTCTTTCAATATGTAATTTTAATCTATAATGTGGATCAAATGTTAAGTACACCTTTACTAAAAGCATTTTTAAATTGCTGAAGATTTGATTGCATTTTCTGAAGACTTTTTTTGTTTCCTTCAACTTGAAATCCAGTCTACCTTCCCCAAAAATTACCCTCACCCCCTATCTACTGCCTTTGCGAAAACATAAGTTGTTGCTCTGTATTAACTGAGAATTATAGAAAAATTCAAGACATCTTCTTAATTCCACTCTCATTATTGTGTCTGCTAAAGTAAAACTAAACCAGTATGACTACAGTTTAAGATATTCATGTTCATGTTCAAGATTATTAAAGTGTTTCCAGCAAAATGTAGCAATTTTCCTGCATTTACTTTAGTAAATTATGGGTTGTTTAATGGGTTGTTTCAGAGTAGAAAATGAAACTTATTTCTTGGAGCAATTTAATTTGCTCAATAGATTAGTATTCTTCATGATATTACATTTAGAAAAGTGTATATATTAAAGTTAGAGGAAAGATACCAAAAACCTTATAGATTTTTAAAAAATTTTTTAAAAGCAATAATACATTCTTTGACACCCTATGCAATTGTTCATATATATATATATTTTTATTAGAACATCTGTTACATGAAAATAATAACCTACATTTGAAAATAATTCAGTAGAACATTGTGTCTGAGATTCTTAAGGACAAGTGTGAAATTGTTTTATCTTTATTTTTTGGAGCTCTGGACAGCTGATAGAGATGGTACAGAGAGCATCTGCTGGAGGAGTAACTCCTGGGATACTTGTCAAATTGTGTTCAGAAACAACTGAGACACTTAATAAAGAGAATTTCTAATAATACTGCATTTAGAACATTGCTCAATTCTAGAAACTAAATAATTTAGATCTAAATAGCTTTGCTAGACATTTTAGAGATTTTAATTAACAGATTATTCTATTAGCTCATAGAATTCTCTCCAGGTGACTGAAATGCGTTTTCATCCAGGCTTTGTTTCCATATGTCAAGAAATTTTTGAATAACTAACACATTGATGTATTAATTCTGATTTCATAAGCAGACTGCCATACCAAGGGCAGAAAAATAAAAGTAATTCCACTATGTTACATTTTCCTTTTAAAAGTACATTGCCAGTGATTTTGATTTGTCTGTATATGATTACACTATTTTTCAGTGACTAAAAATTATGAATACCTTATAAGGTAATGGATTTTTCCGAGAACAATACAAATGACTTAGGCATTACAAAATTCTTTATAAATTCAAGCATATTCTACTTTTTCAAGTATATGTATATTTTGTCAGTGTATACCATTGTCATTACTTTCTTCTGTTGATTAGAAATCCTTCTTCACATAACTGTTTAGAGGTTCATACACTGTTAGAAGAAACTTGTCTAACATTTTTGCTTACTTCCTTACCATCCTAAAAGCTGTCATGTCAAGAATATCAAGTATTCTGAATTATGGTTTTAAGTCATTTTGTGACATCTGCTAAGAGTTTTCTTTTCACTCACATCACTTGCAGTGAAATGAAGTACTTAGTAAGAGTGTGTTTCCGTGGATTACTGTGGGCAACGTCCAGTGGCTGATCAAGCGAGTGATGAGAATGGGAGGCAAGGGCAATCCAATTCATGTGTGTTCTTCTCTAGGGTGAATTTCATCCCAATACAGATGTGAATGACTTGCAAGTATTTTGGAGCCTCTTGAATTTTCATTCCTATTTTATGTGTATACATACAGGGTGATATAGTCACTGTTGTAACTAGAGCTAAAGCAAATGATTTCTAAAACATTATTAGATATTCCTGAATACATTCAATATTTAAAATATTCTCCATTTATTTTAATAATGAGCATGTATTCTCTGTTAATATACTTAACCATTAACATGTGTGACATAAGAAATAGATGTTCACATTTGGCTTAATCAATCTTTCAGATTTATTGGAAAAATAATGCTTTCACATATGGCTAGCTAAACTACACTTGCCATTCATCTTCAATGTTCATTGCCTCATCATTGATGTTACAAACTGTTAACCTAAAAAAATTGACTGCCAGATATTTCTCCAGCAAAGATGGGTTTAGTTGGGATCAGCAGAGAATGGCAATTCTGCAACCATGGTAAGCCACCTGTAAGTCCCTGCAGGGCAAGGGAAGGAGAACTCTTTTATAGAGGGAAAAAAGAAGTTGGGGAGCTGTAGTAAACAAAGGGTTTGTGGCTTTTTATTGACTTAGTCCTTGTGGGCTCTGCTATCATGCCCTGTGAGAGCTCCCCCTTCTTGTCTACTGATTCTATCTATTTGAGGTTTCTGTTTATTAATTTTTTACATACCCCAGGTTATGGTACCATGTTATATAAACGACAATTAACTCAAATTTTTCTTGCAAAGTCATGCACCATTTCTTCTGGCTAAGGAAAATGACACCAATTGCCAGTATGGTTATAGTTGTTGTACTTACTGTTTAAAGAGATCCTCTCTATTATTTTTGCATTTTGTATGTGGCCAGGTGTGAAATTAACTGGTTAGGCTACTTTGGAGGAAAATTGTTTTTTCAGTTGATAAAAACTTGATTGGAAGGAAAGGAGGACAGAGCAATGATCCTGAGTGTTTGATTTACAGCATGTGTCTATAGAAAATATTCTCAGCCATATCTGTTCAAATTCCTTATTAAAGTTGTCTTATGCTGAGAGTTTTCAGATATCACCTGAATGACCATAAATTGTCATATTTCACTTTCTTAAGTGCAGTATTCATGGCTTTAGTATTATCTAATAGGACCTGTATTCAGAAAGAACTCTGATTTGAAAGTAAACAGACACAAAGTTCAAATTTTCATACATATACCCTTAAATGTGTTAATAAATATAAAATAAGGAAAAATAATCCTCTTTTTGTGAAAATGAGTAGCAAAACTAAGATATTTGTATAACATTTCTATTTCATAGATTAGTATATCAAAATCATTGAGGAGGTCCCCTTTTGAAAATTGTTATCTCTGAGGTTAGGGAATAGGGCGGTGATTCTTAAACAGACATAAGAAATATATATATATAGTGCTTGTTAAAGCATAGATTGCTGAATCCATTTCCAGACATTCTGATTCAGAAGGGCTGGGGTTAGGGCCCCAAAATTTGCTTTTCCAGCCAGTTCCCAAGTGATGGAGATGTTGCTGGTCTGGAAACAATTGTAAGAACTACAGGCATATGGTGGAAAAAAATTTACAGATGATTCTGATTCTATCAACATTCCCACAGTTGAAGTTAACTTAGATTTATAAAAAGCAGTAAGGAATGAGGCAAAGTTATATTCCTTATTCAATTTTTTAATATCCAGTTTGAAATAATACACCCCAGAAACCTGTGGTCATTCTTAATATGTCCTGAAGCATTTGGAAAGATAGAATATGATTAGCTTTTCGATGTAATTTCTCACACACGCACATGTACTAAGGGCTTCACACTGGTTATAAAAATATTACCAAATAATTTCATATTGGTCAGACTGGCTTTGAAATTAAATTTACGAAGTGACATATTTGAAGAGAGTCTGAAAATAAGGCCATCTGCAAAGGAAAGGTAGTGGTGTCTCCTTGATTATGATTTTACTGTAGCAATGATTATACTAATATCTCTTAATAAAGACAAGTAACCAATTACACATTCCAAAATGGTTATCTAGGGGAAAATACATTGCATGTTTAATTAATACTGACTATATAAAACTAAAAGAAGCATAATTTACAGCTGTTGAAGTTTTCCAAATATTTGAATCATAAGAAACATTGAATTTTATACAATCTGTTAGTGATTACTTAATCACGCTCACTGCACCTTTACTTATCTTAATATTTGTAAATAAAACTAAAAACCATCAAGAGTAGTTATGATATCATAAGCATATGGTAATAATATAAACTGATTTTCACACTTTCTTGTTATATTTCTGGCATCATAAAATGTGAATTTTGACTAGTCACCAAATATAGCTAAAAAATATATTATCAACTTTCCGATGGATATATTGGACAACAATTTTTCCTTAGAGCAACAGGACATATTACTTCAAAAACTAACACTTCGGTATAGCTTAATATGGTGGTGGTTTACCCATGGATCACTAGACTAATCAGAAAAAAATAAGTCAGAAATAAATGAATTTGAATATATAATCAAAGTGACAGAATTTTTACATGTTTTTCTCCAGT
Organism: Neophocaena asiaeorientalis asiaeorientalis; assembly: GCF_003031525.2. Lineage (NCBI taxonomy): Eukaryota > Metazoa > Chordata > Mammalia > Artiodactyla > Phocoenidae > Neophocaena > Neophocaena asiaeorientalis. Next base: position 1,252,480 of record NW_020172316.1, on the reverse strand, counting down.
TTTATTGAGATAAAATAGACAAATAAAATTGTACTATATTTAAAGTATACAATGTGATACTTTGATATAGGTATACATTGTGAAAAGATTTGTACAAATTGATAAATATCCATCACCTCACATAGTTAACTATTTTTTTTGTTGGTGAGAATGTTTAATATCCACTCTCAACAAATTTCAATCATACAATACAATATTGTCAACTATAGCTATACACTAGGTCTTTATAACTTATTCATCTTATAACTGAAAATGTATACTTTTTACTGCCTCTCCATTTTCTCCACTCCCTTGCCCCTGGCAACCATGATTATTCTCTATGTTTCTATGAGTTTGACTTTTTAAATTTTAATTCCACATATATATAATACCATGCAGTATTTGTCTTTCTCTGTTTGACTCTCCACATTCATCTCTGTTGTCTTTCTCTGTTTGACTCTCCACATTCATCTCTAGGTCTAGATATAGATATAGATAAAGATATAGAATCTATAGATCACTTTGGATAGTATGGACATTTTAACCATACTAATACTTTCAATCCATGAACATGGGCTATCTTTCCATTTATTTTTGTCTTCTCCAATTTCTTTCATCAATGATTTATAGTTTTCAGTGAATAGATCTTTCACTTCCTTGGCTAAATTTATCCTATTTTTTCTTTTTGATCCATTCTAAGTGGGATTGTTCTTTTAATTTCTCTTTCCATAGGTCATTGTTACTGTATAGAAACACAGCTGATGTTTGTATAATTAATTTTATTTCCCACAATTTTACTGAATTTATTTATTAGTTTTACCAGTTTTTTTTGGTGGAGTCTTTAGGGTTTTCTATATATAAGATCATGCCATCTGCAAACAGAGACAATATTTTTCCTTCCTTTTTGATTTGGATGCCTTTTCTTTTTTCTGCCTAATTGCTCTGCCTAGGTCTTTTAGTACTATGTTGAATTGAAGTGGCAAGAGTGGGCATCCTTATCGTTTTTTCTGATCTTCTAATGTTAGAAACTTTTCACTGTTGAATATGTTGCTAGCTGGTGACTTGTCATATGTGGCCTTTATTATGGCTGTGTTACATTTCACCTGTATGAAATTTATTAACAGTTTTTATCATGAAAAGTTGTTGAATTTTCTCAAGTGCCTTTTTTGCATCTATTGAAATGATCCCATGATTTGTTTCCCAATTCTGTTAATGTGATGTATCACATTTATTGATTTGTGTATGTTGAACTATCATGTTCCCCAGGATAAAATCCCACTTGATCATGGTATATGATCCTTTAAATGTGCTGTTAATTTTTTGGTTGCCATTGTTAATATTTTGTTGAGGATTTTTGCATCTATATTCATTAAGGATCTTGGCTGATAATTTTATTTTCTTGTAGAGTCCTTGTCTGCTCTTGGTATCAGAGTAATGCTATCTTGTAAAATGAGTTTGGAATTGTTCCTCCCTCTTCAATTTTTGAGAAAAGTTTGAGAAGGATTGATAATTCCTTTTTAAAGGTTGGTGGAATCGACCAGTATAGCCATCTGGTCCTGAGCTTTTCTTTGTTGGGAGGTTTTTGATTACTGCTTAAATCTTCCTACTCATTGGTCTGTTCAATTTTCTACTTCTTCATGACTCAGTTTTTTTAGCTTATATGTTTATTGAAATTTATCAACTTCTAGTTATCAATGCTGTTGCCATGTAATTGTTCATAATAATTTTTATAATATTTTGTATTCTGTAGTAACATTTGTAATGTCTCCTCTTTAATTTCTGATTTTATTTATCTGAGTCATTCTAGCTAAAGTTTTGTCAATTTTATTTATCATTTCTTTAAAAGCTCTTAATTTTATTTATCTTTTGTATTGTCTTTCTCTATTTCATGTATTTTCACTTTTATTTTATTTATTTACTCCTACTAATTTTCAGCTTAGTTTATTTTCTCCTTCTGGTTCCTTGAGGTGTAAATTTGTCATTTATTTGAGTTCTTTTTCTTCATGTAGGCATTTATTGCTATCAACTTCCCTTGTAAAACTGCTTTTGCTATATCTCATAATGTTTTTAATTTTTATTTTTGGCACTCATTTATTTTTGAAAGCATTTTTCCATTAGTGTATATCTGGTTTTGACACCCTTTATGATAGAAAATTACTCCTTACATAAAACAGGAACATGACAATGTTTAGAAATTTTGAGAGTATCAAAGTGCATTCATGATGTTTTAAAAAATCTTTATAGTCACACACTCAATAGTTATAATACTTTTCCATTTTCATTGTTAACCAGTGGTAGAAACAGCTTCCCAGCAGTACATTGTCTTACATCTCCCTTGAACCATTTTCTCTGCTAGTGAACTCCACTGAGAAAGACTGAATCATCTGTCCATTTCTAAGCAGACCCTTTCAGTTTTCTGAGAATTTGGAAGTTCTACCTTAGTTCTCATGCCTTAATACTTTGTTTAGTTATAAAGATTCTTTAAGGTAAAAATCAAACACATTCATGATGTTTGATGTTTCTGGGATTTGGGCAGGAGACCTTTGCTGCAGGGGTAGTTGCCAGTCAGAGGTGGCCTCATGTTAACTGATGCATTTTGTATATTTTCAGTCTTTGCATCAGGAAGGGGGTACCCTTTCTGCACCAGCCTGGCACTTCTTTGCTCACTGACAGCCACCCTATTTTGTCTTTGAATTTATTCTCTGTTTGGCTAGAAAGATGTACATTAATACACCCGAAGTCTAATTCTTCTGAGGTAAAAATTTCAAATTGTAGAGTGGTTTTTTAACTGAAAAGGAAAATAATATTTATGGAACACCTACTAAGTGCTGAAGAGCTTTACATACATTATTTCTTTTAATCTTCATTATTTCTCATAATGTTTTGTTATTGTGTTTCCATTTATTTCAAGATTTTTTTGATTTGCCTTTTTGTTTATTCTTTGATTCTTTGCTTAATTTACACACATTTGTAAATTTTCTAGTTTTTCTCTTGTGATTAATTTCTAATTTTATACCACTGTGGTCAGAAAGATGCTTGATGTAATTTCAATCTTCTTAAATTTGTTAAGACTTGATTTGTGGCCAAACACATGATCTATCCTGGAGAATTTTCATCTGTACTTGAGAAGAATGTGTACTCTGTTACTGTTAGGTAAGATTTTCTATATTTGTCTGTTAGGTCCATCTGGTCTAACGTGTAGTTTAAGTCAAATATTTCCAGATTGATTTTCTGTCTGGATGTTCAAACTATTGTTAAATGTGGGGTAATGAAATCTTCTACCATTATTGTATTGCTGTCTATTTCTTCCTTCAAACATACTGATATTTAATTTATATATTTAGATGCTCTGATGTGGGGTGCACAAATATTTACAAATGCTATATTTTCTTGATTAATTGACTCCTTTATCATTATATATTCTATATGATATGATATATCCTATATCATAATAACCTTCTTTGTTTCTTGTTACATTTTTTTGGCTTAAAGTCTCTTTGACTGATATAAGTAAAGCTCCCTCTGCTTTCTTTTGGTTTATATTTGCACAGAATATATTTTACATCCCTTAAATTTAGGCTATGTGTTTTCCTAAAACTGAAGTGAGATTCTTGTAGGCAGTGAAGTGTTGGGTCTTGTTTTGTTTTTTATCCATGAAGCCGCTCTATTTGATTAGAGAGTTTAGTTCATTTATATTTAAAGTAATTATTGGTAAGTATGAGTCTGGAGGGGAAAGCTATGGGAAATGTTCACATACCTATTTTAAAAAACTACTTCTTTGCTTACTATAGTTCTGTGGAACTCATGGATACTGAGTTCAGCTGCCTCTCAGATTTAGGTGATCTGGGGGCCTGTTCTTTGGGTGGCAGCCTCAAAAATTCAGGTGCTAGATGTGTGATATAAATCCTTTGTTCCTCAGGGGAAAACTGGGAGACCAGAATTCCTTCCTGATTGTAAGGCACAGGATGGTGTTTATATGACTGTGTCTCATCCTTTCTTACCTGTTTTCATGTATTTTCTCAGTTGCCCAATGTGTAGAAGTATCTCAACTAGTTTCTGGGTTACTTTAAGATGGAATTGATTCATGTGTAGCTGTATATCTGGTACCTCCATGGAAGGAGGAAAAGTCAAGAGTATTCTATTCTGCCATTTTGGTGATGTCTCCCAAAGTGATGATATTTTTAAATTTATTTTTATTCTATCTGTGGCTATGTCCTCTTTTTTAAAAAAAATATTAATTAATTAATTTATTATTTTTTGGCTGTGTTGGGTCTTCATTTCTGTGCGAGGGCTTTCTCCAGTTGCAGCGAGCAGGGGCCACTCTTCATCGTGGTGCATGGGTTTCTCACTGTCGCGGCCTCTCGTTGCGGAGCACAGGCTCCAGACGCGCAGGCTCAGTAGTTGTGGCTCACAGGCCCAGTTGCTCCGCAGCATGTGGGATCCTCCCAGACCAGGGCTCGAACCCGTGTCCCCTGCATTGGCAGGCAGACTCATCCACTGCGCCACCAGGGAAGTCTGATGATATTTTTATAATGCCAAATCATCTCTGCTTCAAAATATGTGGTTCTTGTTAAAAGATTTCATTATTTTTATTTCCTTTTATCATGCATTTGGATTTATTTTATTTTTATTATTTAGTTAGAAGTCCCAATTTTAGGAAGTCACCCAAGTTACATGTTTTAAAAATTAGATTTATTATGCTCTTGTTATTTGACACTTTATGCAACTTTAACAATTTTATGCATATTTATAACCTGTTTTCTGGCAACCAAACCACATCTTTCTTTTTCTCCAACTGTAAGGCATCATTTTCTTCAGAATCTGCAGATGTCATCAAATTTAAAAAATATGACTTCAATATTATAGAACACTTAAAGCTTGTTTCAAAATGTTACTCCTGGTGCTGTGTAAATTGCCAAAATATAAATTCATTTTGTTTAATATGTTATCACTTAACAGATGGTATTCATGTACAGGCATCCAAAAGACCATAGATGAGCATCAAGTATGTATGTCTGAGAGTAGAACTTCAGGCCAAGAATGCTGAGGTTGTTATCTTTCTTGAATATCTGTACCTCAGTGTCAGAGAACTTGTCAAATCCGGAGCAGTAAAGAGGTGAGCAAAATCCTTCATAATAAACAGCATAATATAGAAAATATTAAACTAATCTCACATTCTTTATCTATACACTTTGTTTAAAAAAATAGCTTTTCATTTTTTAACATCTCAGTATAAAGACATTTTTATTAATGGAATTTGTTCACATAAGACAAATGATTGTTTTGAGAAAGAAACTGATAAAAATTTTATATGTGTCATATAAAACTTATAAGATAATTTTAAAAATGTATATAATAATGTTGATTTTTGTTGCATGTATGTTTGTGAATTAAGAGGGTTTTTAAAAAACACAACAGAAAGACCACATAGAGTACATATTTTTATGAAAATACATATAACTTTATTGAACATTTTTAAGGTGGCTTGAAAGTAGAAATTTTCAACTTGTACTTTTCATAAGTGAGAAAATCTGAGGTTCATAAATGCTAAGAAGATTTCTCAAGGCCTCTGTGAATTAGAGCAATCCTGAGGCTAACACCTGGTTTACAACTACCAAAATAATAATTTTCCCAATGTTATTTAAATAACTAAAACATACTTTGTAGACCTCTACTTTTGAGATTTCTGCAGACAGCAGCTGGAGACAATTTATTTGAATATAGAGAATGAAATTCAAGTTACAAGTTAAGAGGTAGCATTCCTCAGTGGGTTAAGAGTGATGGCCATTACAGGGCTTCCCTGGTGGCGCAGTGGTTGGGAGTCCGCCTGCCGATGCAGGAGACGCGGGT
>NW_020172316.1:1153286-1246606 GCF_003031525.2 Neophocaena asiaeorientalis asiaeorientalis | reverse complement strand
ACCAAAAAAAAAAAAAAAAAAAAGAAAAGCATATATTACAGTGCCTGGAACAAATGAACTTTCAGTATATATTCTCCATCATTACAGTTTACCAATGAGCTAAACTTGAAACTCTTATCCCTATTTCCTATATAAGGAAACTAAAAGTTTGAGATTAAATGATTTACCCCAGGTCACACGATGAATAATTACTAGGGCCATAATTTGAACAATGAAATAATTGACTTCAAAGATTATGTTATACCTTCTGCTCCATCAACTACAAGGTCTATTTCCCTCCAACTCACTTCAAGCTATTTATGTTGTTCCAGGGAGCCTAGCCCATAAGCTATTCTAAGTGGATTTGCCTGGTTCATGTCCTAGATTGTGCCAGATGCAGAGGTTCAAGTCCAAAAATCACCAAAAATGAGGATGAACATTTCTCAAATCATGCTGTTTTTGCGTTCAGTTACATAAAATCCATTCACTTCTCTGCTCATGGTCTAGATTAGCATATAGGATAAAATGAACTTGATAATCTAGTATGCATAAAATGTAGAAATAGAACACTATGCAAAAGGCATGTGAGAATTACTAACATACTACAATTTCATAACTGCAAAACCAGGATAATTAGGGTTGTTGAAGGTTTATCTTGCCTAGATAGAAATTTCCATATTGTATAGAATATTTCATAAAAGTATTAATATAATCATTTCTGTGAAAATAAATGTATAACCATATCTTTTATAGTGCATATTACCTAACTCACGTTAAAAACTACAGAAATGTTTTGTAAAAAATTTCTATAGTAAGAAATTTATTGATTAATATGAATGTATAACCTAGAAAAATTTTATTGCAGCCTTATCTGTAGTGGCAATATTTTAGAAACAATTGTCCACACATAACAAAATAGATGGATAAAAAATCTATTTATTATAATTATGTGGGATAGTGAAAATAAATGAACTAGAGCAAAATGTATCAATATTCATAAATCATGCAAAGAGAATATTGAATAAAGATAGTGCCTTTGATACCACTCAATTAAGATGTCGAAATATGCATTTTTTAAAATAAATTTATTTATTTATGGCTGCATTGGGTCTTCATTGCTAATCACGGGCTTCTCATTGCGATGGTTTCTCTTGCTGCGGAGCACAAGCTCTAGACACACAGGCTTCAGTATTTGTGGCATGAGGGCTCAGTAGTTGTCGTTCACGCACTCTAGAACACAGGCTCAGTAGTTCTGGCACATGGGCTTAGTTGCTCCATGAGATAGAACCCGTGTTCTCTGCATTGGCAGGCGGATCCTTAACCACTGTGCCACCAGGGAAGTCCCCAAAATATGCATTTTAATAGACATATAAATATACAAATAACATGTAATAATATGCTTTTGAATAATTATAAGAAACTTCAAAGTACTTGTTTTTGGTCACTTTGGGAGAAGGAAGTGAAGTAAGATGATAGTAGAATACCATGGGAAGTAAGCTGTATTCATAATATTGTACTCCTGATATGAAGCAAATGTGACAAAATGTTAATATTAATCACATCTAGATATTTCATATTTGCACGTTATTGTCTTCTTTTCTGGTTTTGTGTACTTTTCCTATAATTGGTGATACTTCAAATAAAACATTAAAAATATTACTTACAACCCAGGTAAGTTATATCTACACAGATTTTTCAGTAACTATTTAGATTTATTTTGTTTCAGTGATTTTTTTAAAATGTGCCCTGATAAACTTTTCTTATAAACTTTCCCTGATTTTCTGTCTCTTGAAAAGTAAGAGAAATTTTGTATGAATCCCCTGAAGAAATCTTAAATTTTCTTCAGTAGCCAGAATTCCTTTTAGTTCGAATTCCCCAGATAATTTCCTCTGCATTTTATTTTGTGTTTCCTGTGTACTAGTCATTTTTATAGTGGCAGTATTCATTACATTGATCCCTGACCATGTTACAGGACAGTTTTTTAAAGCAGTTTGTGTTTGAATGCAGGGAAATAACTGAAAGAAATTCCCTTGGACTCTTCTCTCTATTCCCTTATATTACAAGAAAATAAAAATTTCCCACTTTTTAATAAATACTTTTATTAGAACCATATGAAGAGGGATTTGATTTTTTTTTAACTCCAAAGGGCAGAATAAGGGCCAATGGTTATAAGTTTCACAGAAACATTTTTTGGTTCATTATGAAAAAGAACTTTTTGCAATTTTATGACTGAGATTGTAATCAGTTTTCATTTGAAGATTTCAAGTTTATGTTATTAAGAAAGAGATGGAATGACAGCTCCTACTCACAAACCTTATCTTCCCTTATCTCCCCAAGGACACATTTCTGGGGTATTGTAGAAGTCACTTGTACATTGTGTCAGACTGGGCACAAAGGTTTCTAAGGTACTTCTAAATGTATACTCTATTTTACAAATATAAATGATGGATACCAGTGCAATAGTTCATTTCCAGAAATGTAAGAAAAGAATACTAATCAATAGGGGCTTTTGATTTAATTACAGAAAACTGCATTTTACATTTCTGAAGACTACTTATTTTCAATTTTGTAGCTCTAAAAACCAATGTGTATCATTACCACCTGTGTTCTAAAAAAATAATCTTGATGCTCTCTTAAGTAATTGACAACATATTATTTAAATTATTTAATATTCTGCATGTTAATTTGCATTAACACATTATAAATCAGTTTGTAACAACATGAGATGTTTTATCCTTTTTTTGCCCTCCTACATCATTTATCCTCAATGAGTCTTCATGCTTCTCTTAGAATGTGTTTATTTCTAGTCCACTTTTGTGTCTTGAACAATACCTGAGTGCTATTTTTATTTTTCTGGCTTTCACATGACTTCATAAGTGAGTGAATTAATTAATAAAAGGGCAATAAACCAAATGATAAGAGCACAGAGGCACAAGGCTGACTTCAAATCCCAGATCTACTATTAGTTAGTTGGGACATGGGCAAGTTACTTAAATTTTCTAATCCTCAGTGTCCTTAGCTAAACAGAACTAGTTCTTGTGCTTACCTTATAGAACTGCTTAGTGGATTAAATATGAATATACATGGATGAGAACAGAGTAGTCTAAATATAAATTTTGGGGAATAAACTTTATCTTACTCTTTCTTGGCCATCTATATGGGCTCATCAAATAAAGTGCACTGAAAATGTAGGCTGTTAGGACAAAGTTTAACATAGAGAGTGCATAGCATAAAGGAAAAAGTAAAGGCAGCGACCATACACTCCACCTAATTTACATTCCTTGGTTCTAACCTGGAATATCCTCCTGCCTGGGTATCCTGTCTCTAGATAGGTATAGATTGTGATGTATATACTACAGTGGTGCTTCTCTGTACATATGGAATATAGAAGAAAACACAGGGTTGTGCTGGGACTGAAAGTACCATCTGAACAAGCAGGATCATGCAACCATGGATCAGTCTGTATATGTTTGCTCTCCCTTATATCATGAGAAGTTGAGACCTGTTCCACATAGATTCTTTATTCCTTCTTAGTTGTTTTATTTATCATTAGAAACAGGAGAATGGACAAGAATACTTTTGTTCGTTTATTTCTATAGTTTTTCTTACATAAAACACAATCTAATATATTTAAATTAAAAAAACAAAGCTCCGGGCTTCCCTGGTGGCGCAGTGGTTGGGAATCTGCCTGCCAATGCAGGGAACATGGGCTCGAGCCCTGGTCTGGGAAGATCCCACATGTCGCGGAGCAACTAGGCCCGTGAGCCACAACTACTAAGCCTGCGCGTCTGGAGCCTGTGCCTCGCAGCAAGAGAGGCTGCGACAGTGAAAGGCCCGCATACTGCAATGAGGAGTGGCCCCCACCTGCCACGGCTAGAGAGGGCCCTCGCACAGAGACAAAAAAAAAAAGCTCCTTTTCACATACAAACTTTTCACAACTTTCTTCTTTGAAAACACGGCATTCCAGATTCCTAAACTCTTTCAAAATCCTCAGGATTTCTTCTTCTCTCTTCATTAAATATTAATGAGTAATAGTCTCTGTATAAGAATCTAACACATAAACACTCAAAAAGAGTAGACTAGTATTGTAACCAAAACAAAAATTTCTCCTATAGAAATTATTGTACCATATATTAAATTTATAATTTTACTATGTAAACCAATAGTAAGATTTACCTTTGGGCTTGATCTGTGGTGACCCAAAATCCACATACAATGAGACCCCATAGCAATCTTTTAGACAAAAATATGACATTGCCCCTTTCTAATGCCCTTGGAATTAACCAAGGTGTCCAATGTCATCCCATCCAAATCTCATCATCTTCTCCAGTTTATCCAAGTCTTGTCTATACGTCCTTTTTTTTTGGTCTATATGTTCTAATTTAACACAGAATTTAGCAGTGACCCTGCAGGTCACTGATTCTTGGTCTTTCAGTATCCTTCAGATTCAAAAGTCACTATTAATACAATTATATAAGCACTCTTGCTAGGGCAACCTTTAAAAAATATTACCCACCTAAGAGCTTTTACTAATATATCTCTCCCAAGCTTTAATTGGGACCCTATATCTTTAAGGGCTACAAATTGCTATATAGCTATATAAAGCAAGAACATTTTGCTTCTCTGGCTAAACCTTAACACTTTAGATTCTAGTTTTTCCTGTATCCTGTAGAGTTTTTGTGATATTAAGTCCAAGTTTAAACTAGCTGATGTTTGAGCCTGCAGTCTTATCAGCACAGGTCTTGAACTAACACCATTTTGGCCTCTGATCTCTCCTTCCTTTTAACCTCAGGTTTCCTCTCCTTCCATGACTTTGTCACATATTCCCAACTTCACCTCACATGATGGGAAATACATGCCTGTGTCATGAAATAACTATGTAGAGAGTAGTGGTCTAACAGTGTTAATTCTTGCCTGTCCAATATTTTTTGCTTGGTTAGTTGCACAGAAACCATACAGTTCAATTAATCATGCTGTCAAAGTAATTCCTTAATACAGCTTATTGACATGTGACTGCTTATTATATGCAAACATTGTTACCTGTTAATTTACCACATACTGGTTGAAGAAAGATGGTAAAAGTCTTACTGTTTATTTTGTAAGCCTTCATTACTCCATTAACCTTTCACTCCTTCAGGCCACTAGAAAAAAATTTCCTTAGTTAAATTACTCTTGCCATAATGCTCTAAAAATGAAAACAGTGATAGTAATATGCCTCACCAAAAGTTCACTAACAGTAAATTATTTTCTAATGCTCGTGCTTTGCAAATGTTTGCATAAATATGTCCATAGAATGTATAAACACTGAATTTTAGCTAGAGGGTTTCTGTCCTCTGAATTGAAAATATTTAAGTAAACTTATATAAAACTTGGTCTTTGAAATATTTCAGTGCCTTATTTTATCTATAAATGCAAAAAGAACAGATAAAACAAAAATGCTGAGGTCTTCAATACTTAATTTCAATTTAAAAAAAAGAAAGGAAAGAAATCTAACTTTTGATTATCATGATAGTTTTAAAAATAACATCTTTTGTAATGTATTAAATGGCTACCATGATAAGTGATCAATTTACTAATATTATGTTGATGTGAATTACAACTGTACTAGTTTGGAGAAAATGGTCCTATATTAACTGACTTGATTAAAAAAGTATGAATGTTTATGATGATGGTCGTGATGATAATTTGAGGAATAATAATCAAGGCCATGGGACTTCCCTGGTGGAGCAGTGGTTAAGAATCCGCCTGCCAATGCAGGGGACACGGTTTCAAGCCCTGGTCAGAGAAAATCCCACATGCCACGGAGCAACTAAGTCCGTGCGCCACAACTACTGAGTCCGTGTACCACAACTACTGAAGCCCATGCTCCACAACAAGAGAAGTCACTGCAATGAGAAGCCACTGCACCGCAATGAAGAGTAGCCCCCGCTCCCCACAACTAGAATAAGCCCGCGGGCAGCAACGAAGACACAATGCAGCCAAAAATAAATAAATTAATTAATTTTTAAAAATAATCAAGGCCAAGAATGATTTCCCTCAGATGCTGAAGTATTCAAGTACCATTTCATAGCTATGAAAATTATAAAATATGTAGAGTGAAAATAATCTATAAGTCCTTAAATTAATTATTATGAGCCATATGAATGGAAAAGATTTATTAGAAAGTTTAATGGCCTTTTATTTCAAAACCAGTTTAACTGAAATTTTATTTACTATTCATATGTAAAATTTCAATTCATTGTATCTTGAGAAATAATATAGTTTTATTATATCTTCTACTTATTCTTGAACCAATAATTTGTTTTATGACTTATATTGGATAAGATAAAAGGACACCTACACTGGGAGCTCTAAATTATTATTTTAAAAACAGATTTTGGAAAGGAAAATTAATATATAGCCTAAATGAACTATTGAACGTAATGCAATCTTCCTGAGTTTCATACTAATTCAATTTTTAATCATTCTATTTTCCTAATTTCAAAAAATAAAAACATGTTTAATACTTAACAAGCTAGTGGAATAGAAAAGCATAAAAGACAAAAAAACAAACAACTTCTATTCAGGAATGCCCTTCCTGTCTTTTTTTTTTTTATTGGAATATAGTTGACTTACAATTGTCAACTACAAATTGGCATTTTCCATTGGCACTTGCCATCCACCTCTACAAGGATTAAATCATGTGCTGCTGCAGCTGCTGACCTTCAACACCCCCTGAAAGGAGTTCAGGTGGTGAGCAGAAATGAGGCACTCTGTGCTCTGGGAAAAACTGGCAGAACAGGTCTTCAGATAGTTAAATATTTTCAGGAGCCGATTTTATGAGCCCAATTCTTGTATCTTCTCATATCTAGAAAAGCACTAAAATCCTTCATGGTGACGTCTACTCCTTGTAACTAGGAGTAACCTGCACAAGACTAGCAGAAACCTTCTGTGAAAAAATATGTGCTTGATTGCATGTGCTCCCCCCTTCACCAAAATCACATATATACTGACCTTCCCCCTCTGCCTCTTTGGAGCAGTTTGTCAGAGCTCTCTGGGATGCTGTCTCCCAGGATGCAGTCCTCATTTTGCCCCAAATAAAACTTAACTTGCAATTCTCACATTGTGCATTTTTTTAAGTCGACACAATGTTGTGTTAGTTTCAGGTGTACAGCAAAGTGAATCAGTTATATATATACATATATCCTTTCTTTTTTTTTTAAGATTCTCTTCCCAAATAGGCCATTACAGAGTATTGAGTAGAGTTCCCTGTGCTATACAGCAGGTTCTTATTAGTTATCTATTTTATATATGGTAGTGTGTATATGTCAGTTCCAATCTCCCAATTTATCCCTTCTCACTCCCTAGCACGAACCCGCGTCCCCTGCATCGGCAGGCGGACTCCCAACCACTGCGCCACCAGGGAAGCCCTACTCACATTTTTTTAAGGCAAGTAATTTGACATTAAAAATATTATTTTATAAGTGACTTTTTAAAGCATTAACAGGATATAATGAACCGTATCACACATATTTGATGCTAACTGATACATAGTATGTCATATTTGTATTGCAGAAGCTTCACATCCCTTTCTTGGTCTTTAGATTATTTCCTATTTATCTCTATTTTAAATAATACTACAATATACATTGCTTACCTGCATGTTTGTATACCCCTACATTGATGTTTTAAAGATAAATTCCTGGATTTGGAAATACTGGATGAAATAGTTTGCACAGACTTCCTGACTCAGCTCTAACATGTAAAGAGCTTGGAAGCCATCCCTCCCAGTCTTAGAACAGGAATAAAGCAGGACACACTGAAAATTAACAACTTTTCAAGGATATCTCAGGTTGCAGAGCAGAGCACTCTGAAATCAGGAGAGACATGTAAAGCTGGAGAGTCACAGCTGATATATGCTTACCTGTAATAGAAGCTGCTAGAGCCATAAACTGGTAAAAAAAATTACATGTTAGTTGTGACAAACTGCTGGAGGCTGAGTGTGGACTGGCATGAGAGTGATAAATTCTGGGGATGTTACAGCAGGCAGGTAGCCAGATATGAGCAGAGAAATGGAGACAGGGGTCAGGTGGCAGGAAATCACGCATCTTGTAAACAGCTGGGTCCATGGGCAAAGAAAACAGGAACCTTCAGACGGACAGTAAACCACACTTTGGGTGATAAGTGTCCTAGAGGCACACAAAGAAAGGTGAGGAAAGGTGGGAATCTCCTGAGTCCTAATGCAACCCATTGCTCATTATGCTCTCATTACAATACAGGTAGCCTTGCAGATAAGAAGTACCCAGCATGCACCGATGCCATGACATATCTGATCTAAGCTTAATAAGGACAAAAATCCCTCCTCCCCTCGGGAAGATGGAGCTGGGATAAAAATCAAGGAATACAACCCCCAAACTCCTCCTTCCTCAATGAATATTCCACCCCTTCGTTTGTATGCCCCTCATAACCGGCTTGCCAAAGAAGCCCAGGGCAGCCGCCCCTCACCTGTCAGGAATTCTTTCTCCACGGGGCAAAAACCTTAAATTCACCAGGAACAGGGTCTGCAGTCTTACGATGGGAGGGAGTGGGAAAAGGATGGGTAACGTGGCACACTTTAATGGATTTTATATCCAGGAACCACGCACGCTAGGTTCTCATGGTGAAGAGCCAACGAGATCCCCTCATGGCTGTGACAGATGAAGAGAAAATGTAGTTGAAATAGACCCAGAATGTTCTCCATAAAAAAAGGCCAATTCTCCAGGGGAAGAAAACAAAAAAGTGCCCCCCCCACCATACCAAAAAAATTCTCTTTACCAGGGCCTTATCTCACCTGAAGGAAGAGCATTTTCCTGACTCCAGTCCCCTCCAGCCTTGTTATCTCATCTAAAGGGCAAACGAAACCTGTGAAAATTTGTGATGATCACTACCCAGGGATACCACTTCATTTAAAAAATATTATTTAATCATAATATTACAGAAAGCTCTCCTCCCTTCACAGTACCCCACAAAAAGAGGATCCTATAAAACAGGTGAGTAAAGCTGAAAGTTCTATATGATTCAGATTCTAAGTAAGAGTTCTTCACAAAGGCCAAAGACAGTAGGAGAGATAAAACCTAGGACAGGAGACAAAGTTGAAGTCTTTGGCACGTAGAGTTAGAAAGAACTTTAAACAGCTAACTGCTAGTGATATGAACTTAAAACCTTACACTAAAGGCTCATTCTCTCTGGTTCCTATACCCAATATATCATGTTTGGCTTTAAAAAATGAAATGAAACAAAACAAAGGCAAAGCAAGGCATGTTAAAAGGCGAAGAAAAAACACAGCTTGAAGAGACAAACATTGATCAGAACCAGACACAGATGTGACACAGATTTTGGGACAATCAGGGAATTGAAAATAATTATGATTATGATAAGCCCTTTAATTGAAAAAGTAGAAAACATATAAAAAACATATAGATATTTTAAGCAGAGAGGTGGAAACTCTAAGAAAGAATCAAAAGAAAATGCTAGAAAAAAAAACCACTGTAACTGAAATTTAAAATGTCTCTGATGGCCTCATCAATACAATGGACATGAATGAGAAATGAATCAGTGAACTTGAAGATGTCAATAGGTACTTAGGAAAATGAAAGGGAAAGAAACTATGGGAAAATTTTAAAAGGTATAACCTATATGTATTTGGAATACAGAGAGAAGAAAGAGAGAAGAAAGCAGAAGAAATAGTTGAAATACTAAAGGCCAAGAATTTTCCAAAGTTAATGATAGACACCACACCACAGATCCAGGAAACTCAGTGAACAAGGAGCATAAATAACAAAAAACTACACTAGGCATATCACATTCAGACTTTAGAGTACCAAGGACAAAAAGAATATCTGGGAAGAAGATAAAGGGAAACAACAAATCAAAAACAAAAGACCCTTACCTATAGAACAAGAATAAGAATTATATTGGACTTCATTTAAGGATATTTTCTGAGAACATGTTCAGTAAGTCAACATTTAAAATGTTTATTTAGACTGGGTTTCTTTATTATTTTTGATGATGGTAACTCTTTGAATAGCACTTTTTTAAAGTTATCATTACAAGGGCCTAATATATTGGATTTATTCTTGTTTTCTCACTTTCTCTAACACATTACATTCAATCCATCAGCAACTCTCAATGGCCCAAACTTCAGATGATTTCCAGGATCTGACTTACCTGGACTATCTTTCCTGCCAACATCCTTGTCCATGCTTTGCTTCCAAGCTCACCCTGGTTCTAAAAGTACTTTTCACCCTTATAGTCACATGCTGATGGAGCACAAAGTTCTGATATCAGTAGTGGCTCTCAGAATGAAAGGTTTTAGAATGCATGTATGTTATGATAAAACCCTGAGACAATACTCAGCATTTTCACTTAATGCTAATTTAATATATACACATACATCTTAAAGCTACATGATTATATGATCTCACACACACACGTCGGTGAGAACATGCCATTGATAATGCCACAATAATGGGTTTAACTGGTCTTCTGGTTTTCCATTTTGTGTCGCTTTTACCTTTTCCAGAATCTATCACAAACATATTCCAATAATTATAAGAAGAATGAAAAGGTGAATGTAGAGTGTTTTGGACAATTCCATTCCCTCCATTCAAAAAGTAATTTTAGTCTCCATCACGAATAGGTCAGTAGCATTAAATTTAATAACGAATGTAAAACTATCATATTAAAACTGATTGTCTTTAGTAAGCACCCCTTTCAATATCTCACTGCTCTAAAGAGAATACTTTTTGCTACAAACTTATGAAGCTTAGAAGATTTTAATAGAGGTTACCCTGTTCCTTATAAATTCTCAGCTTCGTTTAGAGCTGCTCTTCCTACTTGATCCCTCTGTTGTTTCTATGCACATGTTTTTCTGATATTTCAGCTATTTTGTAAGTGCAAATGTTCCAATGCCTGTCATTCTGATGTTAAAATTAGTGTAATCATCAACCTTTATAAAAATTCCTTTTCCTTGGCATTCTACTCAATAATTTCCAATGACTTAAATGTTTGACTGACAGTAGCTGTGTAGAACTACTTATTTATGAGTCATAAGAAACTTAATGTCAGAAATTTAGCTAAATTCTAATGATGAAAAGTTATCTTATAGGTGTATTAAAATATTTTAATATTTAATACCCAGAAAAGTTATATGCAATTATTTTTCTATTACTTCATGTCATTTATTAAAATGCATACCAATGAAGCTTAAATTATCATTTTACCAATTAGCAGTTTTAATTACACTTTTATAGCTGGTCATTGATAAATAAGAATGTACATCACCTTCATGTGTACCAAAATTGGGTTAAAAAAAAAGAGCAATAGATTTTCTAAGAATTTCTTAATTTGCATAATAACCTCTCATTCAAAATGGTCAACTTTCAAAAAGGAATTATGAAATATTGAGTCTTCCAGGACCTTGGAATTTATTCAGTTAAGCCTATCACCTAGTGCAGAACTATCCTTTATATATTTCTCACAGTCACTCACATACTTTCTTTTAAAATACCTTAATCAGTGACAAAACTACTCCTTCACACAACAGTCTAGTTTATGTGTTGACACATTCTGATTTTCAAAAAGGATATTTCTTTTTCATAATGAAGTGCCCATAATTTCCTTCTTTTATTTTTCCTTTTCTTCCCCAGCACTAACATTTTTACATTTTTCCTTCCTTCCTTTCCTCTTTCATTTCTTCCCTCCTTGCTTCATTCATCCTTCCCTCCATTTTTCCATCCTTCCCTCTTCCTTCTTTTATTCTTTCTTTTGTCTTTCTTCCATATATATATTATAAAATATACATTATAAAATATATATTTTATTTTATATATATGTGTGTGTGTATGTGTATATATATATATATATATATTTTCCTAGGTATAAGGCACCGTGATATGTACATTGTGATTGAAATAGAACCTCTCTTTCCAAGAACTTCAGCCCAGTTGAGGAGAGAGACAAATGATGGGTAAAATACAGTGCATTTTACAGATGCCCTGTGAGCACAATGGAAAAGCAGGTAACTCACTTTTGAAAAAGGGAAGAAGAGAAATCAAAGTTGTGACTGTGTTAAAGCTTGAGACTTATTCTGAAAGTGTGTAGAAATAGAAGGAAAGCTGTTCTAGGACAGGTTTCATCATGTGCAAAGCCATTGAATAAGTGGCCAAAGAGAGTCCCCAGATTTGGTTTTAAAAATTGT
The DNA here is from genome assembly GCF_003031525.2 of Neophocaena asiaeorientalis asiaeorientalis. NCBI lineage: Eukaryota > Metazoa > Chordata > Mammalia > Artiodactyla > Phocoenidae > Neophocaena > Neophocaena asiaeorientalis. The sequence continues at coordinate 1,234,410 of NW_020172316.1, read as the reverse complement.
TATTGCATATTTCAGTTTTCAGTAGTCATATATGGCTAATGGCTAATGTATTGGGCACCACAGATATAGAGCATTTCCACCATTATAGAAAGTACTATTTTGACAGTTTGCCCTAAAATTTATCATTGTAACCTCTGTATAATCTCAATTACCAATCAACTTTCTCAATGAGTCCTTGCTTTAGTATCTAACAGTCTTTCCATTTCATTGGGACTTACAACACATTAATCTTCTTGCTTTTATACAATCCTCCACTTCCCTTATGCCATATTTTTCTTTCTTTCCCAGGTTAAATATTTATGGTCAATTGTATTCACGTACTGAGGGTGCCCTGATTTTCTTTGTAACCATGTATTGCTTCTTTGCTTTCAGAATTAGCTTGAAAACTACAGTGTAATTATCCAACTCTGCCTTTATCTACACTTGAACTATATAGCTGACCAAGCTGGACAAAACTGTACAACCGTACTAACTGCTTACACATTATTCTGTGACCCCTAATTTCAGGTGGATCTTTCATGATGACTCACAATCTATTCTATTCCTGTAGTCCATTCACCTTGTCACTCTTTTGGATAACTTTTACATATGTTATCCAAATTCCTCAAACTTCTGTTCATCTGTTGACTTATTTCACTCTGAAAATAAAAGCAATAAGAAAAGAATTTTGAATCATTTCCTCTACCAGATCTATCAGCCCACTTGCGTGGAAGTTCTGCTTTCTCTTCTATTACTATGGATGAACTCTCTGTGCTCAAAACTGATGCCAAACCTTTCATCTGGTTACTAGAAACCAGTCTTTATCATTTACTCAAGGACTTGAACAAAAATTTTATGACTTTTCTCTTTTGAATCATCAACTTTTCCCTCTCCACTAGAGCTTTCATATTATTATACAATAAACTCCTGACTTAAAATGAAAATCCACTTCACCCCACCAGCTTCTGTAACTACTACTCTATTTCTCAATTCTGTTTATAGAAAAAGACTCTTCAAAGGAATTTTCTGTATTCACGCTTTTCTATTCCTTTTCTACTTTCACTTGAACCCACTCAAAATAGCCATTCCCACTCATGCATGAAGCTGCTGAAATTGTTCTTAATGTCTTAAAAAAGTAAATCTCCATATTGCTAAACCACATAGTCAATTCTCAGTACTCTAGTCAGGAAAATTCACAACAGCATTTGACACAAGGGATCGGCTTCTCTCTCTGTATTTATTTATCTTGCAGGCGTGTGCGCTTTGAAACATTTTTTCTTCCTTTTTGCCTCCAGAGCAAAGCGATTTTTAATTTTTCTTCTTATTTAATTATTCCTCGGTATTCTTTGCTGTTTCTTCTTTATCTCTCAGGCCTTTCAGCCCCTGCACTACCCTGGGAATAAGTCATTAGACCTCTTCTCCTTTCTCCTCACAATTTATTTGCGATCTTGACCAGTTTCTTGGCTCTAAATAACATCTATATGCTGACAGCTTCCAAACTGATATCTGAAGCCAAGATAAATCCAATTGCCTACTTGATTTCTTCATTTGGGTATCTAATAGACATCCTGAACTGAGTATCAAAATCCAGAACCTGATTTTTCTCCCTAAAATCTGCTTTATTAATTACCTCTTGGATCTCTTATCCCAAGACTTTCCTCCTCATTAATTGTTTACTATCAGGTTGGTCACCTTGTTATTCTTTAAACATGCCCAGTGTGGTCTTACTTTCTGGCTGGAATACAGTTTATGTAGATTTGCACTGTCTCGCTCTCTCACCTGTTTCTAGGTCTCTACTCAAATGCCAAATTCTCTGTGACACCTTCTCTCCCCACTGTCATTTCTATATTTGTCCTGAATTATTTTTCTCCATTGTACTCATCTATACACCACATATTTTTGCTTTTTATTTTTAATTGTTCTTGGAGAAGAAACATAAACATTGTAAGGCATACATATATTTTTCTATTTTGTCATCTGTGTGTGAGAAGAGAGGTATGTATAGATAGTCTTGGCTGAAATTTGGCAGACAGTGAATGCTGCTGATTTGTCCACCAAACCATTTGTTTTTCTTCGTTCCTGGGCTCATGGTTGCTGAGTAGCCTGCATTTTTTGCTTCATTTACATGCATATTCAACTTTTTGTTACCTGGATCCTGGATACGATTGCTACCCCTTTAACTACGTTAATAGTAATGTCCTATAAGCCTAGGTGGAAAAATACTAAGATTACGAAGAGAAGGAGTGGCCAGAAAATAAGAGGAAACCCAAATGACTAATGTGCCAAGAATCTAAGGAAAAATATTGCTTAAAAATGGAGGGTAGGTGACCAGTTTCTGCAATAAATAAATTGCAAAAGAAAATTTAAAGACAAGAGAACATATAAATTAATAAAAACTTAAGGGATGGATCAACAAACTGAAAAATAGGTCCCTTTCTTGGCTTCTGATTCAAAAGAAATCTTAAAAATTTATAATGTAATAAAAGAATTTTGTAGTTATGTTTACAGAAGGAGTCTTTTTGTTCTAGAGATATATGTGAAAATATTTACTGCTAAAATTATATGTCTGAAATTTGCTTTAAAATAAGACAGTGGAGGGAGATAGCATTGAGAATGTATATGAAACAAGACTGACCATGAGTTGGTAATTGTTGAAGCTGGATAATAGAAGATTTATTATACTACCATATTTTTGCATATGTTGGAAATTTTCCATAATGAAAGCTGAAAATATGGAAGAGGGGATGATGAAAGTTGAACCGAAATATATTCAGGGACATCAAAATGTATGCACTGTATTTCATGTCATCTTATAGCAGTTATGTAATAGAGCAGTGGCTGCATTTCAAGTTAATAAGACACAAATGGTAAAGGAAAAAAAAAAAGAAGAAGTAGATAAATGAGGCAACTTGGCACTTCAGGAATGTGCCTTAAATTGCTTTTATTCCTATAACCAATATCCACGCAGAGCACAAGATATATGTTCACCATGTGCGTGAGTCGGCATGTATACTTGCTAAAGACCAGAAAACAAAGATGTTAACATGTTGACTTTGAGATGATAGACAGGAAGACTGTACATCTTATATTAGCCAGAAGAATGGATTTTATTTCAATGCCTACTCCTACTTTCTGGATGGGGAAAGCAGAGCACAATTTTAGAAAAAAGATAAACAGAGGATCGATTTGATTTTTTTCACACACCTGCTTTCCAAACTTAGAATCTCTGAACTAAAAGGAATCCCTCTCCCCAGCACTGCCACTATTTTTCAGGTAGCAGTTAGAAAACAGTAACTATTATATGCATAGCACATTAATAGATGAAGGAAATACAAGAGATGTTGGCATGATGTACTTAGTCATAAGAGGGCCCTGGCGCCGGGAGAGCAATTGAGAAGTCTCCATGGGCTCAAGAGGTCTTCTAAGTTAAAAGATCATGTAACAGGGTTAGCTGACAGCGACAAGGAGTAGTATGCATATCTGTGAGATGACCTTGACCAGAAAACTACATGGGACTCGATACCCTACAGATGCCTTAGAGCTTTTTCTGTTTTTGGAAGAGGATGACATCAATAATAAATTATAGCATATAAAATGGGCCAAACACTACTCAGACACCGTGCGGCTGTCAGCAGTGTGTACATGACTTCCCTTCCCACCTAATTCCCTCGCTCTTGAATATAAAACCCAGAACCTGAGGAAGAGAATAAAAATGGAAAATTTTAACTAGACTGTGACTAATTTATACATCTCAAATTGGTTCATTAATCACTAGATTGGACTAAATTTAACTGAAAGCAGTTAAGTTATCTGTCATTAGACAGGCTGGGGACTCAGTCAGACATTAGAAGTCAGTTCTAAAAATAAAGAATAGCCCATTTTCTAAATCTGAATTAGTGAATGAACAAGTTTTACCTCTCTGAGACAACTGTAGGAAAATGTTTCAAATAGAAAGCAAGAAATAAGGTGGTATCTGTAAGGTAGGTTAGGTTAGGGGTTGGATAAAGATAAATATTTTATTTAATTCAGGAGAGAATTAGTCGTGCTTAAGAGCTAATGAGAAAGATGCAATTAAGAGAGATTTTGAATATTGAAGTAGAATAAGAGATTATTTGTTAATTTAAGGTTTCTGAGAAGCCATGAAAAAAATTACAGGAAATCAATATGAAGTTATTGTCATTACAGGAGATAGCAGGGTGGGTTTAAGTATAGGCACGTTTGTAGTGTTGGTAGCCAAATTTGAAAGATTTTACACATAGAGAATATATTTGATTTTGCGGTGTCCAGGAAATACAGAAGTCACCCAAATCCATCTTATGATACTGAGGCTATTTACTAATACATTCTTTTAAAAAAATGCCATTAATTCTCATTAGAATATCTCCCAGTCTAAAAAATGAAAAAAATATTGAGTGAATGAATAATAGAAATATTATGTAACTTAGTAGGGAAATTTTAAAAGTATATTTATTTTTCTTATTCTATTTTGCATCATACATGGGTAATACATGCACAATATGTAAATTTTGGAAAGTTCTGCAAATATAAACAACAAATATTGATCCATTCTGTTTCTTGATCTGGGTATTAATTGATTATATAGATATATTTAGCTTGTAAACTTATCAAGCTGTGTACTTATGATAAGTGCACATTTTAAAATGTGTATTACATGTCAATAAACGTTTAAATAATCAATACTAACTTCACAGCTCAGAACAGTCACAATTGATAATTGGTGTTTTTCTATGAATTTTTTTATAGTATAAATAATAATCATCATCAGAGGATAGCAAACTATGGACTGCAGCTAAATCCAGTCACTGACTTTTTTTCTGTTACTAAAGTTTTATTAGAACCCAGCTGTACCATGTGTTTATGTATTATTTTTGGCTAATTTTGTAATGCAACAGTAAAGTTGAGTAGTTGCAAAACATACTGCATGGCCTGCAAAGCATAAAATTTCTATTATCTGGTTCTTTACAGAAAAAGTTTGTCCACTGCTACTGTACATTCAATTCTTTCTTTTTCTTTTATTTCCTTTATTAAATGGAATTATATCAAGTGTATTTTCATAAATATGTTTAATTTGACTGCATCTTATTTTACCATCTAGATTTATCTAGTTATTTCCCAAATTATGGAGGTTAAGTTGTTTTTAATTTTTATGTTTTACCACTTTACTCATGAGATTTGGTCTAAAGTTCATAATACTTTCCTAGGGATAGATTCTAAGAAGGATAGCATTAGAACAAATGACACACCACATAAAGTTTCTGGGGATATATTACTAAGTTAATTTCTACATGTGTTATTCCTGTGTGTTTCTCATCAGCAGTCCTATAAATATTAAGAAATCATCTACATTGTTTTCAGCAATGAGTATTATTATAATAAAAACACTCATTCAAATGGTATGGTTTTTTAGTTAATTTAAACGTAATTTAAAGTGAAAAATCATAGAAATATAATATTTATATAACTTGTCTATTTTTCCAGAAATTTAATAATCATGTATTATTCACCAATATTTTAATTTGGTTCAGGCAATGATCTATGATTATAGTTTTGTTTGCCTACCTTCCATAAAAATATCCTAAATACATTACCTACAATTTCCAGTTACATTTTCTCCCCAGTGGAGTTAACACTTGAATATACATTTGAAGCAATCTTAGTTTTAGAATAATTTGAATTTTATTGTAAAATCTTCACAATTCTTCTGACCAAATCTTGTTCAAAACCTTTAAAAAATTAATCAGAATTTTATTCAGTTTTCATAGAAACAAAGCTACAAAGCTCTCTTACCTCAGTTATAGATCACTGCTAATATAATCGTTAATCAATGTATATCATTTCCATGTGTATTTGAGATAAAATATGCCGACCACTGATAAGCATACCACTTAATGAAACATTCTAGTGCTTAACATATTAACCATGATTATTCTGCATTCAGTGGGTGCAATTACTATATTTTACAGTTGAAGTAATGGAGTAGGCTGTACGTTGACTAATCTTTTATGTTAGCTAATTCACTTTGCCAAGTTTTTAATACGAAAACAAACAAACAAATCTACCTAAGCTAAGCATCAATCTAATTGTGTTGTTTTATTACCAAAGATTATACTGAATATTTATTAGTTATTTGTATCTAGTTGTGCATGGTACCTATTCTTATTAGTGTCCTAACCTTTTATCATCAGTTTTATAATTTCCCCTTTTTCAGCCCTTATATTTACCAAAGTTTAATATTTATATTTTGCTCTTTGACAGTTTTTTAACCTTGAATTCTATTCTATCTGATGTTACAGTTACTATATTTTGTATGATATTAGAAATATTTGAATAAGTAGAATCAAATAATATCATGCCTGATATTTGAATTACTACGATTAGTTATTAGAATTAGAACTGATTTCTTTTTGTTGCATTTTCATAGTTATCTTTATTACATTACCTTTCTATTGGTTTCAGAATTTCTCTTGAAAGTAGCATATTGATTTTCTTATTTTATATAAACTAAAGCCTCTATATTTAAGTGACAAATTTAAGTCATCCATATTCACTGTATGTTACTGGTATATTTCAGTTTAAGTTTGCTCTCACTCTTATGTTTTTATTTTTCTAGACTCTTTTCTTAAAATACTTTTCACTGGATTGACTTAGCTTTGTTTATGTACTGTTGTTTTCCTCAAGTAGTTGAAAGTAATGTATGTTATTTCTACCTTTTCGTTAGTTGTATTTAACACTTTAAGACGTTTTAACTTTTGTTTCTTTAATGATCTCTAGAATTAGTCAAGATGTGTGTGTATGTATGTGTGTGTGTGTTTCCTCACTACATATAAACACTAGTCAAGAGCACTAACAACATTTTTGGAACTGTTTTTCCCCTTTGTCCTACTTATTTTTATTTTGATATCATCTGGGATTTTATTTCCAAATTATCACTCTAAAAATATAATCAGCAATTAGTTAGGCTCAACAACTTTTAGTTTATTTTCTGTGTGTTTGTACACGTTTAAGTGTATTTTATTTTATTATTATTATTTTTTTGGCCACGCTGCATGGGGCGTGTGGGATCTTAATTCCTGGACTAGGGATTGAACCCGCACCCCCTACACTGGAAGCATGGAGTCTTAACCACTGCATAGCTAGGGAAGTCCCTTTACTTTAAAATAATACATGAACAGTGATATATGCTTAAGTATAACAGTAGAATAACATTAGCCCTCATAATATTTGTCAAATATGTTATACTGAAGTCCTTGACTAAAATACCTACAGAAATATAATAAATTGGTGTTTCCATATTGTTCAAAAACTCTCATAACATCCCTAGATAAATTTGAAGTGTTTTTTTCACCTCATGCATTTGGGTATTATCATATATACTATAGATTTATAAAACTATCTGAGTTAGAGTTTCGTTCATAAAAGATGATGTAACCTTTTGGGAATTCTGAAAACATAATCAGTATTGACAGGGAATTAATCTGAATATATATGCACATTTAATATTATCTTTAACATGAAGTCACACTAGGTAGAACATAGTACTATTAATCTTATTCAAGAAGCATGATAAAATGCCTACCTTTGAAAAACATTTGAAATATGTTCTTTTAAATTTCTGTTTTTCAGAGAAAATGTGAAACCACATTAAAAAGCAATTTAAATACAGTTTACTTTAAATTCTTTATAATTCTATTAAAAATTAATATATGAAAGTTTGACTCAAAGTCAAAAGCTGTTCTTTCACGTGATTGTAAAACTTAATAGCTCAGACAAGATGCAACTTTTCCAAACATTTTCATCTTTGTGAAAAATAAAAAGAGTAAGGGAATATCAGTTATGAGAATGGCCTAAATAAAAGATAAATCACATAGACAATAGAATCTCAATAGCACTGTTTTGGTAGCAGAATACATGCATCATTAGAAATGATTTACATTAGAACGTTAGAAATGTTCTACATACATGATGTGATAGGAGTAGGGGACATATATGAGATAGGTGTAACTTTTGCTAAGGATATCTTAGAGTGAGAGAGAAGTTTCAGTCAGTATCCATTCTGTACTGCTGAAAATATAAATGAGGTCATAGCCACAGAAGCAGAGGAAACGTGCTTATGAGCACCAGAAGTTTATACAAATGTCAACCAAAGTATAAGGTGGTATAATAAACTAATTGATGAGCATCCAAGAGTACATATAAATAGCTCAGGGATTCTTTTTACTATTGGAACCTTGGAATATATCTAACTGTGTTCACAGCTACAGGGACTTCGGTTAATTGCCCTCTTTACCATCCAGTGACATTTTTGTTAGAAGAGTTTTCAAAGTCATTAGAAAAATGATAAAAGCTGGCAGATTTACTTTTCGTGATAGTGGCATTTTGCTGGTGTGGATATGAGGAAAAGGCTTATAACCCCATATTAAGGACCTAAATCACAGATGCACAGGGCTTTTGATATATTCCACAGCTATTGAGAGTTTAATTATCCAAACAATATGGAATTGGTCTGGAGATTTCAAATAAATTCTGAATCATGTTCTCAGAATTCACATTCAAACAGGAAGATGCTGATTATCCACTGGTGCTAATCAATCTTTTTTGTGTTTTTGACACAATTTTAAATACAAGAATTTGAGTGCATAACTGAAGAATTAAAAGATTCAAAGCAACACAAAGGAAGTCAGCATTAATTACAGTAAAATTAAGTGCTAAAGTATAAAAATATCTTTCCCTGCCTATCAATACATCTAAGTTAATGTACTATTATGTGCTTGGTTGTCCTTCAACATTTGTATGTCGCTGTTTGAATTAAACTATTACGTTGCCCAACTTCCTTAGTGCAAAATTGGACCTCACACTGAGAAAGTTTGCCTTTCTTGATTAAGTAGAATTTCTAAATGTGAACAAAGAGGAATTTAGCCAAAAGCTAGTTGCCATATTTCTTCCTCACATTTGACTAAGCATGCTTTTTGGGAATTAATATAAATGACAGTACAAGAAGTAGTACAGTCCAAATACAAAGATTTGAAATAAAGTGATACATCTGCCCAGAAACGTGCCACAACCTCAGATTTCTGGATTTCATTGCTTTTTTAATATTTCTGAATTGTGAGAAAACTTTTACAAACTGTTTCAAAGGTTAGATAGACTAGAACAAAACCCCGGGAGAAAGAGACATGACCTGACGGTTTTAATTGAAGTGGGATTGAAAAATATGTCTTTAGCTCGAAACAACACAAGAAAGCATAGAGGACTGATCATATGAGGATGGGGGAGTGAAGAGGGTACAATTCATACATGAAGAGATATTGCACACTCTTTCCAATTTAGAATTATGCAGCAAGAGAATGCATACTATATACAAGAAGAGATCCCTGGTCTAAGCTTGGGATTTGAAATCTGAGAGTCCTTTAAGAATTCAACTCTGACTAATCTTGACTTTATTTCTTTTAAATGGTATGTTGTAGTATTTCACATGATAAAAGCACAGAGCAACAATGAAAATCTCAAAGCTAAAAATTCAAATCTTTAAGAGATGATTAATGCTAATATTTGAACTTAGTTTATTTTTAAAATGTTTATTTGGTTTTTGACATAGTTTGGCATATTGCTTTCTCCTGTGTCTTTTTTGAAAGGGTTTAGCTATATATATATATAATTTTTCATATTCAACATATAGGCACATGATATACGTGCTGTCCCTCAATTAACATTTATCAATTAAAATACAGCTTAAAGATATTGTTTTTATAAGTACATAAGTTTTTTTATTTAAAGAAACACATTACTGAGGTATGACTGACATCTCATTTAGCATAATGTTCCCCAGTTTCATCTATGTTGTTGCAAATGGCAGGATAACCTTCTTCTTCAAGGCTGAATAGTATTCCATTATGTGTAAGTACCACATCTTCTTTATCCATTCATCCATAAATGGACATTTAGGTTGCTTCCATGTCTTGACTATTATGAATAGTGCTACAGTGAACATGAGAGTGCAGCTATCTCTTTGATATCCTGATTTCAGTTCCTTTGGATATATACCCAGAGTTGGGCTTGCTAGATCATATGGCAGTTCTATTTTTAATATTTTGAGGACTCTCCATACTGTTTGCATAGCTGCTGCACCATTTTATATTCCCACCAACAGTGTACAAAGGTCCCATTTTCTCCACATTCTCACCAACATTTATCTTTTTTCTTTTTAAATAATAACCATCCTAACAGATGTGAGATGATGTCTCATGGGTTTGATTTGCATTTCCCCAATGATTAGTGATGATGAGCACCTTTTTACATACCTGCTGGCCATCTGCATGTCTTCTTTGGAGAAATGTCTATTTAGAACCTTTTCCCATTTTTCACTAGATTTTTTTTCTGCTGTTGAATTGTAGGGCTTTGCTTGCTTATTTGTTTTATCAGTGGTATGATGTTTATTTCTTGGGGGTAACAAAATTGACTTAAGCTGACCCATATTTATGATTACTGTATTGGGAAAAAAATGATAAAATTTTATTTACATAATTTCACACATTTAAAACTAGAACTATTTTTGTTGTGATGCAATGTATGACTCTTGAAGAACCTGGTGTTCTACAACATTGCACACTGAAAGTAACAGCACTTATGGGAAAAACAGCTTTAAGGACAAACCACTCAAAAATGACTCAACTTCTTATCTAAAGTGCTAAGATTAAAAACAACAATCCACATATTAATACAATTTAGAAGTTTTTTAAACTCGAATTAGGAAATGGTAAATTGATAACTTTACCTATTAAGATATAGAAAAAGTTAGAAAAATGGGAAGGAGTATAAGAAAGAATTGAGGCTGTTCAGCTACTGAGACAAAAATAAATGGGCAAAATCAGCAAAAATTGCAAATTAGACATGTACTACACAAAATGAAACAAGAGGAAGGATCCAGAATGAATGGGCATTGTGTTTAATTCTGTGTTTCTTTGGCACTTGACGTGTTCAGTCATCAGAGAATATTTGGCATTCAGCTGCTGGTTCCTGATTGCACAAAACGTTAACATGCTTGCGTGTGAACCACCATGCCTTCTGTGTTATTCTGAAATTTCCCTAATAACAATTGCGTTTAAGCAATTTATGTTATGTTGGCCTACCTTTCATTAGAAAAGACTGTAGGATTTATTTCTAGGAATTAATAAAGTGTCAAGGGGCATAACTGTTTATAATTCTGATAGATAATGCCCAATTACTTTCTAATATGTTGGTACCAAATTTGATTCCCTCCAGCAACATAGGAGAATGCTATTATTTTAACTTTGACAAGAATATATTATCATAGCTTTGATGCCTTTATACACTAAGAACACATTAACTGGATGTAAAATACAAAATTCTCAAGTTACACTCTCTTCCCTTTATAATGCAATTTCTGGTGATAAATGATTCCAAGGATAAATCTGAGACACCAGACTGTTTCCTTTTAAGTGATTTTATATTTACATCTGCATAGCTATCCGAAATGTATTTGTTCACAACTGCTTCTTTTGTTTAACTTTGAAATCCACTAGTAGTGTGTTTTTATCTCCCAGTTTTCAATGTCTGGAGAAGTGAATTTTCACAGGAGAAGTGTCATTTTAATATGTAAATTCAAGCCTTCAATTTTAGAAAATATTCCATAAATTATGCCTTATTTGTTTTGGTTTTCTTTTACCAGAAAATAATATTAATACATAGTCAGGATTTATTTTAGGTCTTTTTCTTATCTATTAATTTTTTATGAAATGTTTTATGATTTTTTTGTTAAAACATTTTATATATTTTTCTCATTCTCTTTTTCTAACCTTTATGTTTCCCCTCATTTTTTTACATAGCTATTGTCTCCTGTTTTATTTCTAGTGTGGCTTTCATTCTGTGGCTGTTTTGATATTTTTAAAAAACCTAAAACTTAGGAGAAATCAGCTGGCCCAAACTGAATGTACTGAAATGTTAGTGACTAGGCTGTAGGAGCAAGATGAGAAATCAGAGACCTTGTCCTGTCATGCAGTGCCGCTAAAGGGACAGTAATGTCTTAGGCAGAGGATCAAAATGGTTATGGCCTGTCCCAGTTGGGACCTCAAGGAATGGGACCCCACCGAGAGCACTGGTGAAAAAGAAGAGGAGGAGTAGAATGAAGTCATAATAGTCCCGGGCCCCTCAGGGCCCCCTGTTCACCCAGAGGGCTGACCTGGGTGAACAGCTAAATACAAATCAGACCAACCCAGACCACAGGGAATGAATGAGAATCAGCTCCCACCCCTCTCCCAGTGGAAACGTTTAACTGCCATGAGGGACTCTACCTCAACAAGATTGGAAAAAGTAAGTAATAAATTTAAAAAAGAAAAAGGAAGGGAATCAGTAACAACATGGCTGTTCCACATATGGGATATCAGAAGAAAGTGTATCATGCTCATGGGTCAAGAAATGTCTAAAATGGTCCCTATGACTGGTCACCCAGTGCTGTGGCAGCACTTATACAGGCCATTAAGAAAAAGTCATTTCTCTTCTCTCTTGTACAATGGCTGCATACGGTGCTGCCTGGCCTAGTGAAGGAGATGTACCCACCACCCCAAAGGATATGGCAGCATCCCTATCAGTGGATTAGGAGTGAAACCAAGGTCCCAGGATACCACCTGGGCAACAGTGATGTGGGTTTCCAGGGACCGGAGGCCTCATATAGAACTAACCATTCATTGATCCCCAAAGAATAAACAGGCTGTCTAGCCTTGGTAGATACCAGGCAGAATGCACCCTAATTTATGGCAATGTACACCACTTCTGAGGCCTCCTTCTCTGTCATTAATGGGTACAGGGGTGGAAGGGTAAGAGTAAATAAAATATCCTTGGTGTTACAGTTTGGAAAACTACCCCCCAGGGAATATGCCATGTTCATAACTCCAATTCCAAAATACATTCTGGGAATGGATGTGGTAGCAGGCCTTGTCTTATAAACAAGGGTGGGAGAATTCGGCCTACGAGGATACCTGGTAAAAGAAATCAAAAGAGGCCTTGCCAATTGGACAACGGTCAAGCTACCCCAGCCACAAAGAGTGGTGGCCTTAAAACAATATAGGCTTCCAAGAGGAAAGAAGGAAATCACTGGCACCATAAAAGAACTATCACAAGTAAGCCTCATAGGAGCTCTCCCAGCCCCTTTAACAGCCATGTGTGGCCAGTAGGGAAACCAGATGGCTCCTGGAGAATGACTGTAGACTACAGGGGATTAAATAAAGTAACCCTGCCCTTACATTCAGCTATGTCTAATATTGCCTCTTTACTAGCCCAGACGATGAACATTCAGGGATGTATCATTTTGTTATTCACCTTGCCAATGCCTTCTTTAGCATCCCACTGGCCCCTGAATGCCAAGACCAGTTTGCTTTCACTTGAGAGGGGAAAGAATGGACATTCATTGTGCTCCCCCAGGGCTGTCTACACAGGCCACAATTTGTCATGGCCTAGTAGCTGTGGATCTGGCTAGGTGAGACCCTCCTTACAATGTTTTCCTCTTCTATTACACTGTTGATATCATGCTAAGCTCAGAGTTTCTTTTCAGCCTAAAAGAAGCCACTCCCCCATTAGTGGCCTGATGGTGCAAGGATGGCTAAGAAATTCAGACAAGACACAAGGACCTGGCTTGTCTGTCAAATATTTTGGTGTTATTTGATCAGGTAAGACAAAGGTGGTGCCCTGAGCAGTGATTGATAAAGTACAGGCTTATCTGAGGCCCACTATTCCCAAGCAGTTGCAAACTTTTCTTGTGTACTTAGGTTACCAGACAACATTTATCCCACATTTAGCCCAAACTTTATGAATCCCAGTATAGACTAGTAAAAGGTAGCCCACTGGGATTGGACACAAGGAGAAGACACCTTCACCCAAGCGAAAGTGGTTATAAAACAAATACAGGCTTTTAGGGTCCTAAGTCAAGGACAGGCTTATGAATTGGATGTGGCCAATTACCTGGACATATTCTATGGGACTCTGCTCCTGCATGCCACTGGCAAGTGGATTACATTGGGCCCTTGCCTCTATCTGATGGATGCAAGTTTGCCCTCACCTGTGTAGACACACATATGGGCTTGCGACAAGCCTACCCTAGTTGGTAGGCAACACAGGAAACAACTATTTGGAGGTTAGAACAACTGTGCATGTCATGTGGAACCCCCACAGACATTGACAGTGATCAGTGAACACACTTCACTGCCCGTGAAGTTCAGGAATGGACAGAGGAACATGACATACACTGGCATTTCCAGCTGTCATGTAACCCTATGGCTGCCGGCCTGACTGAGAGAAGGAATGGACTACTAAAACAACAACTGAGACAGGAAACCCACTCTCTCAGCCTGTGGAACCCAAGATTAACACAAGCCCTACAAGCCATTAATGAACATCCATGTAGCAGCTGTCCTAGTGCCTATACCATGTTAACAATGGCAACTGGTCAACACTCTCCATCTTCAATTGCTAACCACAGAAGGATCATTGCCCACTCTAGGTCAGGACAGCTGCCCTTTCCCTTTCCACAGGACCTGCCCCCAGAGGAACAAATCATAAGATGGCTCTGGGGCAAATAAGTGGGTCCCCAGTGGTTTAGGTTTGCCGTCCTGTGGGGAATAAGGTTAAAAAGAAGCACATAGATCGCTCCAGTTTTCTATCCTACTCTGTTTGAGACCACCAAACTAACCAACCCAGGCCCCCTACTCACAAAAAGCACCATTATATTGACATTGTGGTCTGTTGTAAAACTATCCCTACGGTACTCAGTACCTGCCATAGGTAACAAAGGCAGGCAAACATTTTGGTATTGTAGACCCAAACAAAAGCCATAGGCCGGTGTGGTATTATCTCAAAACTCAGTGACTGCATGTACTTTACTTAATGGCCATGAACTCTCTTGTTTAGTACCTGTTAAACACCTCACTTTTCATCCTTATGTTAAGCAGAGAAAACCTGTTTGTGGATTGAGCAACCAACGGTGACATCTCTGCCGAATAAATCCAACTGCTGGAGCTGCAATGAAACACCACGGTCATCTTCCTCTGGACTTCCCTGGAAGATTAACCCAGCCATGTGGTAATGACTGGTACCCTGGAGGAAGGGCTCACGCCCTTTCCCCATTCCTGCCATCCCATCCATTACTGAAGGACTTTCTCCACTGTCTGAAACAGTATAACACCTCCTCTGGCTGACCTGGGAGACTGTAAACACAACTTCACTAGGTTATGCTTTCTAGAATGGGATTGGCTGCCTCCTGATGACCCAAATTCAGCCAATAGAACCAACTGCCTATTGTTTAGAGACACATAATGGGTCTTTCTCTAATGACATCCAACATAATATAGGGTGGACACCTATGGATAATGCACCTTTTGTTGATTTTACCTGTGGTCTCTTTTTTGCTCCCTAGTCTGCTGCTATAGATGTGGAATGGCAAGTGGAGGCGCTGGATAAACACACTGCTGCTGCCTTCAATACCACCACACATGCAATCACCCTCTCATCTAAAGAAACTACCCAAATGAGGCAAGTTGCTCTACAAAACCAGATTGCCCTAGACACGTTAACAGCGGCACAAGGTGGTAGTTGTGCCCTTGTCAAAGCCCAATGCTGTGTGCATATACTCTATAATTCTCACAATATTTCCTCTGCTATGAAAGCCCTAGACGGGCACATCTCTGTCATAGACTCCATCTCAATCAACCTCATTAGTGCCTAGCTACAACATTTATCCATCTCTTGGAGAATAACGCTTTTCAATATATTTGGCATCTTACTGTTAGTACTCTTTAGCTGCTGCTGTCCATATTGTGTTTGTGGCATCTGATTGCAGTATTCCTCTGCATGCCTGACCCCAGGGATATTGCAGAAGAAAGGCAGATAGATTGTGAGAGTCATGCAGCGTATGGAGGGGTGAAGTGTATGGTCAGGCCCCATAAGATGGCTGCTCCCTTGCTCTCTGGACACCCCCTGCCTGACCTGGCCTGTATGCACATGATTGCCTCCCCCTCCTAAGCTTAAAGTTTAATCAGAGCTGCCTGTATGATTGGCCTGACCCCCAGCAAATGATTGTTCTAGCCCTCAGACCAGAACGGCCCCAGTATGTTCAGTCATCAACAGGAAACAGCGGCCGTCTCAATGGTTGGTAACCCAAAGAGCTGTGGTGGTCGAGTTCCTGCAGTTCCCTGGCAACAAAGGAGCCCTTCGGATGTCATGCCCCCTATAAATGGTAGCCTCTTCCTCCCTTATGCAGCGAAGATTGCTGCTCTGTCCTGCCTGCCTTTATCCATACATGGTGGGGTGTTGCTCCAGGACCTTTGCCTCTGACTTGTAAGAGTCTCTGTCCAATAAATCACTGATGTCTCTGTCACTAACTCCAGGTTTTTTCTTTGGTCTGTGGCTGGGCAGTTGCAAAGACTGAAGGACTGAGGGGCGCAGCCCAACAGTCTATGGAATGCCTCATAAATGGGCATATTCTCTTTCCTCTGGAGGAAAAGAGAGGAAGGCTATGAATATACCCAGCACATTTCAGAGTGATTCTCTTTTGTTAATTAAGCTGGCTTCTCAACTCCTGACTTTTTTGGTTGTTCTCTAATGTCTTCAAATAGATTGAGTTTTTCTTTCAAATTGTCCTTTGTTTTTGTTGTTGTTTTATATTGGATTTATTGTTATTGTTTTAGTAATTTATTAAGTTTTTTAAAAATAAATTTATTTATTTAATTTATTTATTTTTGGCTGCATTGGGTCTTCGTTGCTGTGTGTGGGCTTTCTCTAGTTGCAGCGAGTGGGGGCTACTCTTCATTGCAGCGCCTGGGCTTCTCATTGCAGTGGCTTCTCTTGTTGCAGAGCACAGGCTCTAGGTGCAAGGTCTTCAGTAGTTGTGGCATGTGGGCTCAGTAGTTGTGGCTCATGGGCTCTAGAGCGCAGGTTCAGTAGTTGTGGTGCACGGGTTTAGTGCTCTGTGGCATGTAGGATCTTCCTGACCAGGGCTTGAGCCCGTGTCCCCTGCATTGACAAGCAGATTCTTAACCACTGTGCCACCGGGGAAGCCCTATCAACTTTTTTATGGCTCTTTTTGCAGTAAAGTGAATCTTGTACCTGCCAACATATATGGAAGCATAATTGATTATAATTCCATTGATTAATTCTAATTTATGAGAAATGTTTAATCATAACACTCATTTGTTAGATGGGTGTATTTCCTCTGGTAAAAGTTATTTATCTATTAGTAGTCTCTGATGCTCTTTAGCTCACTTTTTTTATTATTGAATCTGTACACGATGCTATGCTAGTTCCTTTCATCATTACCTTTAACTGAATTAGTTGGATTTTTCTGAATCAGTTATTTGCTAGAATATCCCATTTTGGGAGGGAGTGGTATCACCGGGCATTATGATAGGTTTTACAAAGCAAAGGGTTTTCAGAAGTCACAACTTTTACTACTTTCTGCAAGTATGCTCTGTCTATGTTCTTATGTAACTTTGCTGGAATAATTTGAATCCCATCAAGTCTGTGGAGAACTGGCACAACTCTACTCACCCCACTCCCCAAATCAACTTATGCAAAGAAGGTATCTGCTTTCCTACCTTAGATAATGCACATTTTATTCAGTAAGCATATTTCTTGCTGGCTGGTAGTTTCCTGAGATTTACCATTGCATGGAATTTCATCCAGAAGATTGGTCTCTGAGGCCACTTTTTCCCACAAGCTATAGCATGGTTCCTTCTTGATCTTGAATTTTTAGGTAGGATTTTCATGCTCTTTGAAATCTTAGTTAATATGTACATCTAAATTACATAATTATACTCTGCTGTGAGATTGAAACAGTTTCCAACTAAAAAAAAAAAAAGAATGGTAACATGATATTATGAGGAATGAAAAGGAAGTATCAAAGATATTTTCAGAACTTTTGCTTTTGGGACTTCCCTGGTGATGCAGTGGTTGAGAGTCCCCCTGCCACTACAGGGGACAAGGGTCCGATCACTGGTCCGGGAAGATCCCACATGCCACGGAGCAGCTAAGCCCATGCACTACAACTACTGAGCCCGCATGCCATAACTACTGAAGCCCACGTGCCTAAAGCCTGTGCTCCACAACAAGAGAAGCCACCACAATGAGAAGCCCGGCACCGCAACAAAGAGTAGCCCCGACTCACTGCAACTAGAGAAAGCCCGTGCGCAGCATCGAAGACCCAATGCAGCCATAAATAAATAAATAAATTTTAAAAAAAAAGAAATTTTGCTTTTGCAAATAAGAATTTTATCATTCTCACATTAAACAGCTGTTTGTAAACTGCCAATTCTGAAAAATTATCTTTTAATATTTTCTTTTCATAAGATATTTGAATTTCCTTTCTTCTTATACCTGGGTTTTAATCAATCTGTTATTTTGATACAACTCTTATCAAACTCTTTATATTATATCTCTTTCACTTGGGTTCTATTACATCTTCATTTTGATATGTGCCCTGTCTCGTAAATTGTATACTGAACTTTTAAAGAATAAGATCTATGATTTATAATTTTCCTCTCACACAGGGTTCTGCACAGTGAAGATGTGGGAATATCTGTAAATCACTAACCAACTAGCCATCTATCTTTATGTTAGAGTTCTTGCTAAAGAACCCCAAGCTGGCCCATATTGGCAATTTGGCTTCTTGCAGAAGACTGCAAACTGTGATTACTTAAAAGAAGTCACTATAACTGCTGCCTGTTAGTATGACTATTCTAAAGCTGCAAGTCTATAAATGCTGATAACCTTACCATGTGACTTCAAAATTTGCCAGGATTCAGTCCTCTTTGTTTTGTTCAACTAGTAGTGAAATTGCAAATAATTATTGTTTATATATATATATAATAAATTATATATATATTTAATTTAACCCCTCTTTGTTTTCAATCAAGCTGTAAAAAGACCAAGAAAGGGGCTTCCCTGGTGGCGCAGTGGTTAAGAGCCTGCCTTCCGATGCAGGGGACACGGGTTCGTGCCCCGATCCGGGAAGATCCCACATGCCGTGGAGCGGCTAGGCCCGTGAGCCATGGCCGCTGAGCCTGCACGTCCGGAGCCTGTGCTCCGCAATGGGAGAGGCCACAACAGTGAGAGGCCTGCGTACTGAAAAAAAAAAAAAAAAAGACCAAGAAGAAGTGACTGCTTAAACCGTACCAGATGACTTTGCAAGTGAGTTTGGGATTTAAATGGGGCAATATTTATATGGAGTAACTTTTTCTCTGCACCATAAAACAGCTATTTCCTCTAAATTCACTAGAACATTACATGACAAAAAGATTTTTTAAAGAAAACTCTATGACAAAATAAAATTTTGTGTCTAATGTTACCCATGTCATGTCAAACATCAAAACAGAGATATTTTTAGCAAAATATTTTATATCAAGATAACATGATAGATAAGATCAGTGTCTATATGTACCATAACATAGACATTTAAGTCTATATGACTCACTATAAATACTGTTTGATAATGTCGATAGTATCAGTGTGTGATTGATATGCTTTATCTTCAGCTGAAGATTGATCAGAAAATAAGCTTAGTAGTTCTGTTGATGTTGATAAAATCATAACAAATAACTATTGAGGCTATGATGAAATTTTTATCTACAAGTCAATAAGCCTATTTATTTTGGTGGCATGACCAGATTTGGCCCAGGAGTATAAAAGTCATGGAATAGAATTATACTTTATTATTCTTTGAAGATGAAGGTGAAGAAGAAACGTTTTTTTTGTTGTTGTTTGGAACAGGAAGCTCTACTCTGAATTTCCCATTAAAATACTTCTTTTTATAATCTTTCCTGATGAAAATGAAAAAAATTTGTATTAGAACATAATGCAATAAATAGTGGATTAGTGATGACACATCTTAAGAAGAGACTGACAGTCATTTGATTTTTTGTGCCTGAAAATCCTGTCAACATCAACATTTTTGGACTATACATTGTCTCTGGGCTGCAGTCAGAGCCATCTGTCTGAGTGGCAAACTGCCTATTCATAAATTAGTTGGACCATTTCATCAGGGCAAAAATGCCAAGGAATAATAACTACAAAAGAGCAGATTATATATTTCACCAATTGCTGCTGCATCTATAGGAAACTCACATTCACTACTATATTATTGTCACAGATAATGATGCCATCTAATCTACTTGAAGTAGTGCCCTAAAGAAAGACATGATGGAGACATTTTAGCTTATCCAAGATGTTGAAATAATTTCCATATCAATCTTTTTTTTGAATTTTATTTTATTTTTCTATACAGCAGGTTCTTGTTAGTTATCTATTTTATACATATTAATGTATACATCTCAATCTCAATCTCCCAGTTCATCACATCACCACCCCCCCACCACTGTCCCCCCTTGGTGTCCATACTTTTGTTCTCTACATCTGTATCTCTATTTCTTTCTTGCAAACGAGTTCATCTGTACCATTTTTCTAGATTCCACATATATGCATTAATATACGATATTTGTTTTTCTCTTTCTGACTTACCTCACTCTTTATGACAGCCTCTAGGTCCATCCATGTCTCTGCAAATGACCCAATTTCATTCCTTTTTATGACTGACTAATATGTACCACATCTTCTTTATCCATTCATCTGTCGATGGGCATTTAGGTTGCCTCCATGACTCGGCTATTGTAAATAGTGCTGCAATGAACATTGGGGTGCATGTGTCTTTTTGAAATATGGTTTTCTTTGGTATATGCCTAGTAGTGGGATTGCTGGGTCTACATATCAATCTTGAACTGGAAGGGATTTGTGAAGCATACGTACAGATGAACAAGTGCCAGAGAAATTAAAAGTAAATTTATACATATAAAATAACATTAAAGTCATGGTTGTAGTTGTTATACAATGATGGCATCTTTCCACATGGGGCAACTCCAATAATTATAGTAAATGTTTTAATAGTAAGAAAGGGAAAAGGAAATGTGTGCATGTGTATGTGTGTGTGTTTGTGTGCATTTCTTCAGGGAAATAGTGTGTTTGAGGGTTCATATAAATAACTTTTTGGAAGTAAACACTCCATATAACCTCAGTTAGATAAAAGATTGCATAAATTAATATACTTTATGTATAATTTATTTTGCAATTCTTTTTAAAATTCTCTTGAGAAATTCACACAAAATATTGTCTTTCATGTATCTTGAAAAGGAATTAGCTCATCTTTTATCACAATTAGTATGTATACCAATCTTTTATTAGAATCATTCATTTTATTTCCCAGGAATACATTTACTTTACATAAGAAATAAACAGAATAATATTCTATAAATTGACTACTTTAAATATTTTGGTTCTTATTTTATAATGATCTCATGTTTTAAATTTGAAAATATTCTAAGCATGGGACTTTGTCAATTTCCACAAAAGGAAAC
This sequence comes from Neophocaena asiaeorientalis asiaeorientalis, assembly GCF_003031525.2. Lineage (NCBI taxonomy): Eukaryota > Metazoa > Chordata > Mammalia > Artiodactyla > Phocoenidae > Neophocaena > Neophocaena asiaeorientalis. Next base: position 1,213,006 of record NW_020172316.1, on the reverse strand, counting down.
TATATTTAATATTTTTCAAACCACCATAGCATTTCAAAGCAGAGAGAATTACCTAATATAATAATGTAGACTTGTAAAATTGACTGTGAAAGAATTATAAGCAGTTTTTGCATAATCCAAAAATTCCTTTACTGTCAATTAAAAGTTAAATTTCCTATATGATGAATAATGTAATAGCATATGAATGCTAATGGAAAGGAGCTAAGAAAGTAGACATAATTTCTAATATATTATGTAGAATCCTGGCGTTACGCCATAATGAAAGTGCTCAACTCTTACTATTATGGGAGTTCCAGTGCCCCTTCAATATCAATCCAGTAGCCCCACTAGATCATCTTTTTTTTTTCATTGAACAGGATGTACTTTAAAGAAATAAAATTTATTAGCATTGCAGAGTCATCAAAACTTTGTGAGGCTATACCTTTTAAAAAATTAAATCTTTATCCTACCATGAATGACCCAGAAGTTTTAATTAGTGAAATAATTAACCTGACACATGAAGCCAGCAACTTAGGAGGGAAGTCTGTGATTCTATCTTCAGACCCCTTTCCATCAAATATTTTTGTTCTTTTTATACATGAAAATGTTCGTTTTAGAATGATTATTTTAAACTATAAGCTGTTGATACTGAGCTCTATATGCATACACTCCAAACGTGCATCACACATTGGGTTATATTACAAGGTGGTTTTATTCTTTGAATATTGATAACTCACTATGTTCTACCTACTTTAGGAATTTCAAGATTTATAGGACATTGCAAAGACTTAAAGTCTCAATACCTCATAGGAGAGATAAATGTATGCATATATACCATAAAATAAAAAGTGTAAGTCACCAATAAGAGGGATATATTAAGTTCTATGGGGATTTAAGAAGAAGGGAAAGTAGAAATTCATCTGAAGGAAGGAAAAAAAGATCTTCATGGGAAAAATTTTGCATTTAATTTTGACTTTGGATAATCATTTGGGCTGGGAAACAGGACCTGCCTAAAACAGAGGATGAAAGTGGACAGCACAAAATTCCAGCTATGGCTAATCAATAAATTATCAAGAACAGAGTCACAAGAAATCACACTCTACCCCAGAGAGAAGAAAGAGACAGGCAGAGACAGAAACCCACTCTGGGCCAAAGTTGTAAATGGAAGACTGAACATTCAGGGTGGAATGGAAATATTAATTTAAAAAATATTTTAGTATCTCTAGCTGCACAAGGTAATTCTAGAGGAATTTTCTGCCACTAAGGTATTAAAAGTAAGCATAGGAAAACAAAACTAAACTAAACAAAGTTAAACCCATCTCAACTCTGGACTAGATTGACTAAATCCCAGAAATATCCATCAACAAAAAAGTATGCCTTTTTCCAGTCATGAATGCTATTTACTTCAGTCTCTGCTGCTCTATATACAGAATTCAATGTCTAACACTCAAATAAAATTATAAAAAATGAAGAAAAACTGTCAGTCCACTTTTAAAAGATAAAGCAAACAATAAAACCAGATTCAGATATGGGTCCAGTTGTTCAAACAACCACATAGGGAATTTAAATAACTCTTACACTGTATACAATATATAATGTGTAACACATGCATTAAAGTCTCTAGTGGGACTTATGGAAAATGTGCATAGCCTAATGGGGAATTACAGAAAGCAATGGAAATAATAAAATTCACATAGAAATGCTGGAAATTGAAGCTATTGAAACCAAGGTGAAGAATTATTTTGTAAAGCCCATGAGTGGACTCATCACAGTTGAGGAAAGAATCAGGAAACTTGAAGATAGGTCATTAGAAACTACCCATACTGAACTACACAGAGAAGAAGGATTGTAGAAAAAAAAATAGAAGAGAGCATTCAAAAATTGCAGAACCATTAAAAAATAATGTACACGATTGGAATCCCAGAAGAGAAGAGAGAGAAAATGGGAAAGAAGAAATATTTAAAGAGGTAAGGACTGAAAATTTCCCAAGAGTAAAGAAAAAGACATCAAACTTCAGATCCAAGAATCACAGTGAAACCCAAACAAGATGAACAACACATACACATGCACGCACACACAGCACCTAGACAGTTCATATTTAAACTGCTAAAATTAAAGATTTAAAGAAAGTATTGAATGTATCCAGACCAAAGAAGACATATTTCATGCATAAATAATAAAGAAGTCTGGCTTACATTTTGAAACTGTGGGAACATAAGACAATGGAATGACTTCTTTAAAATTTTGAAAGAAAAAATTCTCAACTCAGAACTCTATACTCTGCAAAAATATCTTGAAAAATGAAGGAAGAAAAGACCTTCAGCCATATGAAAACAGAGAATTCATTGCCAGCAGATCTGTGTTATATGGAAGATTAAAGAAAAAAATTGATACGAAGTAGAGACTTAGAAATGAACAAAAATGAAGAGATCCAGATACGTTAAAATATAAGAAACTTGCAAAACTCATTGCTGATATAAGCCTAATCAAAATAAATACAATGTTTCGAAGAGGAACACAGAGAAGAATGGTGTGACACTTTCTACAGAGAGAAAAAAGACCTCATAACGTTTCAATTGTCACTCATGGGTAGATTTAGCATGTATATTAGAAAGTAAGCTGTTAAAAGATGAATCTTCAAATTCCTACTAAGATTAAAAGTGAGTGAGGGACTTCCCTGGCCGTCCAGCAGTTAAGACTCCACGCTTCCACTGCAGGGGGCATGGGTTTGATCCCTAGTTGGGGAACTAAGATCCTAAGAGAGAATAGGGCATGGGAGATAGAGAACACATTACAAGGAAACAAAATGGATGAGGCATAAAGAAAAGAAAACAAGATAGAGAGAAAATCGCTATTAAGTTACTTTAATTAGGATTGAGTGAAAATAAATAGAATATATAAAGTAATAACAGGTTTTAACCAGATCATGAAAATTCAGAAAAACAGGCAGAAAAGTATATAATTTATTCAGCTGGCACTTCAAAACCAGTAAGGTTTTTGAGTTTTGAATTGTATAGGTGCATGTATGCTCTATTCAGGTTTTTTTAATAGATGTTTATTGGAGTATAATTGCTTCACGATACTGTGTTAGTTTCTGTTGTACAACAAAATGAATCAGCCATATGCATACATATATCCCCACATCCCCTCCCTCTTGAGCTTCCCTCCCATCCTCCCTATCCCACGTCTCTATTCAGTTTTAACTAAATGTATAGTATCTGATACTGAAGATATAAAATGTGTAAGATAATGCAAGCACCTTTAATATATACTATATACTAAAAATATGTATTGTTTTAATGAATATGTAAACAGCTTCTCTCCTATCATATAGAAGGGAAAAGAAAGGGATAATGGCAAAATAATGTAATAAATAAATATTTGTGATTAATATGCATCAAAGGAATATGTTTATTCCAGTGAGGAAGAGGAAGGCAGTCAGGGCACTTGCTAGGGAAGATAAATGGTGGGGAATGAATTTGGTAATGAACTGTTTGACTTCGAGTTAAAATGTGCAAAATGCACTGGGTTGTGATTTTGATACCCAAGGAAGCAATCTGGTTAGGGATTATAAATTTTGGAGGGGTGGGCATTTAGAGGAATGCAAAAACCATTGCCATCACCCAGAAACTGTTTGGAGACTGAGAAAGGCTCTGGAACTATGATCTCAAAGTTGATTCCAGATACTGAGAAATTAGATAAACATAATCAAAATGGTTTATGTAAGTAGTAATGAAAAATTGGCCTGGAAAGATGGCAGTGGGATCGAAAAAATAGTAGAGAAATACTTCAGTAATCAAGTGTGCTTAACTTGATGATAAATCAGGTAGTGCTTTTAAAATGTATAATGTAATGAAGCAGCTTTGTAGAGTGTCTTTTTTATTGTATATTTTGAACATTAAGTTAATTAACTCAATATTAATTTATATTAAATATTCTTGAAAAAATAAACTTTATATATTACAATTTTAAATTTGTAATGATTGAGTATATTGTAAAATTTCATGCTAAAATTTCACATTTTCCCCACTCAATGTATTACACATTTATAGCTCTCTTTATAAAATAAATGGTTATAGCATCAGTTCTTATATTAACTACAAATCAAAAAGCTTTAAGTAGTTAAACACTTTTATGTTAATAAGCTTAAATAATTCTTCTCAAACTAATGTACATATGAATAGTTTGAGTAGCAAAACAACATCAAAATAAGTGGAAACAAATTCAAATTTTTAAAGCAGTGTGATTAATGAGACATTACCAAATGTGATGCAAGCAGAGGTTCCTCGCAATATGGAACCTCTACCTTGTGAGCAACCTGTAGGAAGGGCAATCTGGGCCCAGTATTCTCAGCCTGTTTTGGATAGAGCTCTTGTCCTATGAGTTCTTGAAGGTGGGTTAAGGGAACCACAGTCTTCTTAGCCATATTTACTAGGGATAGAGCTCCTGCAACTCAGAGTTGGGGATAAGAATTGGCACGCTGGCCCTCCCAGCGTAGAACTGTAGCTCTAGACTGAAACTATAGCCCTAGAATAGGAGTTCGTGGAGAAAGGGAGTCCGGTCTGTTGGTTACATTTGATCAGTGAAGAGCTGCTGAGGGGAAGGGGAGAATAGGAAATTTAAGTGGGCTGTGGCTCAAATGCCACAGACTCTCACTTATTTTAATGTTGTCCCCTGCATCGGCAGGCAGACTCTCAACCACTGCGCCACCAGGGAAGCCCTAGTATATATTCTTGAATAAATAGTTCTCCATTAACTGCTTGCCATTAGTGAAATGTCTACCTTCTATAAGATTGTTTTAATAATTTGCACCAGATAATTTGTTTCACCAGTAATTGTTTTGCTGGGGAAAGTGCCCACCAATCTCCTCTTACCACCTTTCTGGAAGTCCTCTCCACTAACTATTGAGGTTTCCAAAATCTGCTGTCCATCTAAGTTAGAGCATTGCTATAGAAAAAAATGAATATGAAGACCTTTATTGTAGGAAAATAGTCATCAATCCTAAGCTGAAATATGATTTGAGCATATAAAGAATAAATATGTTTAAATAATCTGAAAGAGATGATAAATAATTATACATTGGCAATGTTCAGTTTCAAAGTTGGTTTCAAAGGAGATGCTTTATAAGTAATAATGAAAAGTAATGATAAAACTGCTGTTGTGTGTAAAATTGGGAAGGATGTATCTATAACTGTAACTATATCTATACCTATACCTGTACCTATATCTGAATGGAAGCAGGACAAAATGATTAGTAAGAAGAAAGTAATTAACAATGAATTTGTAAAGAGGGGTATGTAGGAGTGACAGGTGGGAGATGCAGAAGGAATATAGAAGTTTTGAATATAAAATGTGAATTTTTCAATGATAACTCACTACAATGTTATACATACATTTGTTAAATATATTTGTTTTGTTGGGAAAATTTATTCTAACATACATACTTGTAGGTCTATATAAGTCTATCTCCTATCTATTAATTTGCATGTCTTGCATATACGTTTGAATATATCTATAGGATACGTTTGTAGAAGTTGAATTGCTCTGTCAAATATATGATCCTTTCAATTATGTGAGCTGTTAACAAATTGCCTTAAAAAGAAGTTTGTAGCTTATTTTTAGAAATGTGAGGATAATGGAAGTGTTTTATTTATTCTTAACTCACTAAACCTATCCATTGATTTATCCTTTAAGTGCCTTCAGTAATTTTTGAAAAGATGTAGTCATTTAGAGTGATTCAATATCAAACGTGAAATAATTGAAGAATAAGCAAATTCATGAAGAATTAGATAAATTATCCTCAAATGAGCAGTACTATCTCTGATATAGTTTTCTGCACACATTCTAAAGTTCACAATTTGGGGAATAATTCCAATCTGTTGATTTTGTTGAGTATCTTCAGCCACTGTTAAGAGAACAGATGAATCGTTTCTATGCCAGAATGAAATTCTTTAAATAAATTATAGATGAGTAGACAAAAAGTCATTGAGTGGGAAAAAATTGATATTTGCACCACTGTGTGATATGTTTTACTCTCCTACAAACTCACATAAAAAGCTAAAAGTGAAACGGATTGAGGAATATTTACTTAGGATAACTTTAATATGGCAAGCAATTTCATGGTTTTTAATGGCTTTTTTTAGAATGTAAGAAAATTAGTCAAAGGGAAGTATGGAACTCATCTATACAGTCAGTATGCTCTAATGAAATTCAGTGAAAAATAGGTAAAGAATATTGAAAAAAGAAAGTCATTTTGAAAAGACCAATTTGTGGGAGTATGTATACAAATGAAAAAAAAATACCATTTAGAAGTTTTATAAAGAGACTTTAGTTCATGCTGTTTCATTCTCTCTGTTAGTGATTTTTGTTGGTAATTTTATTCTAGTAAGATAATTTGACTTAATGGTTTAAAAATAACTTATTTCCTTGAAGTTCTGGACTTATATGGAGGCAAATTATTTGGCTGTCTGCATACACAATGGTTTGCATGATGGAAAATATATTCCCTCTGCCAACTCTCTCCCCTGCTCACCATCTGCCAAAGAACTTTGATTACAGCATAACGTTGAAAAAAAGATCCATGAAAAGATTCATAAGAATTACTTGATAATGTCATAAATTACCAACACACACAAATATATGATTAAATTGGATAATTTACGTAATATGAATTATCTAAAACCTTTTTATGTCATTCTTTTTAGCCTTAATGACTTTTTTCCTCTTGATTTTTATTAATTTTCCTATCCTGATCTAATCTCCCTATCCTGATCTAATTTCCCTTTAGATCTATGCAGTGAATTCCCACATCACTTTTTTTCTGTAATTCAGTATATATTTCTCAAACTGGATTCTTTTTTCAAATTCTGCACTTAATATTTCTGCTTAGTTATTTCATTGTCATTTGCAGTCTATGCCTCAGTTTGTGGTATATAAGTATGTTCCTTAGGAAGAAAGAAGTTTCCTAAAGATTAGAATTAGTAAGAGGCAAGAGAACATGCAAGTGATCTCACAACACTGTGATCATTCCTATTTTATACTATTGGTCATATTTTATTTATCATACATATTTTATGTATATAAATATATAAATATACCATTATATTTATCATAGCCTAATTAAAACAGATAAGTTTACTGATAAATTCAGTAGAGGGCAGCCCATGCTATGGTACTGTGTAACTGTATACTCGTCACACCCTGTACTCTCTGGAGAACCTCAAGGCTTCTCTCACTCCTCCTAGGAGTAAAGCACTTGTGTGGCTCAAGGATTAAAAAAATAACAATGCTGAGTTTTAAGAATTCTGTATATATTTTATGTGCAAGGTCTTGATCAGTTATATGATTAGCAAAGATTTTCTCAGTCCTATAGTTTGTCTTTTCATTCTCTTCTCAGGATCTTTCACAAAGTAAAAGTTTTTAATTGTGAAGAGGTCCAATTTACATATTTTTACTTTTATTTGATCTTTCTTTTGGTGTTAATTCTTTGCCTAGCCCCGAGTTCCCCAAATTTTCTATTTTCTTAGACGTTTTATATAAGTACAGACTTTTAGAAAATGGTTGGTAATTCCTCTTTAAACTAAAAGTGGACTTACCAAATGACCCAGCAATTGCACTCTTGAGTATATAACTCAGAGAAATGAAGATCTATTTTCACACAAAAATTGCACATGAATACTTAAAGCAGCTTTATTTTTAATAACCAAAAACTGTAAACCCCAAACATTTTTCAATGGGTAAATGGTTAAAAAAACTGGGATGCATCCATAGCATGGAATAATACTCTGCTATTAAAAGGAGTGGACTATTTATACACATAACTTCAATGAATCTTGAGGATATTATGCTGAAGGCAGTCACAAAAGGACAGGTATTACATGACTTTACTTATCTAACATTTGTGAAGCAAAATAATTATAAACATGGAGAACAAATTAGTGATTGCAGGGGTTAGGGATGGAATGGAGGGTAGGATATGGTTATTAAGACAGTACAGGGAATCTTGTGATGATGGTACAGTTAAGAATCTTGAACTACACTTGTGATAAAATGATAAACTTACATAGAGCTATACACACAGAGACACAAGTACACAAATGAGTGCATGAAAGAAAAATTTGTGAAATCTGAATAAACTCTGTGATTTATACCAATATCAATCTCTTAGTTTTGATGATAGCACTGTAGTTACACAAGAGGAAAACATGGCTGGACGAGGGTGGTGAATAAGACCTCCATGTAGATTTCTTTGCAATTTCTTGTAAATTGATAATTATTTCACAATAAAAAGTTACAAGAAAAATTCCAATTATAAGACATTACATTTTTTAAAAAGTGACAATAGGTTCCAATAGACCTGCTTTGAACTTTCTCCTCACAGACTTGCTGTGATTAGTCAGCCTAATATATCAAAAGCATGGTATTGTTTACTGGTGATTGTTGTTTTAGTGCATATTCTGAATAAGTGTAGTCCAAATATGGCAGCTTTCAGCTGGTGACAAGAAGGAGTATTTTAACAGCACTTCTCCACTTTTGCTGCGTTTTCTTTATCTAACCTACTTTAACCTGTCTGAGCAATGAAGGTTTTTCTTAATCTTTCTTTTCCAAGTCTATTATATGTTATGTCAGAGTTTATCGTATATACAATTAGCTTCTCTATTCCAAAACCCCACACAGAAAAGTGGGACATAATTATTATTAAATGCTTTACTTTGATTAAAGATGCAAATTGAAACTAGTATTATCTACCATACTGTATACTGGTGTGATCAAGTATTATATGCCAGTTTAAAGGTTTGGTTTTTTAATACCTCATCCTATGTTATAATCAAAATCATCCTCAAATTAGAGAATTAAATATGTTTATTATGACTTTCCTGAAAGTGAAATAAACACAATAGTATATAGATACTTTCCATATTAAAATAAAACCTCATATTCCAAGATGAGAGGATTATCCTCCAATTATATATATATATATATATATATATATATATATATATACACACACACACAAATAAAGGTGCTAAAGAAAAGGACTACAGAAGTTCAGAACAAGTATTACAGAAGGTTCTCCTTACTCTTGCAGGAAAAGTATTGAAGAGAAAAAGTCTTGAGGCTGAAAACTTAAGGACAAAATTTTTCGTATACTTTGATCTGGCCACAGGTGGAAGGCTTCTAATTTGGGGCATTTTATCTCAAAATGGTAGGGAATTTAGGGTGGTACAATTTTTCCCAGTATTATTTTAATTGATTGTTCAAGATTTCAGTTAATAGTCTTCTTTTCTGTCTTGATATTATAAAATAAGTTGGTAATAAAATGAAAACAAAAGACCAGGCATGTTTATCCCAGTAAAAGAAGAATACAAGATATTGACAATTTCTTCACTTAAATTAGATATTGACTATTAAATTTTAAAAATCACACTCTAATGAGAGCCTAAATAATATCTGTTGTAATAAATAAATGCAAACCAAAGTCCCTTAAGGAGACTTTTTAATAATTAATAATAACATAAACATCTATCATCACCTAAAGAAAATCTAAATATTAACCCTTCTCCGTATTGCCTCTCAAAGAACAAAGAGGAGAAAGGAGGCTGGGAGATAAAAGAACTCTTGAAGCTTACCAGGGTTTTACATTTGGGCCTGGGAATGCACCAAGGGCTTGGAGAATCCAGTTTAATAGCACCTACCACCAAAACAACACAATCCAAACCTGCAGTTCAGGAAAAGTACAAGTTAGGTGAGTAGAGGGAAGTTAGACTGCTCAGGGTCCTTGCATTTGAGCTATGTTAAATAATAGGTTTTTATGACATCTGCTCAGATTTAATGATCCTAAAATCTTGAGAATGTATATGATTTAAATGATGACTTTCATATTTTAAAATGTAGCCTTTGGCTCGAAATTTGTATTATGAAGTATTAGGATAACTAAAATAAACATATTTCTATTATTACTACTGCAACTGCTACTACTTCTCTACTGCTACTGCTAGAGGTGTTAATGACAATAAAGGAATCCTTTCTTCAAATTAAAACAGAGGAAAAACCAATATGTAAAACTGACAAAAGCAGATCTATTCTCTTAAAATTGGGGGATGAAGGAATTATATCTGTGCCTCCTCAGGCCCTACCCCTCACCACACTCTAGGAAAACCACTATGCATAGGTGGAGTACAATTTGGAACCCCTGTGTGAAGACATACTATGATGAAAATTATGTGTTAAAACAAAAATGAAAGTATTTTAAGGGATTAAAACTAGTGCTTGTGTTTGGCTATATTATCAGAGAGAAAAATAAAGCCAAAAAATCAGTTACCTGTCTATCGAGATAAAATACTTATTTGATAAATGGACATTTAAAAAAGAGAAAATAAGTTGAAAATATGCTTTAAAGAAGGAAGAAAGAGTGAGGCTTGGCAATTGATTAGATAGTTATGACAGAGAGAAGTCATTATTAAGAAAGATGGCCTGTATCTGCATATACTAATGTGATGGTAAGACTAAGACCTTTTGAGTGAGATTTATCTAGATCATATAGAGATATATATGAACCTTAGAATCCCAGCTCTGCTACTGATTAGCTGTGTGATGGTAGGCAAGTTACTGAAAACTGGTTAGCCTCAGATTCTGCACTTGTAACAAAAGGGTATAACAAGAAAAAAGTCCAGGATAGAATACCAAGTCAGAAATTCTAGGTTTTATTAAAGTGGTTGAAAATTTACATTTAAGAATGCTGCTTTGTTTTGTTGTTGTTGCAGAGAAATGATTAAAAAGAGGTAAAGATTTGATAAGGTTGATTTGGTTATAAAAGGAAGAGTAAAGTTGCTCTCTAAAGCTCATTTAAATTATCCAAATAAGACACTTTTAAGGAAGTTCTGTCTAAATGCAAGGGATTGTCAGAATCTGAGAATCAGATACTCACTGTTATTGAGTTTTTAAAATCAATATTTGTTTTATTATATTTTCTATTCATAATGTGAAGATATCACAATCTTTTTTTTCTTAGTGGGTAATTTTGGTCATAAAATTATTCAAGTTATTTCTTTTCTTATAAATGTGTCTATTGAGGAAATAAAAGAATATATGGGAATAGAAAATATTCAAGTAACTTTTACTGTACTTTATATTATCAGTTATATCTATCATTTGTTTGGGTTTACACAGAGTTATTTTTATCAAAGCATACTGAGAAAATAGGAACCATTTTCATATATCTGAAATTAGATAATGAAAAAGACATAAGTTTCTTAAACCAATGTAGACATTATTAAATTTGGATTCAAAATGAAACAGAATTCTCAAAGTCACATATATCCATGCTTTGATTACTTCACACTTCCAGTTCGCCATACCCCTAAGGCATCAAGAAGGTCAGGCACAAAATAAATGAATAACTAAAAACTAACTATATTCACTATAAAAAAATCAAAAAATAGAAAGTTAGTATGTCTTGTATTCTTTTTTTATTTCGGCTGCTCCATGCGGCTTGCAAAATCTCAGTTCCCCAGCCAGGAACTGAACCTAGCCACAGCAGTGAAAGTGTCAGATCCTAACCACTAGACCACCAGGGAACTCCAAATCTTGTATTCTATAGAACTAATATCTCTGTTAATCATTTGAACCAAATGTGTATTCCTTGATTGTGTCTTTCACACACAGAAAAATGATTTAGGGTCTCAACTCCCTAGAAGCAAAAGGGCGCAACAGAGTGAAGAGTCAAGATGCAAAGTGTCTCAGAATTGTTTGGCACATCACTCAAGCTTTCTACATGTTGTCCTCATACAGTTTCTTTTCAAACATCCCATTTATTCCTTTCTGGAGTGTAGGAATCTTCTGAGTAATATGCACTGGGGCACCACATGGTTGCCCATCTGTGTGGGCCAGTTTTGAATCACTGATCAGGGTTCAAATTGAGTTGAAATTTAGCCAAATATTCAGCAACAATGACCTTCAAACCTGCCGTGGCTGACTGATGAGCAGCTCTTGGGAATTTAATTTGCTTTAGAGCTTATATCTCACATTCATGTATGATTTTTAAAATGAATTTATTTCTGCTATTGATCATTGCTTTTCTGATATTTAAGTTTTGGAAAGATTTCTTTCATGTTTCCTGTAGCAGACTCATCTCATAATATTCTCCAAATAATCACTTGAAGAAATTAATAAATCAATCAAATAACATATTTATGCAATTGTAAGAGAAACACTTTTTTCTTTCTCAGGTAAAGAAAATTAATCTATGTCTTTCTCCCTCTAATAGCAGCTGACATACTCCAATTAATAGCTAGGTACTTTTTATTATCTAGAATAGACAAAAACAAAGAAAGAAAGTAAATTTATTTAAGAACTGGAATAGATGACCTTTTAAAAATGAATTGAATTTGGCAAAATATGTACATTTTGAAAGTAATCTAAGTGCTAACATTTTCATATCCTTTATTTGTTTTCTAATATTCCTTATTTGAGAAATAGATCTATGAAATTTCCTAATGCACAATAAAACTAATTGTCTTTTTATGTTCCTATAAAGACCATTTTAATTTTTTTATAACATTTAAAGGAACATGTCCATGTCACTAGATATTCTATGTATACAACAAGGATATGTTTTATGTTGTCAAGTATCAGATTATCTGTATAAGAGGGGAAACTATTCTAACACTTTCTTATATAGAGGGGTCATCAGAATAATCTACAGTCTCAGCCTTCCTTAACTTACTTTTCTTTTCTTAACTTAAGAAATCTAGAATGTGCTACTCTTTTCCAAGAGAGTCAAGAACAATAGTAATAAACTCAATAGATTTTCTTCCAGGACAAGACTTTGCTTCAGCTTGTGGGTGATGCTACAGGTTTCCTCACCACGTGTTCTCATTCCACATCTCAGGCTGAAAGAGCAGTCCCCATTTCTAGAACACGGTATTCTCAAGGAACAGGTAACATAAGGAGCAAAAGGAGTAACCAAATCATGCACTTTTAAATTGTGCTTGGAGATAGCATGTATAATATATAATATTTCACTCACATTCCATTGATAATGGTCCAGCCAAAAAATTAATAAGGTGGGGAAGTATACTCCTTGTACAAGAGGCATAGGAATGGATGGGGAAGCAAACCATTGGGTTCTAATACAAGACTTCTATCTTGATTACATATATTTATTTATCCATCATAAAACTCAATTTAGCACCCATTTATGATAAAACTCTTAGTAAATTATGAAAAGAAATGTCTTAACTGATAAAGACCATCCACAAAGAACCTACAACTAACATCATATTTAACAGAGAAACTCAAAGCTTTCCCACTGAGATCAGGTACAGGGCAAGGATGTATCCTTTCACCACTCCTTTATCACACACATTGTATTGGAAGTCCTTGCTAATGCAATGAGACAAGAGAATTAAATAAAAGGTATAGAGACTGAGAAGAAGGAAATAAGACTCTTTGTTCACAGATATAAAGTTAACATACAAAGTCAGTTGCTTTCCTATATACCAACAATGAACAAGTGGAATTTGAAAATAAAAAAACAATGTCATTTAAATTAGAACCCATTAGAACATGGACAGATATTCTATGTTCATGGAAAGGAAGACTCAATATTGTCAAGATGTCATTTATTCACATCTTGACTATAGATTCAATGCAATTCCAATCAATATATACTACAGTCTGTACACTACAAACTCTTACCCAGTACCTTATTCTGTGGATATTGACCAACTGATTATAGAGTTTATATGGAGAGGCAAAAGATACAGAATAGCCAACATAATGCTGGAGGAGAAGAACAATGTTGGAGGACTGAAAACCCCACTTCAAGTCTTACTATACATCTACAGTAATCAAGACAGTATAGTATATATGAAGAATAGACAAATAGAGAGCTCAGAAATAAACCTCCATAAATATAATTAATTGATCTTTGACAAAGGAGCAAGGCAATAAAATAGAGAAAATTCTCTTCAACAAATGGCACTGGAACAACTGGACATGAAAAAAAACTGAATCTAGACACAGAACATACACCTTTCACAAAAATTAACCCAAAATGGAACATAGACCTATGTGTAAGACACAAAACTCTAAAAGTCCTAGAAGGTAACATAGCATAAAACTTAGATGACCTTCAGTATTAAGATGACCTTTTAGATTCAACACCAAAGACACAATCCATGAAAGAAATAATTGATAAACTACTTCATTAAAGTTAAAAATTTTGCTCTTTAAAAGACCATATCAAGAGAATGAGAAAACAAGTCAAACTCTGGGAGAAAATTTGTGAAAGAGACATCTGATAAAGAACTGTTATCCAAAATATACAAAGAATTCTTAAAACTCAACGATAGGAAACTAAACAATCCAATTAAAAAAATAGGCCATAGACCTTAAGAGACACCTCACCAATTGGAAAATAAGCATTTGAAAAGATACTCCACATTGTATGCCTTCAGGAAAATGCAAATTAAAATAACAATAAGATACCACTACACACTAATTAGAGTGGCCAAAATTCAGAACACTGACAACAACAAATCCTGGCTTGGATGTGATGCAATAGGAACTCAGACATTGCTAATGTGAATGCTACAGCTACTTTGGAAGACATTTTGGCAGTTTCTTACAAAACTAAATATACTCTTACCATACTATATAGTTCATGCTCGTGGTATTTATCCAAAGGAGCTGAAAACTTATATCCACACATAAATCTCCACAGGTATGTTTACAGCAGCTTTATTTATAATTGGCTAAACTTGGATGCAATCAAGATGTCCTTGAGGGGCTAATAGATAAATAAACTATGTTACATCCAGACAATGGAATGTTACTCTGTACTAGTAAGAAATGAACTATCGAGCCATGAAAAGGCATAAAGGAAACTTAAATGCATATTTCTAAGTAAGAAAAAGGCAATCTGAAGAGGCTACATACTGTATGATTCCAACTATATAACATTCTAGAAAAGGCAAAACTATGGAGACAGTAAAAAGAACAATGGTTGTCAAAGGTTGGGTGCAAAGGCATTAACAGGTGGAGCACAGAGAATTTTAGGTCTGTGAAAATACTCTGTAAGATATTATAATGATACTCTGTAAGATATTATAATGATATTATAATGTTAATAAATGTTAAATTTATTATTTGTTCACATGTTATATATGTATTATTGTATGAAATGATTTTAAAATAATTGCTTATCCCTTATTATATTGATGAAAACATTTTTCTATTTTAATTTTAGAAACATTGCTGCAACTAAAATATTTGTTCATGAATCTTTATATATATATGTATTTGTAAAATAAATATCTAGAAGTGGAAATGCTGAGCTTATATATATTTTGTAAGTTGATAGAGATCTTCCAAAATTCTATACTTATTTATACTTTAACATTGTAAAGAGGGTACTCATTTCTTTTTACCCATACCAACTTTGGCTATTTTAAATCATTTAACTTATTGTATTCGTAATTTTTCCTCTTGTCTTACTTAGCATTACAGGTAATGCAAAGTAATTTTAATTAGATTACAAGCACAGTGAAAATCTTTGCATATGCAACTTGAACATTTTGTATTTCTTCTATGAATTGTCTGTTGATATCCTTTTTCTTCATCAGGGCCACTATAAGCCACTGGGCACTTTGTTGAAAATAGAAAGAAGTCTTCCTCCAACTCGATACAACCCCATGATGGCAGGGTTTGTTGAGCACAGTGTAGACTAGAATTCTAGTGGAATTCTTTTGCCACTCAGTAGTCATGCTTATACAAGGTTCAGCCTAACCAAACTTATGTGGTGGCCCTTACTCTCTTAATGTTTGCATAATTTCCTTATATATTACTTGAAGTTAATTCACGACATGATATGTAATATATATGTACATACATATACATGTACATATATGGCAATTATTTTCCCAGTATGTTACTTTTCTTTTCATGTTGTAGTCTTATGTATGAAAATTTTAAAGTCTAAGGCAAAAATGTTTTGAAATTTTCCTCTCTGATTTCTTTATTCTATATAGATAGATATTTTTTATAAATATTTATTTTTTATAATACCATTAAAATCTATCCTCTATCCATTGATATAGAATAACTTCATCATACATTAAGTTACCATATGTATGTCTTTTTTGTGATACTATATTATTATTCTTTATACTCAGTTATTATTATTATTATATTATGTTTACTTATTATAGTTCCATTAGCAGATTTAGAGAGAACTGAAATCTTCACAACACTGAGCCTGTCCATTCATTAACCTGTCATCTCTGCATATTTTAGAGCTTCTCTGTATTCTTAAATAAACTGTCATCACTTTCTTCATAGAGATTTTACACATATCTTGGTAACTTTATTCATAGATGTGGTTTTGTTTTTGTTTTCTTGTTATACCTGATCAAAGTATTTACCCATGAGACCTTTTATCTTGCTATTTCTGATTAATTGGAGAAACTATGAATTTTGTATATTGATTGTATAACATGCTAACCTGCTGGGCTCCCATATTAATTCTGATAAATTTCACTGATTTTCTCTCTCACATGTTCTCTCAGTCTGAACATCCTGCTTGTTAAGATGGCATGCCACATCCCACTCAGCACTTTGGTTTCTCCCTTTGAAGAAGCAAAGGAAGAGAGCTGCCAAGTAAGGATCAATTTATGATCTACGAGAAGTCACATATTACTAACCATAATCAGGCATCTCCACCATCATGCTGAATACCCAAACCAAGAGTATGATTTGCCCTGGGATAAAATGTGGGAGTTCAGGGAAGATGGCAATGTGGTATTTTTACTTACGCCTTAGCCTGCAATGAAGTAATCCTTTAAAAAACAAGTGTCCAGAGTCTGGTATTGAGAATGCTCAATTTGATCAGCTAATATGGGCTAGATAAGGAAGCAGATTCTAAAAAACCTTTTTCTCTTACATGGGTTCCTCCTAAATCTAGTGCCAGCTGAAATTCATGTGCTTGGAAAATATCCACACCATGTCTTACACTTTAATATAAAATATTATAAATCCATTTAATTGAATAAACATACCCTAAAACAAATATATCCAACGTGAAAATGTATCAATTGCAAATGAAACCAGAACATACTTAATATATCTTTAATTTTCCCATTCTTCTCATTTGTTCTTCTACTCCTATTTACTGACAATTCTGTTTCAAAATTTCACTTTATTGGCCCAGATGTCCTGGATTTCCATTGGGTAAGTTAGTTGTCTCTGAAATATATAATGTAATGTGTCCTATTTGGTGTGTTTTTCTTGTTCACTTTCCAAGATCTACCCTTTACCAAGATGATGTCCTAAGTTATTGAAGCAAATAAGAAAAATTATCTTGTATTCACCCAAGCAGAAAACCTCTTTTCTCTGAAGTTGCCTGCCATTTTCTTTTATTCCTCGTCTTCTCTACCATATGAGAAAATAAATCTTTTTTCTTTGACGTTTCAGTTTAAGTTCTTTGTTTTCATACTCTATCCCCACAGGGCATATCCATCGTGGGCTACGGCATGTATAAAATGTGAAAGCATGTATAATATGTTTTGCAAAAAGGAAAACTGTCACAGAAGACTGGTGAGACTACATGTTTAGTAAAAATATTTGTGGCATTTAGAGTTCACTTTAAATAAAAAGAGAAAAAAGAACCTAGTCATTCTCATAATTAACTATTATTCAGAAATCTATTGAATGTACTATCATGAGCTCTGGCATAAAGTGGGCATAATATGACCAGGGAGTAGCAACAAATTTCATGTCCATATGGAAAAGATGTAGTCATAATTGTTGTGATATTTGGAAGCATAAAAACCACACCTAGAGTTGTTCTTTTTCTCAATAATATTATACCACTTCCTTTTCATACATGTTCTTCTCTCATAAAACAGGCCTCACCTTCAAAAGCTCATTCTCAGAGCAAATTTCTCAGACCCCTCCATCTGATATAACTGCCACCTCATCCTCTATTACAGTTTCCTGTTATGCACAACTATTACAATTAAAAACATTTGTGTATTTTGTTTACTTCTTTCCTCCCTCCTCCCCCATCAAGAAAGAAAGAAAGGGAGGGATGAAAGAAGGGAAAAGAAAAGAAAAGAAAAGGAAAAAAATGCATTATGGGCAGAGAGCTTCATGTTTCCACAGCTTTTAACACAAAGACAGGCAAATATTAACACCAAGTACAATTTGGAGAGAGAAGGAATTGATTTTGCTTCTTAACTGTTTATGTCCTGATATGTTATTGAACTAGTGCCATAGATTAGAGTCTATTTGTTGTACTGTTCATTGTTACCATGCTTAGATTGTTCTAAAACATGAAAACTATGCTCAGAATTATTTTTTAATCTTCTTTAGTCTTGACAAAGTATGAACAGTTTTCAAGTTTAAAATAAATGAATATGTCAAGCTCTTACACTCTTGCATAGACAGGAACATTCTTTCCACTGGCAGTTCAACTTCTAAAACCCCCAGTTTTTTTTTTTTTTTTTTGTCTGCATCGGGTCTTAGTTGTGGCACATGGGGTCTTCGCTGAGGTGTGCGGGATCTTTCCTCGGGGTTCATGGGCTCTTCATTGTGGTGCTGGGTTTCTCTCTTGTTGTGGCACATGGGGTCCAGAGCACGTGGGGTCTGTAGTTTGTGGCACGAGGGCTCTCTCACTGAGGTGCGCGAGCTCAGTAGTTGTGGCACACAGGCTTAGTTCCCCTGTAGCATGTGGGATCTTATTTCCCCACCCAGGGATTGAGCCCACGTCCCCTGCATTGGAAGGTGGATTCTTTACCAATGGAGCACCAGGGAAGTCCCACCACCAGTTATTTAAATGGATAATTTTGTGAGCATCTAAAAAAAAGAATAATATAAGAAATAGGCCCAACAAAGCTTCATTTTAAAAATATCATATGTCACTACAAACTTTTAGCTCTTCATTCCAATCCAGTTTCTTGGAGTGTAATAAAACATAAATAGAGAAGACAATCAAAAATATTAGAAAGCTGTTCAAGCATTGCATTTACTGTGTATGTGGGTAGGGTAGCAATAATCCTGGACTCTGCTCTAACAGATGGACATCAGAGGGAAGAACATCATGAGACTGAAACTAAAGACCTAGTGAAAAAGTGCCAGTGCTATTCTTCTTGGGAGTGTGTACATTTGTAAGATTTTTTTAAAATTGTTATTAAAATCTAAGGGGGGTGGTGTAACGAATAAGACTTGCTGGTAAAAAAAAAAATACATAATATAAAAACAACCTATGTCAAGACATGCTTCAAGTTTAAAAACTATTAAGGAATAACATCTTTTAAATGTTTTGGAACACACTAAGAATAGGAAAATGTTTATATCTACTTTAGAAATATGCTTGTTTTTGATAGATGTACTTGAATTTTTTCAGAGTACACACGTTCCATTGTCAGAACACCCACCCTTGAGGCTGGGTTGGTTAGCCCTTCTCCCTCTCTTAGCTCCTTGGGCCTACCTGTAATATTTTACCAAATTAAATCCAAATTAATAACATATAAACATACCCATTAAAGTCAAAATTAAGAATATACTAACAGTGAAATATTCAAGATTTTATTAGATATTCTAGATAATACAATAAGAAAATAAATAAAATATAAATATTAGGCTAAAAATAAGAGCTAAAACTCTCATCCTTAAATAGCATGTTTGTTTACTCATCGACCAATGTTTGTAAAAATATTCCAGAGTATTTTGCAACAGAAATGTAAAGGGTGTGTGTGTATGTGTGTGTGTGTGTGTGTGTGTGTGTGTATTCATGGCTACTACTATCGCTACTAAAGTAAAGTGTGTGTACATTTACGAGATGACATATTTTGAACAGCACAAAGCAATTCTTTCATTATGCAATGGGAGAATAATCATTGTGTGTCTGGTCGTGTACTCTGAAAAAACGTGTGTACTCTGAAATGGCAACTGAATGATAATTAGATAAATATTAGGGAAACGTAATCCATACGTTTATAATTTAATAATTAAATACATTCCAATTTGCAGAGACACACAGCAGTATGGTATGTACCACAAAACTACATGAAGTTCCATGTTATTGAAAGATAAAGTGCAAGTAGTGTTAGTAAAGATGAGGCAGAGAGGTAGGATGGGTTTAGATAAGGCAGATTATAATTTTGAAGAGGTGTTAGGGTTCCTGTCATATGTTTAAGCAAGTATTTGTGTGTCATAGTCACATTATATTTCAGTCAGATTCTGTGATGGCAGTGTAGTGGAACATTGGTTTTAAGTTGGATCAATCAGGGAGATCAGTTAGGCGATATATCTTTTCTGAAATAAGGCAGAGTATGGTATGGAGTGAAATGTCCTTATTTTGGGTTCTGCGTCCAATTCCAATGTGTGGAGGGGGTTTTTCCCTACACTACCAACAAGCAAGCAATTCAATGGACACCAGCTCGGTGTCCTATAATTCAACTCAATTCTGACACTACTAACCTGGAGATAGCAACACATTCCACAGGTTAAGGGCTCTACCTCACAAGACCGCCCTCTACTTCAGATGCTAGTCATAAACCCAGGCTGTTACATCTGTTTCTGACTAACCAGCTACAGTTATATTTCTTATTATAAATCACAACATTACAGTCCTAATTAAAGAATGTTATCCTTTTTTTAAGCACCCCCAGGAATGGCCTTTCTCACCTCAGGGATAAGGAATGCCCTGTACAACTAGAGGTAAGAAAAGTCTGGAAAAATACTGTAGAAAGTGAATGGGGGTAAGACTTCCAGAATGGCTGAGGGAGGGACTTGTTTAATGTTAGTCCTATCCACCCAAAGCAGTGATAAGACAAGATAAAGTTGTCAAAACAAACATTTCAAGATTTAACAAATTGAGAAGCATGATTTATTTAAGAAAACCTACTAAATCTTGCTAAGATTAGGAGTCTATGGTATTTCAGCCAGGGACTGCTTCTGTGCCCCCAACATGTAGGGCAAGCCTTAAGCACCAGCAGCCCTGTTGTACAACCAGATGGGCTAATTTTATTTGGAGTGGAGTGTGGAAACATCCATGCCCAGGGCACTGTCAAAAACAATAGAGACTTCAGTGGCAAATAGTTAGGAAAGGCTAATATGGGCTAGCTAGAGGTCATAGTACTAGCTGGGGCAAGCAACAACAAAGGCAGACTGGCCAAAAATTTAACAGGGAGATCCAGCATAAGGGATAGCCGGAGGCCTGGCTAAAATCTCACTTGTTCCTGGTAGTTTAGAAGACTGTGCACAGGCATAAGACTGAGCCTGCTCAGGAAAAATCAGAAAGATCCCTGGTGAATTGTTCATACCTGTAAATTCCCTGAACTTAAATAAAAGTAACCATTGAAGAAATAGAGGCCATTGAGAATAAGGCCTTAACTTTCTCTCAGCTTGGCTGAACATTAGACAGGCCTCCTACCTCTAGACCCCTGACCTTCTTCTCACCCTATTGTCAACCTAAATAAGAGGTAAACTGAGGCAAGCTCCAAATACCAGAAATTAAGTTTATTCGGGAACAGCAGAAAAACAGCAATTCAGGAAATACATGCTGTAGCAGGCTACAGGAAAGTCCTTTGAGGGTTTGAGGTGAACAGTGTTCATGGGCAAGGAGTGCAAAGAGGGGGAAGTCCAGCCAGAGTGCAAGCAGTAAGTTCACTGGCTTGAGGATGGGGAGAGGTTCTTGGTGAATGTGTATTGGTCTCAGTCTTCTGTAAATCAGGCATTTACTGGAAATCTGTCTCTCAGTTCTTAAGTTTCCTTCTTCTGAAGGTGCATACCTGAGATTCTCCATTTCATATCCTCTGGCTCCATTTTAGATTGACATCCTTTCACACGGTCATGAAGATTAGAGAAAGTTTACTTTTCTTTTGCATAAGGCCAGTTAGCAAACACAGATCACTTATGATCCCAACCACTCCAGCTCTTAAAAAATATCTCCCTCCCATTGTTTCAGGGGAGTTCAGTTCATACTGTATTCTGGTTTCTCTCACCTATTGCATGTTTAATTTTGGTGCAACTTTTGCTTTGATACTACCATTTTCAGAAACATACATTTCTATCTATAAATTTCCAGTGAAATGCCAGATAGCAAAATTTTCCAACTATTTCTAGATCTATCCTTTCTGCCACAGTGACTGATCTGTATGAACTATATCATCTGACTCACTGTCTCAGACTTCTGGTTGATTTCAGTCAGTAGGTAGCCCCAGAATGCAACTGAAGAGAGGGCTCAGAGTAAGATCAGGATACTTAATGCCCTAGATTCTTCCCTGTAAGCCTCATTGGTTAGCTATGTCATTTTTTTTTTTTTTTTCGGTATGCGGGCCTCTCACTGTTGTGGCCTCTCCTGTTGCGGAGCACAGGCTCCGGATGCGCAGGCTCAGCGGCCATGGCTCACGGGCCTAACCGCTGTGAGATCTTCCCGGACCGGGGCACGAACCCGGGTCCCCTGCATCGGCAGGCAGACTCTCAACCACTGCGCCACCAGGGAAGCCCGGCTATGTCATTTTTAAATGGGTGATCCTCTTTGGTTTCTGATAATCCCTCTTTCCTCTAAGGTCTTCAGTTCTCAATATGATAACAACCTGTGGTTCTCATACACCCTCCCACAATTTTCTAAATAGTTTTTTTGTTAACGTTTCTTTGAATTATTATAATTTTAGTGTCATCTGTTTCCTCTAGAGACAATGACAGATAAAAGTTCAGAAAGCAAACTCTGAAAAAAGCCTAGAGAGAAGCAAGGGATATAGAGTGTGCTGTGGTACAATAAGACTGAAGAATAGTCTTATAGATTTTCAAAATTAATTTAATAAAATATAATACTATTTAATCTTATTTTAATTATACCCCAAGATCTTGCATGTATTGATACTAACTCTTTGGTTTGTAGGATGAACTCTGTTAATACAATTTATTTATTTCTAAATTAAGTTTATTTAATCAGAAAACAAAACAAACAAAACTAAAAACAGTTTACCAGTTTCTCCCCCTCCCACCCCCCTGCCTCTGGTAACTACCAATCTATCCCCTGTATCTATGAGCTTGCTTTATTTTATTTCATTTTAGTTTTTAGATTCCACATAAAAGAAATATCATACAATATTCATCTTTCTCTGTATGACTTATTTCACTTAGCATAATCCATAAAGTCCACCCATGTTGTTGCAAATGGCAAGATTTCATTATTTTTTATGACTGAATAATATTCCATTGTGTATATATACCACAATTTCTTTATTTATTCATCTATCGATGGACACTTAGGTTGTTTCCATACCCTGGCTATTATGAATAATCCTGCAATGGAACTTAGGGGTGCATATACCTTTCCAAATTAGTGTTTTTGTTTTCTTCAGATAAATACCCAGAAGTGGAATTACTGGATCATATGGTAGTTTTACTTTTACTTTTTTGAGGAACCTCCATACTATTTTCCATAGTGGCTGCACCAATTTATATTCTCATCAAAAGTAGACAAGTGTTCTATTTTCTCCACATCCTCACCAACACATGCTAATTCTAATTTCTTTGAAAAGAGCCATTCTAACAGGTGTGAGATGATATCTGTTGTGGTTTTTGACTTGAATTTCCCTGATGATAAATGATTTAGAGCATCTTTTCATGCATCTGTTGGCCATCTGTATGTCTTCTTTAGAAACATGCCTATTCAGATCTTCTGTCCATTTTCAAATCTTTTTTTTTTGTTTATTTGTTTGTTTACTGTTGAGTTGTATGGATTCTTTACATATTTTGGATATTAAGTCCTTACCAGATATATGATTTGCAAATATTTTCTCCCATTCAGTAGGTTGTCTTTTCATTTTGTGAATGGTTTCCTTTGCTGTGCAAAAGCTTTTAGTCTGAGGTAGTTCCACTTGTTTATTTTTGCTTTTACTGCTTTTGCTTTGGTGTAAAAATCATCTCTAAGATAAATGTCAAGGAGCTTACCACCTATGTTTTCTTCTAGGAGTATTATGGTTTCAGATTTACATTCAAGTATTTAATCTATTTTAAGTTAATTTTTGTGTATGGTGTAAGATAATTTTTGTGTATGGTATAAGATAGTCCAGTTTCATTCTTTTCTATGTGGCTGTCCAGTTTTCTCAATACTGTTTGCTGAAGAGACTGTCCTTTCCCCATTGTGTATTCTTGGCTCCTTTGTTGTAAATTAATTAACCACACATGTGCGGGCTTAATTCTAAGTTGTCTATTCTGTTCCATTTATCTATGTATCTGTTTTTGTACCAATATTATAAGATTTTAATTACTATAGCTTTGTAATATAGTTTGAAACCAGGAACCATGATGCCTCCAGCTTTGTCCTTTTTTCTCAAGATTGCTTTGGCTATTTGGAGTATCTTATGGCTTCATACAAATTTTAGGATATTTTTGTTCTATTTCTGTGAAAAATGCCATTGTAATTTTGATATGAATTGCATTGAAGATAATTTAATATATTATAATAAATATATACAATAATTTATATATTAAAAAGAAAAATATTTTAATAAATATCAAAATTGATTCAATTAATTTAAGATTATTAAATAAATATAATAATTTCTTATTCAAAAAATAAGAATAGCATTAAGAGATAAGTTCAATTTTATGATAGTAATAGTTCAGGCATTTTTTATAATACTCAATTAAATGTGATGGAATATTTTTTCCACTTTTGTGTTTCTCAATGCTTTTTTCAAGTTTAATATCAAAATTAAACTGACTAAAAGTCAGAATTGAGTCAAAGTTATAATCATGCAACTAAGAAATACACACATATATAAAGTTTTAGCTTTAGGTCACTGCTAAGTGAAAGGGGCATATACAATTCAAACAAAATTTTATTTAGTATCTACTTTAAATCCCCAATTTAATACTTTCCTTGGAATCTATTATGTAACATCAAAAATTTAATCACTGTATACACATGGTAAATCCTTGCTTGGGAGCAGGAGTGTGAGTTTTTTTGTATTTGACTAATATTTATGAATGAAAAAGCCAGTAACAATTTCATGAATTTGTTTTTATATTATTGTTTATAAAACTAATTTTGTGTTTATCTGAGCATGAACCTATACTTTGAAAAATGTAATTATATAGAATTTAATTATAAATATATTCATTTAATGAAAATATAATTGAGCTAAAAACTTTTCAGTTTCAAAAAGCACAGCTCTTCTTGTAAACAGGGATTGTGTATGTATATACATATATATTCATGTGTGTATATAAACATATACACACTTAAACACAGATACAATATTAATATAAGCTTCATGTTATTGACATGATTTATGATCTCTTAATCAATAACCTAAATATATTTTGGAAAATTCTTCCTATTTTTTCTCCTTAAAGCAATAAATTTTCAGAAAGGTTTAAAAAACAATTTATGACTTGTTAATAATTTATAATTATTTTAAAAAACAATGTGTTACTTGTTGAAAGGTGACTGCTCACAGGGAAGGTGTATGTACACACTATTACAATGAAAACTTTTCTGGATTTTAAAGACAAAACTCTATTCACTAATACAGTTTATTTAAGTAGGATATATTTTGGTACATGCAAGTACTATCATACAAGCTCACTTTAACACTGAAAACAAATATTTCAAATAAATTATTATCTTGTAGATATTTCAAGCAGTTAATTCATATTTTAGAAAATTAAATGATAGATACCCTAACTAAATGATGCCGTTTTCTTTTGAACTTGGGAAAGGTGAAGCAGGAAAAAATACGGATTTCTCGTGTGAGTTTCCTCATTTTTTCCTATGTCGTGAATTTCTTTATATAGTATCTGTTCTTCCTTATCTGCAACCAGTATCAGATAGTATCAGGGGAAAATTAGTCTCTGATAGGCTCTACAGAGAAGCAACCTCTGGCAATGTGCCTTTTGGAGAGTAAGAACTGAAAGTGATTTTATTGGAGAAAACTTTAGAAGATTATTATCCCTTTGTAATGTTTTTAAAGACCCAATTTCTTCGTCAAGTCAGAGAGAATCAGACTTATCTCTAAAAGCCACAATGTTTTTCATTTATGAAGAGAATGTTTGAGTTGACTGAGTTTTTCCTCACCCTATTTCCTAAATGCATTTCAAACCTGTGGGATATTGGGGTATTACACACACACACACATACTGATTTAGTTTTCTATAAAAAGCAGAAAGTGGTCCAGGCAGGAAGAAAATTCACAACCTGAGATCTGGTTAAAAATTTCAGAACAAACAGAATAATAAGTAGTAACATCTCTCCTATGAAAAGAGGTTACTGCATAAGAAATAATACATACCTTCAAACAGTATCTAAAATAACAGAAACACAGAACACCAAAATCCCTGTTATTTAAAAGTAATGGCTTTTAATTTTTTATTGGGAATTATTAATCTATATTATCTAAAAGTGTTTCTTAAATCTAGGAATGTGATAAATAAGTCGATTAGAAAAGAAATTGATGTTTCAAGTACTTTGCTTGTATTTACCACTATTTCCTAGATTGTTATTCCCAAAGACAAAATTATATAGGTAAGTTTTATATTTCTCTGTTTCTTGGAGTAAAATATTGGTAAGGCTATAGGAAAATATTTGAGGAAGAACAGGTATATATTCCTGTGACAAATTCTAGGAAAATTTATTTTGTATAGCTATATGATTTATTTCCAAAAAAGTAAGAGTAAGCATTTTAATTTGCCTATATTGTTAAAATTAATAAATTATAGCTCCCATCCTCCATTAACCCTCAACTCTTTTTAGGATAAAGGAAGTACTTATTGTCCTACTTGTCTTTTACTTAAATCCACTGGGATAAAGATGTTTTAATGAGGATTTGAATTTTGAAAAGCTAGGCTAAGCTTGACTCATTTGTAAATCTCTCTAACATATAATTTATTTTACATGGCTTGATTAGTGTTTCTGTTAGTCATGATTAATTTGGTTATAATCAAGTAATGATACTGAAAAATTGCTTTATTATTTCTTTTAGCTTGTCTCTGTTGTTCTATAAACCACTCAGCTTAAAACCAGTCAATCCTTGGACTTCAGTGTCTCCTACTGAAAATATATAGATAATAATTACTTCCTCTATCCTATTTTTTTGGGGGGGGATAGAAAGTGTGAATGAATGTAAAGCCTACTTTAAAATGCATTATGCATATATTTTTCATTAATATGGCTATGCAGATTGAGATAACTTCATATGCGTCTACTATATTAAGGCATTTTAAAGACTTTATAGTAACTCTAGCAGGCGGTTTGATGTACTGGACCACATTTCTTGGTTTTTTTTTTTTTTTTTTTGCTGTACGTGGGCCTCTCACTGTTGTGGCATCTCCCATTGCAAAGCACAGGCTCCGGACGCGCAGGACCAGCGGCCATGGCTCACAGGCCCAGCAGCTCTGCTGCATGTGGGATCCTCCCGGACTGGTGCACGAACCCGCGTTCCCTGCATTGGCAGGTGGACTCTCAACCACTGTGCCACCAGGGAAGCCCTGGACCACATTTCTTTAGCCTTATTGATTGAAGCACAGTTTATGTGGTAGACAGGCTTCTAAGATGGGCCACAATAACCCTGCCTTCTAATATTCACACTCTTGTGTAACTTCTTCCATTTGAATGAGTTGGACTTAGTGACTCACTTTTAAAGAATAGAAAACAACAGTGATAGGATGTCACTTCTTTGATTAGGTTACAAAGGGTGTTGACTTCCCTTTTGCTTGTATACTCTTTCTATTGCTTTCTTCGCCTGGATGCTTTAATGAAGCAGACTGTCATACTGGAGAGGCTGAGACATAACTCTGAATTTGTTAAAGTAATCTCTTGTCTTACAGACATAATAAATATCAAAATTCCTGAAAAATGTATTTAGGGTTTAATTTTGAGGGTTATTGCATTGCAATGCCAGTAAAATTTATAACTTCCTAAAAGTCATTTGTAAAAATGAGGGTGTTAATAAGGAAATGTTTAATAATGGCCTCCTCGAAAAGGTTCCCTAATAATTTTCTTCAGATCCCATTGCTCATATCTCTAAATCTAGGCATGGCATCGTATGTCAGTAAGTCCAGCAAGCAGTTTGGTAATGAGCAGAAATCTGGGTTTGCTTTTGCCAGACATTTTGCCTTTGCAAGTATTGCCATTCATGTATTTATTGACAGTCTCATATATATGTATGATGTTACACCCAACAAAATATTGAAACATGAACCTCATTCACAGTGATGAAATGTAAGCCAATAGATTAATACGTTTGTGATTTATGTGATGGCCTTATCATGCATCTCATCCCCCAGAAGCAGAGGCTTTCATAAACACTGGATGACCCAGTGTTCTAGTAACAGTGTTAAATGGAAGACAACTCTTAGTGAGTTTCAAATGCTGTCCTGAAGAATGATTCCGTAAACCACTGAATAATATGGAGGGCAGGGTGTCCCAAATATTTCAAATACACCCGCGTTTTTCTTTTTCAAAAAACTGTCCTAGTCACTCTGAGTCAATTATAGAATTTAATGTTTATAAATGAAACATTTCTACCAGATAAAATATTATGGTATGTTCCATTGGATTAGATGACAAGGCCATCACCAGGCTATTTGGAGTGGCTATATGCCACAAGATACCTGGGCCCAAAAAATGGGTTATACTTTATATTATAGTGATTGATTATCAGAGTTATGTCTATAGAGTTGGGGGTAGAAAGGATATGGATGAATATTTAGGCATCCTCCAGGTTTCACTTTATAATAAGACTCAATGAAAATAATCATCAGAAGCTTCTTCAAACCTACTCAGGTAGCACAAATTTGGGCTCAGATTCATTAAGAATGAATGTTTGGGTTACTGTATTCGACAAAATCATTTCAATCTTCTCAGTTTCTGGACAAAGAAGATATGGAGTGGATGAAAGATATGACAAATACTGTATTGGCTATATTTAGATGGTCAGTTGCAGACATGAGAATATAGTCTTAACTCATTTACTTAATATTTACTACCTTGCTGTGCCACTTATCTAGCCATGAAATTTAACTTATTCTCTCTCTTCTCCTATGCCTCTCCACACATCCTGTTGTGTATGTATGCTATATTGTAGCAATTAAATTTACCTCATGTTTTCCTTGCCGCTTACTAATTATGTGACTTTGAATGAGTTATTTTGAGAAGAAACTTTCTGCATCTCAGAGTCTATATCTATAAAATAGGATTCAGAATTATTACAATAAAAAATAAGTGCTATAAGGGCTTTCCTGGTGGCACAGTGGTTGAGAGTCGGCCTGCCCATGCAGGGGACACGGGTTTGTGCCCCGGTCCGGGAGGATCCCACATGCCACGGAGCAGCTGGGCCCGTGAGCCATGGCCTCTGAGCCTGTGCATCCGGAGCCTGTGCTCCGCAACGGGAGAGGCCACAACAGTGAGAGGCCCGCGTACCGAAAATAAATAAATAAGTGCTATAAAATTTCCTGGTAAATTTTTAATATTCAGTAAATAATGGTTATTTTTATTACACCTATTATTACTATTAGATGAGAAGACCTCTAGGAGGAGTCCACATTATCCTGTCAGATGATGGCCCTGGAACTAGCAACTAAAAGTTCTATCATTTTTAGGTTGTCTTCTTTTATAAAAGGGATATGTTTTTTTGTTTTACATGGCATAAGTGCCTTATATCAGATGGCAATATTGTGGAAGTATATGTGCCGGAAAAGATTGTTAATTTATGTTCAGCAGCCATAAGAATGGACGGTAGTGGAAATTTGAGTTTTGTTTATTTGCTTGTTTGTTTTGTCTGCCCTAAAGTCATTCCTCCTCCCTAAAGCCATCCTAATTTACTCTCTAGAATTAATTCATTTTGCATTATAAGTGATCTGGTTGGACCATT
This sequence comes from Neophocaena asiaeorientalis asiaeorientalis, assembly GCF_003031525.2. Classification (NCBI taxonomy): domain Eukaryota; kingdom Metazoa; phylum Chordata; class Mammalia; order Artiodactyla; family Phocoenidae; genus Neophocaena; species Neophocaena asiaeorientalis. Next base: position 1,183,139 of record NW_020172316.1, on the reverse strand, counting down.
TTTAGCTTCATTCTTTCCTCTTATTTTGGTAGTATGTTTATAAACATCTTCCATTTCCATCCACACTCTTACTCAATCCAAGTAGAGAGACATAAAGACTGATAAACAGTAGGCTTCTTTAATCCCTCCAGGGCATCAGTGTTATGAAATGAGCTTACTTGCTATGAGGTTTTTCTGATGGCTCTTTTTTATCTACTCTTCTGATGGGCTGGCTCTTTCCTATATCCAAATTTGGTTCTCCGAGCCTCTTGATTTTGTGTGCCGACTCCTGTATTCTTCCCATAGCTCCCTTTAGCACTAACCATCTAACAGTTTCTTTTACTTATAGAACTCTATCTGATGATTTGATCGAGGTATAACATAATCAATTTACTTTTATATCAAAATTAATGAAACATTTTTTGTAAGAATAAGTTTGCAAGAATAAGTAATCATAAAATGTCAAATAATTATTTCATGGGAAGCTTCAAACAAAATGACCCCAGATGTACTAGGACACATTGTTTATTAAACTCTACAATTAATTTTACTTCAAAGGAGGTATATTAGAGCCTCTTTTGGAGAGAGAAAAATTGTCATAAGAGTTAGGTTAACATGTAGAGGAATCCAGTTGACTAAGAAAAAAGTCACAGAGAAGGTAACAACCAGCAGAACTTTGAAGAAATTGTGTTCTATGTGTCAGTGGTTGTCAAAGTGTGGTCCCCAGAACAGAGGTATAAGCATCACATGAGAAATTGTCAGTACTAGGTATACCTTATAGTCAAGAGTTCACGAATGTCAAAAATCTGTTGCAAAGGAATACTGATAATAAAAGAGGTCACAATATTTGTCAACTAAGATACGGAGAAAATTTGAAGGTGTGTGACTATTTGTCCAGGGAAGCAAAATATTTAATATTTACAAAAAAGGTGGGGGAAAACAATGAAATATCTTTATTAACTGAAATGTTTAACCATTAGACTATATAATATTAACTTGTGTTGATTACAGAAAGACTAATATTTTCACCAAGTTCCAATAAATAACTAAAGATATCAACTCAAAATGGTTTTCTTTGAATTTCTGTTCATAATAAATAGTGTTAATTTGTATTTATTTGTTATTCAATTTTTAAGATGCTCATGAAATCACATTTGTAAACAAGGAAGTATAAAGACAAACTCAAAATAAATGAGTTCCAGCATGTGCAGAGACAGCCAATTATCCACTCATTATCTATTTTCTTTGTCTTTCCTCAAGTTTTTTTCTGGGAAGATGGTAGCTTCCCTAGAAATAGCATGCCTCAGCACTGCTCATGGTTAATTTTGGCCATGTGATCAAGTTCTGGCCGCAGACTTATGACCAGAAATTATGCCAAATCTCTTCACAATCTCTAAAAGAAAACTATTAGATATCTCTTTCTTTCTCCTTTTCTAGATACTGTGAAGTGTTCTAGAGCTTACGCTTAGTATACAGAGATGACTGCCATATGCTGAAGACAGTAGGGCTAGCTCTGAATTTCTCTCCTATGGATAGTCATGCAAGAGAAAAATAAATCTCCATTTTATTTAAGTCATATTTGAGATCTTTTTGTTACAATGGCATTTCCTTCATGTAAAAAGAAATCTGATATTGGAGGTACTGAGGTACTGCTATAGCAAAATCCTAAAATATGTGTCTTACAAATAGATATTGAAGCTGGAAATCTGATGACCCTTGTTATGCTATGCAAAACATGCAATAAATTGCTTATCTTCAATAGCTTGGAAGGGAGATCAAATGCTTAAAAACCTGAAGACATAGCAAAAGAAACTAGGAAAAGTCAGAACATATGCTTGTTTCTTTATCACAAAAGAAAGAGAAAAGAAAATAGGAAAACCTCAGGAAAGAATTAATCAATGAGAGAATATAGGTAAAATGAAGTACAACTGTGCTAACAGAGGCATTCTCAAAATTGAGTAGGAGTCCAGTAATTTGGAGATTTGAGGAATAGAAAAGCCAATGCTTTCCAAACTCCAAACATCGAAAATATGAGTGTCACCCCAAGTTATTTTTCATGATCTTCTCATTAAATACATTTTATCTGGGAATCTTCAGTCTATGTTGAAGTGTTTAATTTGTGATTCAACAACTTCCTTAAAGTTGAGAGGAGGCAAACGTTTGGGTATCAAACAGAATCAATAACTACATGGCTCCCATTTTCTTAGCCTAATTTCTGAGAAAGAGAAAGGAAACTAATTGATAGATAACAAGTTATCAGCTTTATTACTTATAAAAAGTAACTTTTAGGAGAAAATTTGAATTAAATAGGTGCATTTATTTAAAGATATCCCCAGCTGAATTAGATAGACTTGACTTCTAGCTGTAGGAAAATAAATGAAAGCCCTCCTCTTCTCTTCTGGGGCTCCTTCTGGGACTGCTGATGGCAATAAAAATTTTGCTTTCAAATGATTTTACCACCAATCAGTAAGGAGCAATAATAAACTAACTCCAAAGTTATTCTATACTCAAGTCTATTCCATTTCTCACCCCAAATTTGGTTCAACATATATGTGGAATATAGTAAATCATGGGGAGTGCCATAAGATTAAATGGCATTAGAATTTATCATGTTTTAAAATGACTGTCTCCCATTATGAACTTCCTAGGGAGATGGTAAAGGTAAAATAAAAATTTCTTTGAAATTTAAATTCCTAAGTACAGACCAAGGGAATTGATGTCAAAATTAATTATCTTGTGTGTTTAGTTGCCCATAGCACATATGGTTCAAAATTCCTTCTCCCAAATTTCTTATTCTGCTTAGCCTCAGCCAGAGAGAATGTGATACATACTCATATGTATCACACTGATGGTGATAATACGAGTTTCTTAAAGTAGGTGCACGGATGTAGTTTCCTTGGTTGTGGTTCTTTCATAATCTAAAATCTTAAGTTAGTCTTTCATGTGTGATATAGCTAAAGGAGCAATTTATATAAATTTACATTAAATTTATGTATAAATAAGGGGTTTATGTATAAAATAAAGGAGCAATTTATAATGTAACTTACATAAGATTAATACATTATTGGCTGCATACACAATAAATTTGGAAAATAATAATACTCAGACTATTTTGCACAGTGAATGAGAAATACAATAAAACAGAAATTTTTTATTGAAGTTTATTTGTTATCTGCCTGCAATGAAAATGGAAAACTAATTTTTGCTTAGAACCCAATTCTTGTCACATCCATATATGCCTAGGTAAGAATTGTACCTATATAATTTAGTAACAACTGCAGCATCCAACATACTAACAACCCACAAAGCTGTACTCTTAAACCAAAATAGTCACTCAACTTTGTACAAACCTTCTGTGATTTACAGTGACCTGAAAAATATTAGAATTCCATGTAGCATATGCTTACTAAACCTGAGTCTAAATTCATCCTCCAAGTTTTATTTCTATAATCTTATTCACTATTTTTCAATATTCACGCCTGATGCATCAGATACTATGATTGGATAGGACTAATATTAAATAATGATCCTTTTTCTTCCCTGAGTCTAGACAGGGTCAAAATATCAACTTTATTACTAAAAAAGATTGACTGGAGAACGTGTATTTTACATATAGGCACATGAATTTGTGAACATTTATCACTAATATAGGAAGACTTACACATCCAAGTATAGGAACAGCTTGACAGTATAGCTGTCCAAAGTGGTCTACCCCTAACTTTCTGATACCAGTGAGGTGAGAATGTGTTCTCTGTTGGCAGGAGAAGTGTAAAAGTAGAAAAGAGAAAGAACTGAGACATACATTTTAAGTCCTTTCTCAAAACACATCAAACATGTACATCATTTTCTTTTCTCAGGGTGGGAGGTGTAGTGAAGAGGATATTCTGTAAGTTCGGACATGGCTGTCTTAAAGGATGGTCCTTCATTTGGAACCCTAAATCTAGGGGTAATGAATGCCCCCCCCAAGTCTCACCCCAACATTTTCCATGTGCCAGGTTCTAGTTTGGACTAGCATCTATATATAGTATTGTCCTCAAGATATTTATAATATCGAATGAAATATAGACATATGTAAATAATTAGAACATTGTGAGTTAAATACTATACTAGAGATGTATAGAAGGCTGTGTTAATGAAATTTAATTTTTTTAAATAAAAATTATAATGAAAATACAACATATCAAAACATTAAATTTAAGTAAATCAGTACTTGAAGGGAATTTTATAGTTATACAGTTATATATTAAAAGACAAAAATTCTGAAAATCAGTGACCTATGCAACTATCTCAAAAATGTAAAGAACAGGAAATTTGATCTAAAGAAAATAGAAGGGAAATATTCCAAATTTGAGTTAAATTCTTAAAAGTATGTTAAAAAATTTCACTCAATGATTCAAAGTTTTACAGTAGGTTACTTAAAAGATAGATGAATTAACATACCTCTGGAGAAATTGATCAAAAAAATAAGACACAAATAACCAATATCAAAAATTTAAAATAATTATGACTATAAAACCCACAGACATTATAGAGATCATAACATTGTATTGATATAAAAGTTGGGGTTATCAAACAATGTGTAAAGGAAAGAAAAACAACATCTTACACACATTAAAAATATCTCTTGATCCTTAATAGGGTTTTCAATATGTTAAAGAAAAATGTGAATAAACAAACTCAAAGAGCTCATAAACTGTCAGCTATATAAGTAACCAAGAAATGAACAATTAATTATTGAATATTATCTTATAATTAAATTAAATGTTAAAACTCAATATAGATCAACTTTAAGGCAAATAAAGTATCAATAATAGCTTGAGATAATCATTTCCCATAATTTAGCAACAATATTAAATGAACCATTCCTTTGAACCCAAACTTCTACTTCTGGGAATTTCTTTTAAGAAAACAATGCAGAATGCTGCCCTCAACATATGGTCAAAGATATTCAACCCTTTCTTACAATTGCTCAAACTAGCAATAATTTAAAAGCACAGAAAAAAGGAAATAATTGAATAAGTTAGGTAAATGCATACACTGGAATAACATGCAGCCATTATGAATGGTAAAACTCTAATGGCAGAAAGATTCTTATATGTAGAAAGAATAAAAAAAGATGTAAATTATTTATACAGTATTGCCTTATGTGCACAAGTATGTCTTTCCATTTATCTGTTCATCCATTAATATATACATTAAATTTCCTGCATTAAAGAGCTGGTATGCAAATTATAAATTAATAAAGCTGACTTTCTTTTAAAGAAGAAAAAAGGAGCAATTAGTACTTATACATTGAAAAGGAATTGCAAAAAGTGGGATACTAGATTGGAATACTTTGGGATGCAAACACAGGGAACATAAAATATGTCAAGAAATTTAATATGTTACCCTAATGTATCAGAATGAAAAATTTTATGTATAATTAATAGAAAATTAATTTTACTTATAATTAATAGAAATTGGTTTGTCCCCTAACTGACTCAGCAGAGAATGACAAAAAGAATGACTTGACAGTTTCCAAAATTTGCCACTGTCCATTTACAAGTACTAACCAACGAGATCTACTGGTGAATCTTAGAACTTTAGCATATTGTATCCTTAACATGGATTATATTTGATTTACTCAAATCTGTATTTTCAAATTATGACATTCTTAAAAACTAATATGCCTTTATTTTAACACACAATCTATCTTTCATGCTTCTTGTAGTTAACTTTAAATTACAAATTTATATTAAAATAATGTGATTAAGGTATCTAATTAAAAATATAATTTGAAGACAGAAGAATGTATAGAATAAATTTAGTCATACATAACTATAAATACTACTATCATTGACTAGTAGAGTGCAAGGAGGGCTTGTTCTGGGTGTCAGGTCCCTAGGAGATGTGAGTTCAAGTCCTAGCTTTATGATAAATTTGCTCTCCTGATCTGGTGAACATCAGGTACTCTTGCTGTTCTCCAATCTTAGGCTGTAAAATGAGGGGGATAGGCTACATGACCACTAAGGCTTTTTCCAGCTCTCAGTTCTTATTTTTTCACTACATCTCTAGTTTGGAATTTTTATTGGTACTGTGCTAACATCTCTGAATTTGGAACACACACATTCTAAAAAAATATGACATTACAAAAATGTCTCCCAGAGGACCCTTGAATAAGAAATATGATTCCTTTTGAAATTAAATAAAAACATGACTACATCCATTTAAGAAAGGAAACTAAATATTTATAACCAGGCTAATTTAAGATTTAGAGGGAAAAGTATATCAATGGATAGATTGATATAGTATATCAATATTATATAGTATATCAGTACTGATAGTATTTCAACACATTCTAATATTTCTACTTTAAACACTTTTGTGTGCTACTTTAATCACTTCAAAGACAGTCTCTGTCCAACAAATGTATATTCTATTTCTTATTTAGATTTTTGTGTTGTTTCTTCATTTTAGCTTTTTTCTATGGCAAATGACTTGAGAATATTTCAGTATATTTTTAATGCTGATTACAAAAATTTATAGACCATTGCAAATAGCCAGAGCTAATTTTAGGGGAATATAATCTATATAGTAAATAAAAGAACTACTTAAATGAAATACTATATGCATGTGGATATATTTAATAAAAATGTTCAAGATGTCATATAAAATGTAAATCTAAATTTTTCAACATTACTGTGAACAGAAGAGAATTAGATAGTTGAGTCCTGCCGAATTAGATGCTTAACACCTTTTTACACTGGAAATAAAACAGTCTTGGAAGAAAGGGAAGAGCCTAAAATGTCACTGATACTAACTATGGATCATGCAAAATATTAAAAATGTCTTCAGTGTAAACAATATAATTTTAATTCTGTATGCCAGTTATTTAGCTGACGATGAAACAATTCCCTGATTCACACTTTGCATTTCTATGGCTTTGATATTCTACTTGTTATGCCCCCTGGACAATGTTGCTGTGGCTGTGAAGACTATCTCCCATTCTTTACTTTGTTGCATTATTGGTGAAGAAAAATCACACTTGTCAAACTTTTGTTAAAATAAGATATAACCAATTTTTGACAATGAAAGTAAGCTCAAAGTATCCATAAAAATAGTTTTGGAAAAATAGCCAGCAGCAATGTAACCCATGGGATAGCACTGTTATAACACAATACAAATCAGATAATGGTGTTTCAGAATTTAATTAAGTCTGAAAGATTAAGTAATGTAAAGAATTGATTTAAAACTAATTTTATGGTTTAAAAAAAAAACAGGATTAGAAGAAGGCACTAGCCAGCAGCCAATTTCCAATGTACCATAATTAAGAGAGATTTAAAGTAATAATGATGATTGGGGCAAGGTTTGACAATGGTTAATAAAAATTTTGTTTGTTGTTGAAGTTAGATTGGTAATCTTAACAGGGACTTTGGTTTTCCCGATTTCTAAAAATCCTTTAGTTTTTCCTAAGCCTGTGCTTATATAGCACTACTCAAAATTATATTTCATGTTAAAATTCAATCTAAACATTATTTTACATATAAATCGACATTTTCAGTAGCTAATAAAAGGCATGAATCATAAGTCTCAGGGTCTGAATTGCAAGGTAATTGTTAATATGAGTACTACAGAACTACAAAGAATAAATTCAGCTAAGAAAGAAAATTTGAAATTTTTATATCTCAAATGGGATTTGATTTAAATTGAAGTATAATTCTTTTTTGCTTATTCAATCAAATGACACATGATATTTTTCTTTTTTGCATTTGTTCTTTGTTTTTAATCAACATGAAAGTATCCAACAAATTACACTGCTTAAATATACCTTTTGGGCTTCCCTGGTGGCGCAGTGGTTGAGAGTCCGCCTGCCGATGCAGGGGACAAGGGTTCGTGCCCTGGTTCGGTCATACTGAAAAAAAAAAAAAAAAAAATATACCTTTTATATTAAGTTCTCTGTATGCTAGAAGCTAAATGAACACATTTTCTACCATAATGACTGTCAACATTTATTAGTTTAGAGTTATATCTGGTAAAGAAAGCATGAGATGCAAGTAACATAGAATATTTTATTTTCTAGTATAATACATCAAAATATTATCAGTGCATTGTGATTCTTTAATCATTATATTTGTAATGATAGTTTTGCTGTAAATTGGCAATTATTATACAGTCATACATTATGGGTAGAGAAAGTCATCTTCATAGTGACTTATTAAGATCATTACAGTAATTAGGAGCAAATTAATTAAGTATATATATTTACATCTTTTCTTCTTTAAATACATACATTCTTTGACAATTTTAGCAAACTGAACAGATCTTTTACAATCCCAAATAATAAAAAAGAATATTGGGCTTCCCTGGTGGCACAGTGGTTGAGGGTCCGCCTGTCGATGCAGGGGACATGGGTTCGTGCCCCGGTCCGGGAGGATCCCACATGCCGCAGAGCGGCTGGGTCCGTGAGCCATGGCCGCTGAGCCTGCATGTCCGGAGCCTGTGCTCCGCAACGAGAGAGGCCACAGCGTGAGAGGCCCACTTACTGCAAAAAATATATATATATATATTATTTATGATATAGAGGGATTTTGTCCACTGTTTATTCTGAGTAAAATTTTATTTATTTCCTCTTTTTTTCATGGAAATGTGGGAAAGTATGTTTAATATTTTTGAAAACATTTACAGTCAATTTTGTCTAGGTAACAAATAAGATCACTTTACTAGGGAAAGAGGGACAGAGAGAAAATAGAAGAGAGAGAGAGAAAGAATGAGAGAGAATGTGAGAAAAGGGAAAAGGGAGGGAGCAGAAGAGAGGTTTGAAGAGGTGAAGAGGATTATCTTACAGAACCTGTGATTTCTGGTTGGGGAACAGACAGACAACTGAGTCTGAACTGAGGAATACTAAGTAGTATATAATCAATCCTTAGTAAGGTGCATTCCATTGGGCAACACAGCAGAAGCCAGAAGGAAAGAAAGCTGTTGAGACAACACAAATAGATCAGGGTGGAGACTGGATCTTGAAATGCCCATGGAAGATAGCCAGAACACTAACCATAAGGAAAAATGAGTCTCAGTACCTAGGAAACTGCATCATGAACATTTTTTATTACATCAAATCAGGTGTGTCTTAACTTCTATGAGGTGATGAATGCTAATTATTAAGACAGATGACAAGTTATCTGAAATGTTATGTAAACTTTATAGACACAATTTTGTTGGATACAGACATAATTCCAGTTTGTATCAATAATGAAAAGGAGAAATTATACAGATAGTACAGGAAATACTTTTTATATTCTCTGAACATAAGCCTAGGCTTAGCATTAATAAAGACATGAAACAATCAAAACACCTTAACATTTTTACTCTACTCTGAATAAATAATAATAGTTTGTATAATAAACTATGTTAAGAATAATGCTTGTAAAGCAATTGATTGTTAAGGTGTTAAATAAGCAATAATGAAAAATATAAACATCAGTTGGTCTATACATTCAAGTAGGTTGAATTGAGTATTCATAAAGCAATTCTTGTCTATTTTGTGAAGTTACTGGTCTTTTGTCATAAATAAATGATGAATTCAGGAAAATAATTCTTATATGTACAAGAAGAATAAAATATTCATTTTTATATTATAAATTTAAAAAGTTAGTATCTGTAGTATTTTGTGTCTAGGTTTTTTCCTAGGATTCAATTTTTCTAATAAGCAGTTTTAAAAGTAATTTACCATAAGAAATTAAAAACAAGTGAACCCAAAAAGCATGCAAACTCCAGATTTGTTTTCCTTACGATATATTAACAGCTTATGAATGCTTAACTTTAAAAAAGATTAGAATCTGAGTTTGTTTTTTATCTTATATAAATGGAAAAATAATAATACACAAAGAATTTAAAAATTCAGCAAGACAACAAAAAATTCAATTGATAAATGGGCAAAAGAAAGCAATCCTGAGGAAAAAGAACAAAGCTGGAGGCATAACCCTCCCAGACTTCAGACAATACTATGAAGCTACAGTAATCAAAACAGCATGGTATTGGCACAAAAACAGACATATGGATCAAAGGAACAGAATAGAGATCCCAGAAATAAATCCACACCCATGGTTAATTAATCTACAACAAAGGAGGCAAGAATATGCAGTGGAGAAAAGACAGTCTCCTCAGCAAGTGGTGTTGAGAAAGTTGGACAGTCTCATGTAAACACTCCCTCACACTATACACAACAATAAACTCAAATGGTTTAAAGACCTAAATACAACACATGACACCATAAAACTCCTAGAAGAGAACATAGGCAAAATATTCTCAGACATAAACTAGCAATATTTTCTTAGATCAGTCTCATAAAGAAAAAGAAATAAAAGCAAAGATAAACAAATGGGACCTAATCAAACTTAAAAGCTTTGCACAGCAAAGGAAACCATAAATGAAATGAAAAGACAACCCATGGAATGGGAGAAAATATTTGCAAATGATACCACCAACAGGGGGTTAATTTCCAAAATATCAAACAGCTCATACAACTCAACAGTAAAAAATTGAACAACCCAATTGAAAAATGGGCAGAAGACCTAAATAGACATTTGTCCAAAGAAGACATATAGATGGCCAATAGGCACATGAAAAGATGCTCAAAATCGCTAATTATTTGAGAAATGCAAAACCACAATGAGGTATCACCTCACACCAGTCAGATTGGCTATCATTAAAAAGTCTACAAATACTATATGCTTAAGAGAGTGTGGAGAAAAAGGAAACCTCCTACATTGTTGGTGGGAATGTAAATTGGTACAGCCACTATGAAAAACAGTATGGGGGTTCCTTAAAAAGCTGAAAGTAGAGCTACCATATGATTCATCAATCCCACTCTTAGGCATATATCCAGAAAAGAAGAAAACTCTAATTCATAAAGGTACGTGCACTCCAATGTTCATAGCAACACTATTTGCAATAACCAAGACATGGAAACAACCCAAACGCCCATCAACAGATGATTGGTTTAAGAAGATGTGGCATATATATATATATATATTTAAGAAGATGTGGCATATATATATATATATATGTATATATATATATAATGAACTATTACTCACCCATAAAAAAAGAATGAAATGATGCTATTTTGCAGCAACATGGATGGACTTAGAAAATACGATACTAAGTGAAGTTAGACAGAGAAAGACAAATATTATATGATATTACTTATATGCGAACTTTTAAAAGTAATACAAATAAATCTATATACAAAACAGAAACAGACTCACAGACATAGAAAACATACTATGGTTATCAAAGGGGAGAGGATGAGGAGGGTAAATTAGGAGTATGGGATTAACAGATACAAACTACTATCCATAAAATAGACAAGCAACAAGAATTTACTGTATAACACAGGGTAAAGTATTCTGAATCACTTTGCTGTACACCTGAGACTAACACAATGTTGTAAATCAACTATACTTCAATTTTTAAAAATGGGCAAAAACATCTGAGCAGATCCCTCACCAGAGAAGGTATAAAGATGGCAAAGCATATGAAAAAATGCTCAATATTATTTGTCCTTAGAAAATTGTAAATTAAAATAATGAGATACCAGTACACACCATTTAGATTGGTTAAAATCCAAAATTTGATTAATGCCAATTGCTGACAAAGATTCAGGCAACAGGAACTTCATTCATTGCTGGTGGGGATGGAACATGCTACAGACACATGGGAAGATATTTTGATAGTTTCTTACAAGACTAAACATGCTCTTACCATATAATCCAACAATTGCACATGCTTGGTGTTTACCCAATTCGGTTGAAACATTATGTCCACACAAAAGTCTGTATATAAATATATATAGAAGTTTTATCCATAATAACCCAAAAATGGAAGTATCCACAATGTCCCTTAATAGGTTAATGGGTAAACAAACTATGGTACATTTATACAATGGAATATTATTCAACAATAAAAAGAAGTGAAGTATCAAGCCATGAAAAGACATGGAGAAACTTTAAATTCATATTGCTAGGGAAAAAAGACAGTCTGAAAAAGCTACACAGTTTATGACTTCAATAATATGACATTCTGAAAATGGTGAAACAAAAAGACAGTAAACAGATCAGGTGTTACCAAGGGCTTGGAAGTTGAGGAGGGGGTTAAATAGCTGAAATACAGGATTTTTTTAATGTCATAAAACTGTCCTGTGTGATACTCTAATTGTTTATACTTTTATCCTATGCATTTATCAAAACATGTTGAAATTTACAGTACAAAGTGTAAACCTGAATCCATGTAAATTAAAAAATACATATATTTTTTAAGAGGTCAGAGTGTCCTAGAATGACACAGGTTGTAGTAAAATGATCTAAATGTATTACAAATATATGAAATAAACTAATCTAAGGCAGTGAGGGAATAAGGTACTGACCTAAGCAACTTTGGAAATAAGTGGCAATAAAGGAAAAAGGAACTGTACATAAACACATCTGCTCTAATGGATAATGCTCTTCCCCAACCCTCCACCACCTCAGCAGAGTGTGGGATAATAATTCTGAAATCAGTACACCTGAATAAGGAATTGAACTATTAACTAATTGGGTAGGGGTGGGAGTGATAGTAGATGTTTTTCTGTTGGAATGGGAGGTTACAATAAGCAGGGGAAATAGGTAAAAAGATTTACGTGGTAATGGATTAGAGCTGGAGTCATTAGCATGAACTCTAGTTTAATATAGATACATTTGGTTACATACAGAAACATTTAACATGTATACATGAGGGTAAGTTTACAATCGTATAACTCCTTGGAAAAAATGGCGACTTCTATGACTAGAGCAGTAATACAGGATGAGACCGGACCATCTTGCAATGCCAGCAAATAAAAGTGTTTAAATAAACAAACAAACATATAAAAGGCATACAGGAACACTGAAAGTTTCCCCAGTGACCAAATAGGTAACCATTTGAACAACAGTAATGAGTAGTATTGGATTATATCCCAATGTACAAAATAAATGTCCATGAGTCTCTACTGATATCTATCAATGATAGAATAAATAAATGAGAGAGAACAAATAAATCTCCTGTGCAGAATAATTTTTCGATACTCTTCCCTTTAGGAGGTAGACCATAAGTCTTTACTTCTTAAGTTTGGGCTGTATATAGTGACTTGCTCCCAAAAGTACAGTTTGGAAGAGAGAAATAATAAAAGTAACTTTACAGTGGAGAAACCTGACAAAGTCTATCTCAAGCCACGTGATTTAGGTTAGCATCACAGTGATAAGTCATATTGATAGAATATATACTTAATAGGATGTGATGAAAATGCACTGTACATCTATAGTCGTTCTCCCAAGACACCCTGGGTCCAATCTTGCGAAAAACATCATACAAATCCCAATTGAGAGATATTCTATAAAACATCTGACTACTAACACTCAACACCGTCAAGGTCATAAAAAACTGAAAGCGTCAAGGAAATTTTGAAAAAGTTTCACAATCTAAAGTAGCCTAAGGAGACATAACTACTAAATATAATGCAATCTGAATTGAATTCTAGAACAGAAAAAATAGATTAGGAAAAAACTGAGGAAATTATAATAAAGTATGGATTTTAGTTAATAATCTTATTGTGTGACAAATGTACCATATTCATATAAGATATTAATAACAGGGAAACTGAGTGTGTACCATAGAGAAAATGTCTACACTATCTTCCAATAATTCTATAAATCTTAAGCTGTTCTAAACTTGAAAGTTTATTTACAAAAATTTTTGTTTCCATGTCATAACTGCTTTTCAAACCCTCTTGTGTGGTTGTTTAGTTTCTTATTGTGGATTATTTGTTTATGTTCTTATTTGCCTCAAATGTTTAGTAATCATTGTTGGTATACTATTTCTGGATAACAAATAAGGTTACATAATATGGGGATGAGGGAAAGAATTTCTTGACAAGTGTATAAATCTCATTCCATAACCCTGGCCCCTCTAAATAGTAAATTATAAATGTAGGGCTCTGCATAGGAGTGATTAGGGTATTCTGATTAGCACACTTCTGTTCAGGAAGTATATGCAGATAATAGGAAAATGAGTGCCCCAAAGACTTTAATTCATAAGCCTTGTGGTTTTACTTATGCACAGAAAGCATTGCCTTTTTTATTGTACATCAATTTTAAAAATCGGAACTTACCTCAGGCCTGATTACAAATCTCTCTCACTGCCTGTACAATTTCTCCTGCTTCTCACCAACACTTCCCTTCTTCCCTGTAACTTTGCTTGCTTTAATTGGAGATTTGGATTTGAAGGGTAGGCATAGGTCCCACCCTGTTTTTCAAACTGCCCATTCATCCATTATTTCTTGATGATAAACTTAAGGCTGATTGTTCACTATATTCTTGACAATGAGTTTCTTTGGGGCTCTCCTGGCAAGAAGCATTCTCCACTATGTCCTAGCCAATTTTGATTAGTTTTCTTGATCTTAATTGTTTTTTGTGTGTGTGTGCGGTATGCGGGCCCCCCACCGCTGTGGCCTCTCCCGTCGCGGAGCACAGGCTCCGGACACACAGGCCCAGCAGCCATGGCTCATGGGCCCAGCCGCTCCGTGGCATTTGGGATCCTCCCAGACCTGGGCACGAACCCGTGTCCCTTGCATCGGCAGGCGGACCCCCAACCACTGCGCCACCAGGGAAGCCCGATCTTAATTTTTTTCAATCAAGTGTCATCTGTTTGCTATTTCCCAGAAGTTCCTTAAATATTTTCATCTATCAGTGACATACTTCGTATTTTATTTTTTGGTGCTGTAGTGCTATTAATTTTTAAATTTTCTTTCTCCATTCAAATGGGATTCTTGGAGGGAGGTCAGGTATACATGATGGTTCTGGTTGAGTTTTAAATGAGAAATCTCTATAGAATCACTTGTGAAATTGCCTGAAATATCATTTTCTTCTGTCTATCATAATATGACCTCTCTATAAAATTTCAATATATTTGATATAGAATGAGTTCTGCTAGTCTGATATAAAAGGCTGAGGAACAGAATCTGTTTCTGGAACAAATTGAGCTTGCAACAAAGCAAAATAAAAGAAAAAAATTTTTATCTTAACATGAGCATTATAGTCTGAAATTATGTGAATAGAAGAATAATGCCTTGTGATGTTTTATTTACTGAGTCAGTTCACTTACTTTTCTTCAGTTTTATGTCCTCTAGCAAAGCTCAAACATGCATAGTGCCTTTTCACAAAGGTGAGAACTTTTGGTTGGATAATGTGGAAATGGCCATTAATAACTGATTTTAGCCAATGTCGCTACATAATATTAAGGTTGAGAATGAGGTCAAAAAACACCTCTCCCCACCATTCGTTATCCTATTTTATTTATTTTTATTAAAAATGCAGAATGGAAAGATCAAACCTATTGGTCATTTGCTAAACTGTTCCATGTTGATATTTAGGTAAGCTATCTTCACTGAGTAGTGTATGAAATACACTTCAAAGGGATAACTATTTTGTTACTCATCAGCATGACTTTAAATTATTTTATTATAATATTTATTAATTACGTAGAAATATAAAACTATGATTAATTTACTTATTATTAACACATGAAATAATAAACCTAAAAATCAAAGTAACATAAATTTAATAGGACTGAGGGTGTTGTTCTACTGTAATTACATTTCTTTATACAGTATATATGGCACTGATGTCTGCAATGCAGTTTCTATTGAATTTTATATATCTACACTTCTTGATATTGTGTGATGATTTAATTTTCCCACTACTTTTTTCTACTTAAAGCATTGCAAAGCCAAAATGTTTGTCTAGCAAATCATGGCTTCTTTTGAACTTACTCATTTAAAATATATAATTTACATTAAAAATCACCTCTGTCTTTTTTCCATTTATGTTTTCATATATATTTTACCAGGTACACTAAGGTGGTACTAATAAGATCAATATAACTATAAATGAAAAGACAACACAGCAACAGAAATTGCTCTGTAATCCTTGATTTAAATTGCTTATACAAATGATTCAGGAAATGTTCATGTGAATTTTTTGTATGATTATCTAAAATAAAACTATATACTTTACACACACACATATATACATATAGTGCATGTGTACATAAATATAACCTGAGAAACTTGGGAAAACTTTCTGAGTCTTTGGAGGATTGTAGAATGAGTAATCAAATATACCTTCCCAGGGCTTCCCTGGTGGTGCAGTGGCTGGGAGTCCGCCTGCCGATGCAGGGGACACGGGTTCGTGCCCAGGTCCGGGAGGATCCCACATGCCGCGGAGCTGCTGGGCCCGTGAGCCATTGGCCGCTGAGCCTGCGCATCCGGAGCCTGTGCTCCGCAACGGGAGAGGCCACAGCAGTGAGAGGCCCGTGTACCGCAAAAAAAAAAAAAACCTTCCCATCACCCTTTCCTGTATAACTGACAAAGTGTAACATTTTCTAGAGGAGCTTTTCTAAAAAATCATCTTTACTAGCAGTTGAATCTATGGCTATAGCAAAAAGATTAATGAAATAAATAATCTACAAAATACGCTTTACCAAGGATGTAGAAGTCACCATGCATAGTTACATATGTTGGTAATATTTAGAATACGGTTCACATTAAAAAGAAGCCATCAGAATTACTTCTTTTGCTTGAAGGATGTCGAGGTATTACATTAAAGTTGTCAAAGATCATTCATTATATCTGAATGTTGTCAGTTAAGTATGCCTCAGCAGGAAAAAAGCTTGATTGGTTTGCATTTTAGATGTGTACTGGGACAGCATTAATTTTATGTCATCCAGAGCTATCTATAGTGACAGAATTAAGAGCAATTTCATTTTCTTAATGAGATTTCTCCTAAGAGAGTTGGGCAGAATGAGAGACAAGCCAGGAGATTTAACATGGACACATTTTTAAAAATACTTCTCAGGAAAATTTCATTCTTTCTAATATAAAAATAAACAACATTTAGCTTAAGAAATATCTCTTCTCCGCGACTGATGCTTAAATATTGAAGGGTGGCACCTTAATATATGCCCTTTTGGCATAAGGATTGTTTTGAGTTAAAGACACTTGAAAAACAGCAGATGCAAGAGGAGCACTCTGACCTCTCTCTTTTTACCTAAAAGCAGGAGATAAAACTCCCATGAGAAGGATGCCTTCTCTATTCCAGGAAGAAAGAAACATTCTTATCACCAGAGATGGGGAGTAGAGGCCCTGAGAAATGTGTGCAAACAGGGCTTGTTAAAATAACTCTTACCTTCCTTTACTCTCCTCATATATTTTAGCTTACTTTTCCACAATTGCCTGTCTTCATTTAACCTCATAAAACAAAAACCACTTAGGCAGAAGCCACTTCTTTGGGTCTTCATTTTTTTTATGGGGAATCCCATGTATCATACATGTAAACATCTGTATGCTTTTCTTTTTTTAATCTGTTTTATGTTGCTTTACTTCTTAGGCCCAGTCAGAGACCCTAAGAAGGTAAAGTTTTGCCTCTCTTACAATATTAAGGTAATTTTAATACAATAGATAAATAGAAATGATGGGGCTGATTTTCTTTTTATTAATCGGGTACTGCACATGCTTTGAGATGACCATTATACTTTATTTCATATTAACTAAAATAGTGATTGGTTTAAAGCTATATGTGTTAGCATATTGCATGTATTGCTTAAATCCATATTATTTATTAGTTATGCTTTATTCTTATTAGTCCAGCTTTGAACTCTCAGGACCATTTGAAAATTGCAATAAAATGCAGTGATAGCAACAAGTCACAAGAATACTCAAAAACATAAGTAAAGTATTAAGCCTAGGCTATCAAAACACTTCTTATTTATTTGTGATCAAATGAACTTATGAAATTCGTCATGTCAATTAAAAAATAATTTAATATATTAAATTTAATTATATACAACTTACATTAGAAATGGAATGACTATAGGTAGATGACAGATAGATGAGATAGACAATGAACAAAACCACAAGTAGTCATATGACTTTGTGTACGTATAAAAGTAGAGAAACAAAGATGGATGCTAAGAGTAATAGCAGAATATAAGTGTCAGTTGGTGCTATGACAGTAAAAGAAAAAAAATTACCCATAAGAATCTGAGCTCAAGTAAATGCAAAGACATCTGAGAATCCTTGGTAACTGGCAGATCAGAATTACTTTGCAAGCAACACTCAATCTTTAATCCATTGTAATCTGTCTTCCCACCCATCTCCTCCCACCCTACAAAATGTTTGTAAGCAACACCATCAGTGAACTCCTTATTTAAAACCTCAAAAACATTCCCTAGGTTTCTCTCACGGCATTTGAAGTATTACCCAATCTCCTCTTAAAACAAGTCATGCTAGTTTCAAGTCAAATTAGAATGATTTTTTTCTGATTCTCCTGAATCTTTTCATAATTATTTGCATTGTCATTTTCCTCTTTTCAGTCATTACAGACTTGTTCTTAACTGCTTTATTGTAAACTGTTTTCCCTTCCACTCTAGTTTACCCACTCTCCATAGATGATAAAATCCTGTCCTATGGCTTCAAATCTGTCCTCACCAGATTTCTCTCCTGAACTTTAGTCATTTCCACTGGAATCTTTTGCAGTAACCTCAAATTTAAGTGGAAAGCAACTGAGATTTTTAACTTCTTTTCCAAACGATCATTCTCCTAATGCATAATGTATAATGTATAATCTCAGTGAGATAATCTACTGCTCAAGCCAGAAACATGGGCATTGTGCATGGAGTCTTCCTTCTCCCTCGCAGCTATCCCACAAATTAAATCCCCACAGTGCTTACCTTTTAGATTACTTTTAAATTCATCTACCTCTACCCAGGGGTGATATTGTGAAGCCGCTCAGGAAAATTTTACATTGCAGCAGCCTCTAATTAGTTTGTCAGCCTCTAGTCTTTCTTTTCCAGAATTAATTTTTCTCATTTTGAATAGAGAAAGCACTTTGAAAAAATATGATCTTGTCAGAAGTTTAAAATCCTTCACTGACATCTACTTATACTTAGATTAGTGTTTAAACTCTAGAATTTAGCTTACAAGTCTCTATCCTTGCTGCCTCTTCTATTGATGGCTTTTCACTGCTTCTGAACTTTACACTACAGACACACCACAGGGGATTTCATTCTCTCTTATCCCAAGCTTTTATCCATCTATTTCCCATTCCCAGGAACATGCCTCTTCTCTTCTACTCCATATTCATCCAGCCAAATTCTACCTACTCTTCCTGCCTAAATTAGACATCATTTTATCCAGGAAGAACTCCTGAAACCTGAAACTCTAGGCTAGTGGCCCCTCCTATGACCTTGAAGCCTCACAACTCTATGCTGTGTAAACATTATTCTCATTTCAGAAATGGCAAGATTGCCTCAGAGCAGGTTAATAACATGTCCAAGCAAAAATATCAGAGATAGGTTTTAAGCCCACTGTGTTAACCTAAAGTCTCTTTCTTACTTTAAACATGCTGTCTAACTAATGCAGGAATATACAAAATAGGATCCATCCAGATGGCTAAATTATGAGTTGCATTTAATGTAGTTTTCCAGAACAATTAAGATAAAAAATTCATTGGAGTATTCAAGAAAATATAGTTGATGGCCATCCATGACTGATTAAACATGGCAATAAAAAAATTTAAATTGACCTGTTAAAATTTATTCTGTTCACAATTATATTTAGCTTTGTCTCTAGCCATCTATCTATATGTCTGTCCATCTATCTATCTATCTATCTATCCATCTATGTCATCTATTTCAGTTACTGTCTTGCAAAGCAATAACAAAATTCAAATGCCTACATCTAGTTCTTAGACAGCTCTAGATTTAGTCATCTCTACTATGGTAACACGTAACATTAAAATATCAGTAATATATATTGACAAATGTCACATATCAACTAACGGTTACCCTGGATGAGCTGCTGGTCTTCTCCATGTGTCTTTTATCTAGAATCTAGAAGCTCCTACTTTCCATGTTATATTTTCATTCCTGAAGAAAAAGAGCAAAAGATCTAGTGGAAACATGCAATAATTCTTAAATTATCTGTTCAGATGTGGTGTACATTAAATCTGCTCTCAGCCATGGCTAAATTCAATGTCACTGGGATGGACTGCAAGCCACAAGACAGTGGGGTGGAATGTATCATACTCTTACTAGAAAAGAGAGTGAAACTTGGAGAAAAAATACTGTCTCTGATAGCTATCTCTGGGAGTAGGATTATTTATTTCTTTATTTCTGCCTTCCTTCTTATAAGTTTAGTCTAATCCTTCTTATAAGTCTAGTCTAATCCTAACTAATTTGCATGGATAATTAGCTATGTAGAAGAAATATTGATGAAAATATTATAGAATATGCAGTTGCTAGTTACATGTTGTACTAAATTCCATTACAGCATGGAACTTCAAAGATTATTCTATAAGGAAATTTTACTTCATTTTCCATATGCTTATATTACTGGTACTTCCTCAACTTTCATTTTCACTAGTTTGTCTGTGAGAATTATTTTTGCAGCCAAGTTTCCCTCCATCATTTCATCCTGGATTCTTTGATAATTTATAATCAAGCTCCTCCCCACTTGATATTTTTTCTATATCCTGGAAGCAAAGGAACCAAAACTTTCATGTATCTCCTATTTTTATGCTCCTTTTCCAAGTAAAAGACTCTTTTTTCATCATAGGGGGTCTTTGCTTCTGATTGGATTTTAATTCATACCAATCATTTTGGTCTGGAGGAAGGGATATACTGATGGAATAAGCCATTTGAGTCTACCCCTAAGGTTATCTCTACCTATAAATTCAAAGTGTGAGTGTGCATGGGGGTGATATTCCCCAGAGGAAATTGACAATATATTTCTAAAGAAAGGGGAGCAAATAAAAACTGAACATTACAGTCAATCATAAATCTGTAGTTTTCCCACTTTGGCAATATCATTTGTGTTAATATAATATTATATGTTATTAAAAAATGGGGATGAGAATGAGAAAAAATATAGATAGGTATACAGACAGATTATAGATAGATAGGCAAATAGACAGTAGATAGATAATTAGATAATAGAGACATGTTTGTTTATTACAGCAATTTACATAAACAAAGCTATGATTTAATCAGTGTTTTTTTTAACTATATGTGTAAGAAATTAGAGAGAAGTAATGGAAGAAATCTCAATTTAATTTTTAATCTTAAAATGTTGGTTATGTTCAAGTTTTGTTGAAATATGGTTTCAGAAAATCCCATATTGGCTTTTATATGGAATTTCTATTATAAATTCATATTGCATATCACAAATATTAATATATTAAATATTATTTATACTGTCTTTAAGTATCACCAGCACTAGAAACACCTACAATTTGTGGATGTCAGCTTAACATTGTCCATCATTGTGTTTATGATGAATAACTCATAAAAATCTTCTCAGAAGGCTCAAAGCATATACCCAATAAATAAATATCTTATGCTTCAGTGTTTTTTTCTTCAAGAACTTAATAACCTTATTGATCTTGTTTGATTTTTTTCATTTTTATACGTCCTTTTATGTAATTCCTCATCTTAGTTAAAATACTTTTTTTTCAAAAACTATTATAAGCACATGTATTATATGCCTTCCAGCTGCACTTGAGTGTTAACACCTTCACTCTAAAAACATTAATGCATTGCTAAAAGATCAATAATTATTTTTGCACAACACTAGCAAAAGTGAAGCTATTTTGGTGTATGCTCTTCCAATTACCGTTATACACATATTCATCCATTTGCCCAATAAAATATTATTTAGTACCTATCATCTGTCAAGCTCTGTTTTACCACTGGAGATATGGTAATGTAGAAAGCAGATAATGTTCTTGCCATTTTAGATCTTATATTCTAGTGAGAAGAGACAAACAAAATATGTAAACAAAGGAAAATACACCAAAACACTAACTGCAGAGAGTAAATAAGTATTATGAAGAAACTTAATGATGTATCAGAGTGACTTGATGGGTGGAATACTATAGAATAGGTGGCCAGGGAAGGCCTATATGAACATATATGGGTGCCAAAGGATATGAGGTTTTGTGAAAGCCCAAATTTACTCAGTGGCTAAATAACTGGAATCATATAACTCTTAAAAAGTTGTCTATATTTTTCTATAATTAGCAGGATTTTTAAGACAGAAGTAAAAAAATACATTTTTAAATGGTCACTCTTAAAATCCTGTGAAGAGCTGACTGATTGCAAAAATAGGGAAGACACAGCAGAGAATCCAGTTATATGGCTATTGCAGTAATTCATGTTACTTAGACCAAAAAGGTGGCAGTGGAGATGGAAGGAAGATGGGTTTGAGTTATGTTTTGATAGAACTGAAAGGACTTGTGTTTGTACTGGACATGACAGTTTAGTTAAAAAGAAGAATCAAGACCTCATGAGTTTTTGCTTTGGTGTCTGTGTAGATGGTAGAGCCATCTGGTACAATAGGAAGAATGTGGGGAGAAGCAGGTCTGAGGGAAGGGCAATCACGTATTATGTATGATGTGTGCTCATATCAAAGGAAATAGCTAGAAAAAGTGTTTTGAAACATATAGTAGAAGGCTTCAAGAGACAAATAGTTTAAAAACACGTGTACATAGATGCCTTTAGGAGGAGGGCCTAGAAGTGTGTTCTGGAACATCTCAACATTGAGTTTTAATGACGAGATAGAGAATTCAGCAAAGAGGTTTAAGAAGTGGTCAGTGAAAAAAAAGAAAATACTATCACGTCAACACATCACATCAAAAAGAAACCTGTACTGAGAGACATAAAGTTCTAAGTGAGGCAAAACGATGCTAAATTTAAGGAATATGCCAAAAGAAAAACGTTCACAGGGTTTTACATTATGGAAGCTGACACCCTGACACATCTGGCAGGATTAGTTTTATTGGGGTGGCTGACAGGGAAGTTATTCGGGGCTAGATCAATGCCAAAAAAGAGATGAGGAAATGGCAACAGAGTTTCTCACCTCTTCAATTATAAAATCTGAGGGAAATTATTTTTATGAATGGAGAGGCGATATTTGTGACTGAGGAGTAAGGACATTAAAAAAGATTTAGTCATAAAAATAACATAGTTTCAGGAGCAAAGTTCTGGAGAAAATAAAGGCAGATTGATCCAAAGCATGAGCATGGCTTTGGAGGGGTATGTTTGACCTGTTATAGAAGCAGAAAAGTTTATAAACTGCAACATTAAAGAACGAAGATTACGTTAAGTAGGAAGGGAAGTTTGCAGATTTGGCATTATGCAGTTTCTGCCTGAGTGCTTCCATTGCATTAAAGACTTAATGTATGCAAATCTCAGTGTCTGGCCCCAGGTAAGTGTAAGTGTTAGCTATTAATATTTCTTGATGAAGTATTAGGCAGAGTCATCACCTGAACATAAAGGGAAGACAGAAAAGTGTAAAAAGGAAAAACAATGTGAAATAATCACACTTAGGAAACAACTCTTCTTTACTTCTGGAGTTCTGCCCCACTCCCATGTGTAAAGAACTTTGTTTTACTCCTTTAGCCTTTCTCTGATCCTTTACTCATTTTGTCCCTAGAGAGGTAAAAAATCATACTGTAAATTTTGAAATGATACAGTGGGAATGTATAGTTTGGTTGCACCTAAGTTTCCTCTTGGCAGTAATTTCTTTGAAGAGAGCAAGCTGTCTCCTTCATTCCTCCATGACCTGACATCAGTTTAACTGGGTTAAAGTTCTTCAAAGTTGAGATCTGCCTTAGTCCATCACTGCCCAACCCTGGAGTTTGTTATGAGTATGTCTACTTGCCTGTAAACATAAGCCATGTCCTCCAACTTAGACTTTAATCATGAACAAAGTCAATGATGTAGCATCTGTCTAGCATCCTTTTGCCTTAGTGGTCACCTGGTTTAGAAGAAAAGCAAGGAACAAAGGGGATATTTAATTTTTCTCCTTAGAGACTACTGCTATCTTCCTAAAGATTACTGGTTGTGTAGTTTGGGGCAAATTAATGAATGTATCTTTAAATCAATTTCCACATCAATCAAATATAGATAATAAGAGGACTGATCTCATGGAGTTGAACATTTCTAACATTGATTAAAAGTATGCTTTCAAGTTAGTAAGTGCTTTAGGATGTAAGCTCTTTTTTAAATGCAAATTCATAATAAGGAATAGGTATAATAAAGTATAAAATGTACCAATACATGCAATGGTTTCTTACAAATTTATTTTGAGTTTTATGTGGTATATCCAGTGATAGTTGATTATATATCATTGGGACTCAGAAGAAAGTCCTGCAGCAAAGCTATAGAATTTTAAATTATTGGAGATAGATGACAATTAAAGACTTAAGTCTTTCTCTTCTATTTCTATGGGGTTTTTTCAGTAAATTTTTTATTAATTTACTTTTCTAACTTATCTTTAAGTATCCCTCATAATTTAAAATTAATTTGAATACATAATCATTGATTAATACAGTATAAATTCATATCTGTATATAGTCATATACAATTTTTTATGTATATAAAATAAGTCATATATATATACACATACACCATGTTTGCCTTGATGGAAATATATCATTTAAATTATTCTCTCTTTTTAAAAACATTTTCATCACACACTGGTTCTTAAAGTATCAAGCCATATTCTGACAATGAAACAGCAGGATCAACATTATCATGTACAACAAGAGATATGAAGAAAGAATGAAATAATTTCAAACAATCACGTTTAAACTGGATGTATCTGGATCTTTACTCAAATGCTTTTTTAAGCTATTGTGGAGAGAAAACTTAGAACAACCACCCACCTATTATGGAATTGAGAGATTTAGTATACATTATTATTATTTTTGTGTGTGTGTGGTACGCAGGCCTCTCACTGCTGTGACCTCTCCCGTTATGGAGCACAGGCTCCGCACATGCAGGCTCAGGGGCCACGGCTCATGGGCCCAGCCACTCCGCGGCATGTGGGATCTTCCCGGACCGGGGCACGAACCCGTGTCCCCTGCATCGGCAGGCAGACTCTCAACCACTGCACCACCAGGGAAGCCCTACATTACTTTTTAAGATTTTTTTTAAAAAACTGATATTTTGTACCCAAACAATTTGGCAGGTGTTCATAGTGTAAAATCTGTTACAGTAAATGTTTTCTTCTTTTGAATCTAAATGGCAAAGAGTGCCTTGTTATAATAAACATATGTTTTTTAAAAGAAAGTGATATAGTACTGAAACGTTCAAACCCAGTTAAAATTAGGACAAATTAAGTTCAAACACAATTAGAATTAGGACAAATTAAGTTTATTATACCAGGCTGGCCAATGGGAAAAAGAAAGAATAGAATACTGTAAATGTACTAAACAAAATAACTGTTCTAGGAAAGGCACATTATAAAAGACAAAATGTAGTACCTGTCAATTTAGCAACTATTCTAAACAGTCTGTATTAATGTTAATGAAAAATTCATTTTCCAAGTACCCTGAAAAAAAGAAGAATTAATATAAACATTAGTTCAAAGTTGATACAAGAATTTGTTTGAAAATCCTTTTCAACATTGTGCAGTTTAGCAGAGCATAAACGTGCAATGCCATGGGTTCTCTACTGCCCGTAAATGATCCCTTTATTCCTCCCAAGTCTCCTTAATGCACTCGTATACCTAGGTTTCTTTCTTTACATCCATAATTTCTTTTCACTTTACATTTGTTTTTAGTTGTTGTCCTTAGACATTCTGTATAAGAACATCAATTTGAAACAAGTAAAAAGGAAGAAATGATGAAAACATCAACACAAACAGCCATATTTTTATATTAATTAAAATACATGAGCATTTTGTGTAGACTCGTAGGTAACAAGTGCCATAAACATTTACAAAACCAATTATTTTCACAGAGTAGATTTTTTATTAATATTTTTCCTGAGAGTCTGTGTTAATTATGCTGCTATAACTGAAGTGTGTTGTTGTTGTTGTTTTTGCATTTTCCTTTTTTGTTTTTGGTGCTGTTAAAGGTTCAAGGGGAAACTAAAAAAAAATGTTTGAGATGGCTGCAATATTCACTAGTAAGAAACTTTAAATAAAAGGATTGCTTTATAAAGCTCCATAGCAGGGTATTTGATTAAAAAAATTCATGACTTTGTAATATGATATACCATTGTGGGAGAAAGACAGGCAGCTTAGAATGATTTCTTTCTATACTGAAATATAAGCAATATAACAAATGTTGAACATATAAATATTAAAATGTCATTGTTCAAACAAATGTAACTCGTATACACCAATGTCCATCAATTATTACAATTTATATTTAAGGAATTTTAGGGTTTTTTCTTTACCTTCTGAATCTTTATACTTTTCTAGTGACTTATATGCTATGTTATTGTTATCAGAATTCATATTACTGCGAAAATGGTAAATTTTACTTTTCTATGAATATCACTAACATTACTTTTCAGTAGTTAAAATTCAAGTTGAAACAGAATATAATTATTGAGAAGATACTGAAAATATTAAGACAAATTTGACATTGATTATGTTATAAACCAGTGATGTTCTATTATGCCCCAAGAAATAGCTGCAATATATATAACAAGGTTTGAAAACAGTTTAGGAAATGATAACTACTAGTTTGGAGCATTACAACTGAGTAAATCTCTAAAGAAATATACCTAAGCATATCCTCTATTTGACATTGATATACTTTGATAATTCCCCCTTCCAAAAAACAATGTTGGAAGAGATTAAAGATTGAGTCAGTTATGTCCAATAGTAGGATTTAGGTATACCTAGGCTTGTTGCTAAACTGGTATATTGATCCAAGAAAGTTGATGTGACTGCAAATGTGCTGTCTCTTAGGAAAGGACCCACCCAGGAAATAAAGACCTGAGACCTATGAGTAAATCCGTAATTCAGCAAAAAACATACTGGGATACAGGGGTATATGTAAACAAAACTTTAAAAAAACACACACAAAAATAAAACTATAAACCCTTAGCCACTCATAAAAACATACTATGTTGAAACTGCCTAAGAAAAAGAAAAAGTAAAGATGCACTTTCTTATTTCTCTGAGAACTACCATACAACCTGGACACCATGATGACACTGTCATCAGTGGACAGTGACATAGCAGTAGTCAACAATGGGAGACTTAACTGTCCTTTAAGAGACTGCAGTGGATTTTCTATTCCTGATGGAAGAATGTAATGACAGGGAGGTGAGAGACAGGAAAGGGGAGGGAGAAAGGAGGGAAAAAGAGAGAGTGGGGAGAAATAATGAGTGTTGTCATCTAGAAAAGAATAACAATGGTGTTTAGAAAGAGACTGCTGCACCTGTCAAGAGGAACCATACCAGTGGCGAGAGCCACATGCTCAATGGCAGATAAGAAGAGAGCAAGTTGATTGGAGATATGCAAGAGAGTAGAAGGAAAGCTCACTAAAAAATATGTTTTTGTGTGAACCAAAGTCTAGCTGGGCATTGTTAGATTTTATTTCATTTCATTATGGCTGATGTGGTTTGTGGAGGACATTTTATAGACTATGTATTTTTTTAACATCTTTATTAGAGTATAATTGCTTTACAATGGTGTGTCAGTTTCTGCTCTATAACAAAGTGAATCAGTTATACATATATATATATGTCCCCATATCTCTGTCCTCTTGCAACTCCCTCCCTCCCACCCTCCCTACCCCACCCCTCTAGTTGGTCACAAAGCACAGAGCTGATCTCCCTGTGCTATGCGGCTTCTTCCCACTAGCTATCTCTTTTACGTTTGGTAGTGTATATATGTCCATGCCACTCTCTCACTTTATCCCAGCTTACGCTTCCCCCTCCCCATATCCTCAAGTCCATTCTCTAATAGGTCTGCATCTTTATTCCCGTCTTGCCCCTAGGTTATTCTGACCATTTTCTTTTTTTTTCTTTAGATTCTATATATATGTGTTAACATATGATATTTGTTTTTCTCTTTCTGACTTACTTCACTGTATGACAGTCTCTAGGTTGATCTACCTCACTACAAATAACTCAGTTTCGTTCCGTTTTATGGCTGAGTAATATTCCATTGTGTATATGTGCCACATCCTCTTTATCTATTCATCTGTTGATGGACACTTAGGTTGCTTCCATGTCCTGGCTATTGTAAATAGAGCTGCAATGAACATTTTGGTATAAGACTCTTTTTGAATTATGGATTTCTCAGGGTATATGCCCAGTAGTGGGATTGCAGTGTTGTATGGTAGTTCTATTTTTAGTGTTTTAAGGAACTTCCACACTGTTCTCCATAGTGGCTGTATCAATTTACATTCCCACCAACAGTGCAAGAGGGTTCCCTTTTCTCTACACCCTCTCCAGCGTTTATTGTTTGTAGAATTTTTGATGATGACCATTCTGAACACTGTGAGATGATATCTCATTGTAGTTTTGATTTGCATTTCTCTAATGATTAATGATGTTGAGCATTCTTTCATGTGTTTATTGGGAATCTGTATATCTTCTTTGGAGAAATGCCTATTAAGGTCTCCTGCCCATTTTTGGATTAGGTTTGTTTTTTTGATATTGAGCTGCATGAGTTTCTTGTATGTTTTGGAGATTAATCTTTGCCAGTTGCTTCATTTACAAATATTTTCTCCCATTCTGAGGGTTGCCTTTTCATCTTGTTTATGGTTTCCTTTGCTGTGCAAAAGCTTTTAAGTTTCATTAGCTCCCATTTATTATTTTTTTTTATTTCCATTTCTCAAGGAGGTGGGTCAAAAAGGATCTTGCTGTCATTTATGTCATAGAGTGTTCTGCCTATGTTTCTCTCTAAGAGTTTGATGGTGTCTGGCCTTACATTTAGGTCTTTAATCCATTTTGAGTTTATTTTTGTGTTAGGGAGTGTTCTAATTTCATTCTTTTCCATGCAGCCATCCAGTTTTCCCATCACCACTTCCTTAAGAGGCTGTCTTTTCTCCACTATATATTCTTGCCTCCTTTAACAAAGATAAGGTGACCATATGTGCATGGGTTTATCTCTGGGCTTTCTATCCTGTTTCATTGATCTATATTTCTGTGTTTGTGCCAGTACCGTACTGTCTTGATTACTGTAGCTTTGTAGTATAGACTGAAGTCAGGGAGCCTGATTCCTCCAGCTCTGTTTTTCTTTCTTGAGATTGCTTTGGCTATTCAAGGTCTTTTGTGTTTCCACACAAATTGTGAAATTTTTTGTTCTAGTTCTGTAAAAATTGTAAGTGGTAGTTTGATAGGGATTGCACTGAATCTGTAGATTGCTTTTTCTCATTTTCACAATGTTGAGTCATTTTCACAATGTTGAGTCTTCCAATCCAAGCACATGGTATATCTCTCCATCTCTTTGTATCACCTTTAATTTCTTTCATCAGTGCCTTATAATTTTCTGCATACATGTTTTTGTCTCCTTGGATAGGTTTATTCCTAGACATTTTATCCTTTTGGTTGCAATGGTAAATGGGAGTGTTTTCTTAATTTCACTTTCAGATTTTTCATCATTAGTGTATAGGAATGCTATGTATCATTTAAAGCTTATGTTTCCTTATTTATTTTCATTTTGGATGATCTGTCCATTGGTGAAAGTGGGGTGTTAAGGTCCCCTACTATGATTGTGTAACTGTCAATTTCCCCTTTTATGTCTGTTAGTATTTGCCTTATGTATTGAGGCAAATACTAACAGTATTTATCCTATGGATAAATATTTGATAGGATAAATCCTATCCAGTATTTATCCTATACAGTAAATATCATATTTAACAGTATCCTATGCTGGGTGCATAAATATTTACAAGTTTTCTATCTTCTTCTTGGATGAATCTCTTGATCATTATGTAGTGTCCTTCTTTGTCTCTTCTAATAGTCTTTGTTTTAAAGTCTATTTTGTCTGATATGAGAATTGCTACTCCAGCTTTC